>NC_058522.1:136850898-137195898 GCF_904849725.1 Hordeum vulgare subsp. vulgare
AGCTGCTAATACTTGAGAATATCCTTTTGTCGGGACCCCGATCCTAAGCCATAGGAATCCAGCCTGTAACACATCGCATCTCTTTGCGGTCTCATGCACGGTTATCCGCACGGCTGCAGCCTTACCTTAGCCGGGGCCGTTTGTGCCTTTTGACTCGCGAATGCAATTGTGTCGCTAACAACCCAATGACAAAGAATCCGGATCGACATGTCTAGTCATAAACCAAAGCGACAGTTCCGCACAGGGACATGCATACATGACCCATCAAAGCAGGTGTCGGTCACCAGCGAATGTAGATGAGTCGTAGCAAGCTACAAGGACTCCATTACATCGCGTGACATTTCCCCAAAGGGACAGACACATCAGCTAAGAAGGACACATGACGGTCAACCAATGTGTTCGGAGCAGTAGCGCAAAACCATGGCTCATTGGAATCACAAAGGGGCATTTCCTTGTAACGAGTGCTACTAAAGTCTACGGCTAGGTATTCGAACCCCATACATATCAAGTACAACATACGTACGCATGGCATACCGATATGTATAGATACATCAATGGCATCACTACATAACCATAAACATACAAACTTTATTAAGAAGGCTCGGAGGAGCCACACACATGTTATTACAAGGTAGGGGTCTCAAGACCCATCATCACAAGTCATACACACAATTCTTACAAGCGAGCGGAAGATTTAAAACTGTCTGAATACAGACAGAGGGAAAGATAAAGGCACATGGCCTTACTATCTACAGACGCATCCTAGGGCCAGATCGTAGCTGGGATACTAGCTACACGTCGTCATCGATGTCTAGGTAGAACCCTCCAATAGGTCATTAACAACCTCTGCAACAATTTATTAAGCAAACGTGAGTACAAAAGTACTCATCAAGACTTTAGGATAAACTATCTACTCACGCAATGTATCAATAAGGAATTGTGGGGTTTCATGCAGAAAGCCAGCATTTGACTCGTGGCTAGACAATTTGCATATTTAAATAGTTTTGACAACTTTGATTTCTCACACACGAGTCCACTAACATCACAACAATACTCCATCGTGGAATCATTCCGTCTCCATAAGGAAATGCCGTCCACGACACTCACGCTTATCTTGACAATTTTATGAGTAGCCATTATAGTTATCTATGAACAACATATGTTTCCAAGTAGTCCATATCCGCAGACGCGGCTATTCGAATAGATCATAACCCTGCAGCGGTGTACTTCTTCACACACGCTCTCGCCACTTATTGCCATGTGCGTGTCATGCACCTCGGCAACCTTCAAGCGGAAGCCCAGTGAGGGAGTCGGCCACGACCGTTAACCACACTAATACTTAGTCCAGGTCTATCGCCTATCTGAGGGTAACCCGCACGGAAGTCCGGCCGAGGTTCCCGCCACGGCCCCAAACGATATGCGCAGGGTTCCCAAGCCCACCATCCGGGTGCCACTTGGTACACCGTGCCACTGCCTACCGCATCATAGACCACCTCTAAAGTGAGCGCTAGGCACGGCCCCCAACATGACTATAAACACCAGAAACTACTTGCAACTCCTGGACCGAGTACTAGGCGATTAATAATCCGAGCGGGGTCATATTTCAGGGCCCAGCATGTGGTAGTATCTCGTCTTGGATTACATACACGGAACTCGGTTCCTAAGGACGGTTCCAATGAAACAACCCGCCATGTACTCCTACATAGCCTTTCACCGGTACCTTTACCAAAAAAGGTTCAACACAAAACCTTTACTTACTGAACACATTCTCACAATTCTGTTCATCACCCAGATGACAGACCATACACAAATCTAAGCATAGCATGCATAGCAGGATAAGGCACATCATGGCTCAAGCATCTACCAGGTACGCTAGGTTGCAAGGTTCAGCTATTTACTGTGACAAAGACAGGTCATGCAAAGGAAGTGGGTTCAACTAACGTAGTAAAAGAAGTGAAAGCATTTGCCCTAATGCAAGAAATAACAGCAGGAGCGAGAACATGGGATTTATCGGGATGATCAAAATGGTTGCTTGCCTTGTTGCTCAGCAAAGGGACAATATCCGTTAGTCGGATATTCGGTGGAATCTGGAGGAGCGAGGCCTACCGGTAAAAGGACATCAATCAATAACAACCATATGCAACAAGATGATGCATGAGCATGGCATGAAAATGAAAGGTGGTAGGCTAATGTGACTACCATTTCTTAAGTTGAAGTTGATTTGAATCAAGATTCAAATATCACTTCAAACAAGGTATTTTCAAATACCCTTTTAATTGATTCGACCTGATGCTCGGGTAATCTTGTTTTAGCATGCATGAATATGGTATTTTGAGGTGCTGATTGTTCTTGATCATTGTTTGGTCATAATAGTTGAAGTGGAATTCAAATGGATTTCAAATTCCAACTCCAAAATATTTAATAAGGTTATCCTATTCACCATTTAATCTGTTTGGTGATGTTAACATTTTCAAACATGTTTGAAAATGTCAAAATCAGATTCCTTGGATTTTTGTGATCCTTTTTCATATATAAATTGTTTTCATTGGAGTTACATATTATTTTCTATGATTTTTAGAAGTTTTGGGGATTTTATAGAATTCTTTTAAATCAGAAAAGCTTTATAGCATCAGCATGACATCAGCACGTCCATCTGGCCGTTGAAAGTCAAACCTCACTAGTGGGACCCACTGGTGAGTGACTCTGGCCAGTTTTTAGTTTATTTTTCACTTAATAGAATAATTATCAAGGCTGGACCCACATGTCAGTGAATGTTTATGTTTTTATTTAATTAATTACTTTTACTAATCCTAAACTTAATTAACCAAGGGCTGGCCCCACCTGTCATAGGCTCAGGGGGGTCAGATCCACCGGCGGCGAGGTCGTCCTCGCCGGCGGTGAGCCTCCGGCGACCACCAGAACGGAGGAGGGGCTCGGAAATCCCATTCCGACGACCATTTGCGCGGGAGAAGGCACCAGACTGACCAACGTTCACTCGTCGTTCCATTTCTGCATAGAACCGGGGCTGATCTGGCCGGAGATGACGCCGGCGACGAGCTTGGCGGCGGCCGAAGCTCGGGCGTCATCGGGGTCATCGAAATAGGGGGCATCACGCGTGGGGCTAGGCTCCTACAACATCTACGCGATGTGCTGAAGCGTTTGCAAGCCTCATATCAACGATCCGATCACCGGAGAGCTACCTACGACGAGCTACTACGACAATCATCGTTGGGCTCCGGTGGAATCAGGTGCTAGGGCTCGGAATCGAGAGGGGAAATAGAGGGGAAAATATCCTGCGCTCACGAGGAGTGTACAGGCGTTGAAAGTAGGCTCGGGGGAGGCCTGAGGAGGAAGAACAACGGCGATGAACGTCGGTGATCCGAGGAGGAAGAAGGCGGCTTTTCGGTGATTCACTGCGTCCCGGCGTCGAGCTCGTGGCTTGGAAGCTTCAAGGGACCCTGGCGGTTCTTCTGCGCGGCTCAGGAGGGAGGGAGGGAGGCCAGAGCAACGGCGAGCTCGTGCTCTGCTCGGGCTCCAATGGCGGCCGAGAGGAGAGAGAGCAGGGGGAAGAATGAGGAGGGGGAGAGCTCGGGCACGTCTGCGGGGAGGTTTATCTCCAGCTTCCAGCGCATCAGGCGAGGCAGGCAGGCGTGCAACTGCGTGGGCACGCCGGAGAACGCGGCGCCACCTCCTGCTGCACACTGGCGAGGAGGAAGAAGACAATCATGGAGGTGGGCTGGGCCAAGGTGAGCGTAGGATATGACTTTTCCATTTTTTGTTTCTGTTTTATTTGCTGACACTTGTTGCTATTTATTTTTGGCACTAAAAACAATCTAAAAATAGTTTGAAAAATGCTGGGGTGTTAGTTGGAACATTTCCAATCACCCATAAAGTTTTCAGCATTTTTGAAACTTATATATTTTTGAATTCAAATATAAATTTGAATTCACGGACTTGCTGGTTTTAAATAAAATGCCAAAAGTGATTTGAAAATAGTTTTCTCCCCTAATAATTTGTTTTCAATATTTATCAGAAAAATTGAACTTTTAAGAAGGCCATTTTGGGTTCATTGATTTTGGCAAGATTTGAATTTTCCTTGAATTAGAAGTGGCTAGGGTTTTTAGTTTGAGTTGCACCACTTCTTTGGAGTTTGTTTCAAATTCTTGAATGCAAAGGAAGAAAACATGAGCACAAATACTAAACCCTAGTTAGGGATCCAGGGATGTGACAACTCACCCCCACTCAAAAGAATCTCATCCCAAGATTTGGAAATCGTCGGGAATAGCGCGGGATACTCAAGTCGGAGACGATCCTCTCTTTCCCATGTTGCCTCCTTTTCAGAATGATTTGACCATTGAACTTTAAGAAACTTGAGGTTTCGACGTCGAGTGGTACGCTCAGCTTGATCAAGAATACGGAGAGGGTATTCTCGGTATGAAAGGTTATCTTGGAGATCAAGCGTTTCGTGGTCCACTTCACGGATAGGACCCGAAAAGCAACGCCTGAGTTTCGAGACGTGGAAAACATCATGAACCTTGGAAAGATGCGAAGGAAGTTCCAACTGGTAGGCAACTTCTCCTTGTTTGGCAAGAATGCGAAAAGGACCAATGTAACGAGGAGCCAACTTGCCCTTGATACCGAATCGATGGGTACCCTTCAAAGGTGTAACCCGAAGGTAAGCCTTCTCGTCAACCTCAAAGGTCACAGCCTTATGATGACGGTCATATTGGCTCTTTTGACGAGATTGGGATGTTTTCAACTTTTCACGAATAATGTGAACCTGCTCTTCTGCATCCTGGATCATATCCGGGCCAAAGAGTTGCCTCTCTCCGGTTTCTGACCAATTAAGAGGTGTTCGACATCTTCGTCCATAGAGAACTTCAAAAGGAGCTTTGCCCAAGCTTGATTGATAACTATTGTTATAAGCAAATTTAGCGAATGGAAGGCACTTCTCCCAATTCATACCGAACGATATAACACAAGCTCGGAGCATATCTTCTAGGACTTGATTCACTCTTTCTACTTGACCACTTGATTGAGGATGGAAAGCAGTGCTAAAAGATAAGTGAGTCCCCATAGCATTCTGAAAACTCTCCCAGAAGCGAGAAGTAAAGATACTTCCACGATCTGATTTAATCTCCAAAGGAACACCATGAAGAAACACTATTCGAGAGATATATAACTCTTCTAGCTGGCTAGCTATTATACTCTCATGAACTGGAAGAAAATGAGCTAGTTTGGAAAGACGGTCAATGACCACAAAGATAGCATTATTTCCTTTCTTGGTCTTGGGAAATCCGGTGATGAAATCCATACTGACTTTATCCCATTTCCATTCAGGAATAGCTAAAGGTTGAAGGGTGCCAACAGGCCTTTGATGTTCTGCCTTAACTCGATGACAAACGTCGCAGTTAGCAACGAACTCAGCAATTTCTCTCTTCATCCTAGTCCACCAAAACCTCTGGCATAGGTCTTGATACATTTTGGTACTACGAGGATGAATGGTGAGAGGAGAGTCATGAGCCTCCTTAAGGATTAACTGCCTTAGGTGTGGATTCTTAGGAACCACTAGACGATTCTGAAAGAACACAACACCTTGATCATTCATGGAGAATTCATTAGCGTTTCCGCTAATAATATTCTCCTTGATCCGTGATATACCCTTATCATGCTTCTGGCCAGCTATGATTTGATCCTTAAGAGTAGGCTTCGCCACCAGGGTAGAAGGGAATCCTTGAGGAACAATATGAAGATTTAACTTCCGAAATTCCTCATAGAGGTGTGGTTGACCTCGTTGTAGCATCAAATTGTTACAATAAGACTTACGACTTAGTGCATCAGCCATAACATTGGCCTTCCCCGGGGTGTAAATTATCCCTAAGTCATAATCTGTGATCAACTCAACCCACCGTCTTTGCCTGAGATTCAAATCCGGGTGGGTGAAGATATATTTCATACTTTGGTGATCAGTGAAAATTTCGCAACGATTACCAAGAAGGTAATGTCGCTAGGTTTTAAGTGCATGGGCTACAGCTGCAAGCTCAAGATCATGTGTGGGATCATTATCCTCATGTGGATGCAATTGTCGAGATCTGTATGCAATCACATGACGATCTTTCATGAGAATGCAACCTAATCCTTGTCGCGAGGCGTCGCAATAGATAACGAAGTCCTTAGAGAAATCTGGTGGTAGCAACACAGGTGCGGAAGTCAGGCGTATTTTCAGTTCCTGAAAACTATGCTCACACTGTGGTGTCCACTCGAACTTTTTTATCTTTCTTGAGGAGTTCAGTTAGAGGCTTTGCAACCTTGGAGAAATTCTCGACAAAGCGGCGACAATAGCTCGCTAGACCAAGAAAACTCCTAACTTGCTTAACCGATTCTGGTTGAGTCCAATCAAGGACAACTTGAACTCTCTCAGGATTGATAGCAATACCCTTACCAGAGATTACGTGACCTAGATAGGTCACTTCTGGTAACCAAAATTCACATTTTGAAAACTTGGCATAAAGGCGATGCTCTCGAAGTTTCATCAATACCAGCCTTAGATGCTCAGCATGTTCTTGTTTGTTCTTCGAGTAGATGAGAATATCGTCAAGATATACTACGACGAATTTATGCAAATAATCCATGAAGATTGAATTCATCAAGCGAGAGAAGGTGGCTGGTGCATTGGTTAAACCGAAGGACATGACGGTGTACTCGTATTGGCCATAACGAGTGACAAAAGCCGTTTTTGGAATGTCCCCGTTCTTGATCTTGATTTGAAGGTATCCCAACCTCAAATACATTTTTGAGAAGACTGAGGATCCAACGAGCTGATCATACAGGTCATTGATCCTGGGGAGCGGATACTTGTTCTTTATGGTGACCGGGTTAACTGGTCGGTAATCTACAACCATCCGATCCGTTCCATCTTTCTTCTTGACGAAGAGGACGGGACAAGCCCAAGGAGAAGAGCTAGGACGAATGAAACCTTTATTCAAGGCCTCATCTAGTTGCTTCTTAAGTTCGGCTAGCTCCAGGGGTGCCATCTTATATGGTCTTCTGGCTATTGGAACAGTTCCCGGAACAAGATCTATCACAAACTCTACATCTCTGTCAGGTGGAATTCCTGGCAGTTCCTCTGGAAAAACATCCGGGAAGTCACTGACTACCGGAATGTCTTCAAGTTTCGGAAGAGGGTTGGCATTGAGGGAATAGAGTTGGCATTTGGCAACTCGGGTAGAGACATTGAGTATCTCACCCGAGGGATGGGTAAGCTGAACATTTCTAGAATGAGTATCAATTTGGCATAGTGAGCTGACATCCAGTCCATACCCAAGATGATATTGATATCCGAAGATTTCAGGGCTATCAATGATGCTAGAAAAACTAGCCTGACTACTAGAATTTCATTGTCATAGGTTATCCTGGAGGTTTGCCACTTACTACCAGGGGTTTGGACAACCAATGGGATTGGCATATCACAGAAAGACATGTTATGCAACTGTGCATAACTTTCTGAAATGAAGGAATGAGAAGACCCAGTGTAAAAAAGAACAGATGATGGGTGATGATTAACAAGGAGCGTACCCAGTATGACATCGGGATCCTCTGCAGCTTCTTCTGCTGAAACATAGTTCACATGGCCACATGCAAGAGTTGGCTTCACATAGTAAGCTTTGCCCGACTTTCCTTGCCCAACGGACTTTCCGGGTTGCTTGGAACCCACATTCTGAGGACACTCTCGGGAATAATGCCCTAGTTCTCCACACTTGTAACAGATCACCTCATTGGCACGTGGTGTAGCATTGCTAGCTGGACGACCATAGGTTTTAGCTAGAGGGTTGGTCTGATTCGTCTGAGGCGCCACATAGGATGGCCTCAGAGTGTATCTTGGCGGCAGAGAACTATTTGGAACCCACAGCCTGCGTTTCGGAAATGCGGAACCAGATGACGAGCCAAAGTCACGGGAGTGCTTCTTTGTGGCTTCATAGTCGGTATGACCAGTCTCGGCACTGATCGCCTTGTTGACCAGGGCTTGGAAGCTTGTACATTCGTAGAGGCGCAAATCACGACGAAGCTCATGGCTCAGACCCTTACAGAATCTTGCTTGCTTCTTGGCATCAATAGACACCTCCTCTGTTGCATAGCGGGCGAGGTTACCGAACTCGCGGCTATAGGCATCCACGGTCAACTTTCCCTAGGTGAATGAACAGAACTCCTCTCTCTTTCTGTCCATGAGGCCCTCTGGAATATGGTGCAGACGGAAGGCTGCACTAAAGTCTGCCCATGTGGCTGCTGGATCAGCAGGGCGCATAGCTTCAAAGTTATCCCACCACAGATTGGCGGGTCCTTCCAGAAAGTATGCCGCAAAGGTCACCTTGTCGGCCTCAGAAACATTGCAGAGCGAATCTTGCGTGAAATACTGCACAACCAATCATCAGCGTCGAGGGGATCGACGGAGTGATGGAACTTTGGAGGATTCAGCTTCACAAAGTCATTGAGGGACACTGCAGCATTCCTAGGCCGACGAGCCGTATTTTGCTCAATACGCTCTAACAGACGGTTCGTCTCTCTTTTGTTTCTCTCTGCCTCAAGCATAACTTCCGCCAGAGAGGGCGGGTGAGGTAGTTCCTCCTACGACGCTTGACTACCCTCGCCTTGCTCATGAGCAGGGGCACGGTTCAACCTGGTGAACACCATCCTGACAAACAAACTCACAACTTAGACCAATATCAATATCAATACTAGCTATGGATTAAGAATGCACTTAACACATGGAATGCGGAAATGAATATCCGAACAGCATGGTAACAAGCAACTGCTATATATACACCATGGTTCATACACACCATTACACAGTTCAGTACAACCTTAACTGAAGAGCAAACTACTGAAAACATGAAACTACTCATCAGAGGCTTCCAAGCTTCCTATACATTATTTATCTATGCCTCCGGAATTCATTTCATGACACAAGCATACTTCACAAGTCACACAGGGCTGTGAAAGTACAACTACTACCATACTATCCTTCCACTCACGGTTCAGGCATCCGCATAGAACATCTCATAAAGATTACCTCCATGGCCTGGAAGCTCAACCTGCGGATCAGGAAATACTCCAGCCTGAGACCCCTGGGATCCGTAAGGACACAGGTGTGGCCTTGGTCCCCTGACTGGTGGTAGTAGAGGTCCCCGAAGAGGGGTGACTCCTCCTATAGCAGGCCAGTCAACATGAGCCGGAAGATGGGTTCTAACAGGGTTCAACATCTCCATATCTCCATACCCTGTCTGGACTACAGGTGCCAGCTGCGTCAAAGCCGTCCACAGACGGGCACGTGTAGCATAGAGCTCCATACGAAGGGCACGACCATCCCTGTCTCTATTCTCTAGCATCTCCGCAGTGGACTGCAGCAGCGGATCCTCCATAAAGGAATCAAAGTAGACCCCACTGAGGTATCCTTCTTCACCTGGCTGAGAGGCAGGAACATAGGAGAACTCTAAATTCTGCAGCAGTGCATGTCTAGCCCTCATGATGGTCAGCATTGAATAGGCAGCATCTTGTACTGCCATGTCAAGAGTGACCCCCAATCCATAAGACCAATGGATTGGCTCCTCAACTCCAGGGTAATCTGGGAATACCCTAACAGTGCAGAGGTACTGGCTCTAATTAAAATCCCGGTACTGCTCCTCCACTGTGTACTCTGGGTACCCGGATACTGACATCATCCTGACTAGCATGGCCGTATGACCCGGCACATCAATGCACCTAGTCAGACGAACCACCTGACGAGAAGGACGGCCAGGCATATTAAAATAGAGAGTAATGCAAAAGCATTAGAGCTCTGAAGACAAAATTTGGCAGCATAACGGCTGTAAATGCTCAAAAATAATTTTGAGACAACCCATAAAAATAGGATAGCATAACCACTCAACTATCAAGTTCAATTCTCTGATCATCAAAAACTTACTTCCTTTTCCTTGGGATATAAGAAACCCGAAGTAACTCTTGACCCGTTGTCCTATAATCTACCGATCAAAAACACGAGCCTAAGAAAAGATAAGTAACCTAGTCCTTAATCCCCGCAGAAAAGACGAGAATGATCAGAATAGAATAACTTGAGAAGAGAAGCAAGAGTCTTACGTTCCCTTCCACAAACAATTCCCTTATATATAACTAAAGCAATTCTAGACTCAACTTAGACCAGTTTGGCTTAGTAATCCTACGGTCAGTCAGGCTCTGATACCAACGCTGTCGGGACCCCGATCCTAAGCCATAGGAATCCAGCTTGTAACACATCGCATCTCTTTGCGGTCTCACACACGGTTATCCCCGCGGTTGTAGCCTTACCTTAGCCGGGACCGTTTGCGCCTTTTGACTCGCGTATGCAATTGTGTCGCTAACAACCCAATGACAAACAACCCGAATTGACATGTCTAGTTATAAACCAAAGCGACAGTTCCGCACAGGGACATGCATACATGACCCAGCAAAGCAGGTGTCGGTCACCAGCGAATGTAGATGAATCATAGCAAGCTACAAGGACTCCATTACATCGCGTGACATTTCCCCAAAGGGACAGACACATCAGCTAAGAAGGACACATGCCAGTCAACCAATGTGTCCGGAGCAGTAGCGAACTACCATGGCTCATTGGAATCACAAAGGGGCATTTCCTTGTAACGAGTGCTACTAAAGTCTACGGCTAGGTATTTGAACCCCATACATATCAAGTACAACATACGTACGCATGGCATACCGATATGTATAGATACATCAATGGCATCACTACATAACCATAAACATACAAACTTTATTAAGAAGGCTCGGAGGAGCCACACACATGTTATTACAAGGTAGGGGTCTCACGACCCATCATCACAAGTCATACACACAATTCTTACAAGCCAGTGGAAGATTTACAACTGTCTGAGTACAGACAGAGGGAAAGATAAAGGCACATGGCGTGACTATCTACAAACCCATCCTAGGGTTAGATCATAGCTGGGATACCAGCTACTTGTCGTCTTCGATGTCTAGGTAGAACCCTCCATTAGGGTCATTAACAACCTCTGCAACAATTTATTAAGCAAACGTGAGTACAAAAGTACTCAACAAGACTTTAGAATAAACTATCTACTCATGCAATGTATCAATAAGGAATTGTGGGGTTTCATGCGAAAAGCCAACATTTGACTCATGGCTAGACAACTTGCATTTTTAAATAGTTTTGGCAACTTTGATTTCTCGCACACGAGTCCACTAACACCACAACAATACTCCATCGTGGAATCATTCCGTCTCCATATGGAAATGCCGTCCACGACACTCACGCTTATCTTGACAATTTTATGAGTAGCCATTATAGTTATCTATGAACAACATATGTTTCCAAGTAGTCCATATCCGCGGACATGGCTATTCGAATAGATCATAACCCTGCAGGGGTGTACTTCTTCACACGCGCTCTCGCCACTTATCGCCATGTGCACGTCATGCACCTCAGCAACCTTCAAGCGGAAGCCCAACGAGGGAGTCGGCCACGACCGTTAACCACGCTAATACTTAGTCCACGTCTATCTCCTACCCGAGGGTAACCCGCACGGAAGTTCGGCCGAGGTTTCCGCCACGGTCCCAAATGATGTGCACAGGGTTCCCAAGCCCACCATCCGGGTGCCACTTGGTACACCGTGCCACTGCCTACAGCATCATAGCCCACCTCTAAGGTCAGCGCTACGCACGGCCTCCAGCATGACTATAAACACCAGAAACTACTTGCAACTCCTGGACCGAGTATTAGGCGATTAATAAGTCGAGCGGGGTCATATTTCAGGGCCCAGCATGTGGTAGTATCTTGTCTTGGATTACATACACGGAACTCAGTTCCTAAGGACGGTTCCACTGAAACAACCCGCCATGTACTCCTACATAGCCTTTCACTAGTACCTTTACCAAAATAGGTTCAACACACAACCTTTACTTATTGAACACATTCTCACTATTCTGTTCATCACCCAGATGACAGACCATACACAACTCTAAGCATAGCATGCATAGCAGGATAAGGCACATCATGGCTCAAGCATCTACCAGGTATGCTAGGTTGCAAGATTCAGCTATTTACTGTGACAAAGACATGTCATGCAAAGGAAGTGGGTTCAACTAACGTAGTAAAAGCAGCGAAAGCATTTGCCCTAATGCAAGAAATAAGAGGAGGAGCGAGAACATGGGATTTATCGGGATGATCAAAATGGTTGCTTGCCTTGTTGCTCAGCAGAGGGACAATATCCGTCAGTCGGATATTCGGTGGAATCCGGAGGAGCGGGGCCTACCGGTAAAACAACATCAATCAATAACAATCATATGCAACTAGATGATGCATGAGCATGGCATGAAAATGAAAGGTGGTAGGCTAATGTGACTACCATTTCTTAAGTTCAAGTTGATTTGAATCAAGATTCAAATATCACTTCAAACAAGGTATTTTCAAATACCCTTTTAATTGATTCGACCTGATGCTCGGGTAATCTTGTTTTAGCATGCATGAAGATGGTATTTTGAGGTGCTGATTGTTCTTGATCATTGTTTGGTCATAATAGTTGAAGTGGAATTCAAATGGATTTCAAATTCCAACTCCAAATTATTTAATAAGGTTATCCTATTCATCATTTAATCTGTTTGGTGATGTTAACATTTTCAGACATGTTTGAAAATATCAAAATCAGATTCCTTGGATTTTTCTGATCCTTTTTCATATATAAATTATTTTCATTGGAGTTACAAATTATTTTCTATGATTTTTAGAAGTTTTGGGCATTTTCTGGAATTCTTTTAAATCAGAAAAAGCTTTATTGCATCAGCATGAAATCAGCAAGTCCAACTGGCCGTTGAAAGTCAAACCTGACCAGTGGACCCATTGGTGAGTGACTGTGGCCAGTTTTTAGTTTAATTTTCACTTAATAGATTAATTATCACGGCTGGACCCACATGTCAGTGACTGTTTATGTTTTTGTTTAATTAATTATTTTTACTAATCCTAAACTTAATTAACCAAGGGCTGGCCCCACCTGTCATAGGCTTAGGGGGGTAAGATCCACCGGCGGCGAGGTCGTCCTCGCCGGCGGTGAGCCTCCGGCGACCACCAGAGCGGCGGAGGGGCTGAGAAATCCCATTCCGACGACCATTTGCGCGGCAGAAGGCACCACACTGACCAGCGTTCACCCGTCGTTCCATTTCTGCATAGAACCGGGCTGATCTGGACAGAGATGACGCCGGCGATGAGCTTGGCGGCGGCCCAAGCTCGGGCGTCATCAGGGTCATCGAAACAGGGGGCATCACTCACGGGGCTAGGCTCCTACATCATCTACGCGATGTGCTGAAGCGTTTGCAAGCCTCAGATCAACGAGCCGATCACCGGAGAGCCACCGTCGACGAGCTACCACGGCGGTCATCGTCGGGCTCCGGTGGAATCAGGTGCTAGGGATCGAGATCGAGAGGGGAAATAGAGGGGAAAATATCCTGAGCTCGGGGAGGCCTGAGGAAGAAGAACGGCGGCGATGAACGTCGGCGATCCGAGGAGGAGGAAGGCGGCTTCTCAGTGATTCACTGCGTCTCGGTGTCGAGCTCGTGGGTTGGAAGCTTCAGGGGACCCTGGCGGTTCTTCTGCGCAGCTCAGGAGGGAAGGAGGCAGGCCAGAGCGACGGCGAGCTCGAGCTCTAGTCGGGCTCCAATGGCGGCCGAGAGGAGAGAGAGCAGGGGGAAGAATGAGGAGGGGAGAGCTCGGGCACGTCTGCGGGGAGGTTTATCTCCACCCTCGAGTGCATCAGGCGAGGCAGGCAGGCGTGCAGCTGCGTGGGCGCGCCGGAGAACGCGGCGCCACCTCCTGCTGCATAGTGGCAAGGAGGAAGAAGACAACCGTGGAGGTGGGCTGGGCCAAGGTGAGCGTAGGATAGGACTTTTCCATTTTTCTTTTTCTGTTTTATTTGCTGACACTTGTTGCTATTTATTTTTGGCACTAAAAGCAATCTAAAAATAGTTTGAAAAATGCTGGGGTGTTAGTTGGAATATTTCCAATCACCCATAAAGTTTTCAGCATTTTTGAAACTTATATATTTTGAATTCAAATATAAGTCTGAATTCAGAGACTTGCTGGTTTTAAATAAAATGCCAAAAGTGATTTGAAAATAGTTTTCTCCCCTGATAATTTGTTTTCAATATTTATCAGAAAAATTGAACTTTTAAGAAGGCCATTTTGGGTTCATTGATTTTGGCAAGATTTGAATTTTCCTTGAATTAGAAATGGCTAGGGTTTTTGGTTTGAGTTGCACCACTTCTTTGGAGTTTGTTTCAAATTCTTGAATGCAAAGGAAGAAAACATGAGCACAAATACTAAACCCTAGTTAGGGATCCAGGGATGTGACACCTTTAGCTTCCCCTTGTGAGCGAATCAATAAAATTTGGGTTGAATACTCTACCCTCGAAAACTGCTGTGATCCCATACGCTTGTGGGACATCAATGGTGCTTTCCGTAAAACGCTTGCTAAGTACGATGTCAACCATAGAATTGCGTCTCCCTATCACCCTCAGTCCAGTGGTCAAGTAGAGCTAAGCAATAGAGATTAAACTGATTCTGCAAAAGACTGTCAACATGTCTAGAAAGAATTGGTCTAAGAAGCTCGATGATGCACTGTGGGCTTATAGAACTGCCTATAAGAATCCCATGGGCATGTCTCCGTACAAAATGGTGTACGGGAAAGCATGTCATTTACCTCTTGAGCTAGAGCATAAAGCTTATTGGGCAATCAAAGAGCTCAACTTTGATTTCAAACTTGCCGGTGAGAAGAGGTTGTTTGATATTAGCTCGCTTGATGAATGTAGAACTTAGGCATATGAGAATGCCAAGTTGTTCAAAGAGAAGGTTAAGAGGTGGCATGATAAGAGGATACAAAAGCGTGAGTTCAATGTAGGTGATTATGTCTTGCTATATAACTCTCGTTTAAGATTCTTTGCAGGCAAGCTTCTCTCTAAATGGGAAGGTCCCTATGTTGTTGAGGAAGTATATAGTTCCGGTGCTATCAAGATCAACAACACGGAAGGTAATTGTCCGAGAGTTGTAAATGGGCAGAGAATCAAGCATTATATCTCAGGTACTCCCATAAATGTTGAAAGCAATATTATCAATACCATAAATCGAGAAGAATACCTAAGGGATATTTATCAGCCTGTTTCAGACTCCAAAAACGAAGAGGTATGTGATTCGGTAAGAAAACAGAGTCCAAAACTTTTCCAGTAGGAAATTTTCTCCGTTTTGGAATATTTGAAAAAATACAAAAATTGGAAGTAGTCCGGAAAGTGCGCGAGGAGGCGACAAGCCTGCACGGCGCGGGCCCACCCCATGGCCGCGTCGTGAGGGCTTGTGGCCACCTCGTGCACCTCCCGGACTCCGTTTCCGTGCAGGGTACTCCTTCTGGTCTGGAAAAAATCATTATATATACTTCTGTTTGGTCTGACCCCTGCATCACGCAGATTTCCTCCATTTTTCGTTTCGAGCCTGTTTTCTGCCGCAGATCTAGGTCAAGATGTCTTCTCAGGATTCGGAAGGGGAGAGTTATGTGGCTGATTACCTTGCTAACCCCAAGGTCTATGAGGACTTTGATCCTTATGGTTGCACCTCTGATGAGGAAGAAGATTATGATCCCGAGGGGAAGGAACAAACGAGTTCCGATGAAGAGGAGGCTCCTCTACCTCAACCTGGACGCACACATGTGTAGTTCAATAAGTCGAGCCTCCTTGACCCAAGGAAGAAGCCTAAGACCTTGTTTATCCCTTCTCGTTTCTTGCAGGAGAGTAAGCATGAATTAAGCCAAAGGGTGTTGAATCTTGAAGAGGAAAATGATGATCTGAGGGGGCAGAATTTTATGCTCAAGTGGAAATTAAACAAGCTCAAGACCTCTTCAACAACTCCACCACCATCATCACCAAAGGAAGACAACTGAGCATTGGTATGGGCAATCCCCTTGGCTTATGCCAAGCTTGGGGGAGTTGCCCCGGTATCGTATCACCATCACATCTTTTGCCTTTACCTTTGTTTTAGTTTGTTCCATTTCAGTTTTCTTTTTCTCTAGTAGTTTAAAAGTCTTAGTGTTTTAGTCTCGAGTTTTGCTTTGTGTCACCCCGATGTATTCTTGCTCGTGAGCCATATAATAAAGAGTTTTGCTTTGTGTCACCCCTATGTAGTCTTGAGTTGAAGGGCTTTGCCTCTTGCCATGATCAAAAGAGTGAGAATAAAACAAAAGCATGAAAGATCATGTAATTATCTTATGGGAAGTGATGGCTTCACATATGAAAAGAATGAGGATTGAAACTTGTGGAGGGTAGGAAAACGTAGACCTTGGTCATTCTTGTAATTAATAGGAAGTGATAAAGAAGGAGAGGTTCACATATAAATATATCATCTCTGACACCATCTATGATTGTGAACACTCACCAAACTATTGCATGCCTAGAAGTAGATGTTGGACAAGGAAGACAACGTAATGAATTGTGTTTGCTTGGCTCTAAACAATGTTATATGATTAGAGATCCCTTAGCATGTGACGATTGCTTCCACTTCATATTAGCCAAAACTCCCGCACCAAGTAGAGATACTACTTGTGCATCCATAAACCTTCATACCAGTTTTGCCATGAGTGTCCACCATACCTACCTATAGATTGAATAAGATCCCTCAAGTAAGTTGTCATCGGTGCAAGCAATAAAAATTGCTCTCTAATATGTATGATCTATTAGTGTGTGGAAAATAAGCTTTATATGAACCTGTGATGAAGAAGATATAAAAGCAACAGACTGCATAATAAAGTTCTTTATCACACGGGGTAATATAAGGTGACATTCCTCCGCACTAAGAGGACACGCATCCAAACCTCAAAAGTGCATGACAACCTCTGCTTCCCTCTGCGAAGGGCCTATCTTGTACCTTTACTTTTTGTCCCTAAAAGAGTCATGGTGATCTTCACCAATTCCTTATTTCGCCTTTATCTTCGCTAACGTCATATGCTTGGGAAAGATCTATATTCATATGTCAACTTGGAGGTAAGCATTCATGAATTATTATTGTTGACATTACCTTTGAGGTAAGCAGTTGGGAGGCAAAATTGTAAGCCCCTATCTTTGTCTCTGTCGAGCTGAAACTTTGATCTCATGAGTACCACGTGAGTTGTAGCAATTGTGGAGAACGAAAGAATGATTGAGTATGTGGATTTGCTTTACAAGCTCTTATTTGACTCTTTTTGATGTTGTGATAAATTGCAATTGCTTCAATGACTAAAGGCTATCGGTTGTTACTTCTCTGTAAGGTTTTTGATCCATGCTTTACTTTGTGAAGGAATTATCACCTTAGCATGAGAGATTATATGTTGGTATTGTTGTTCCGATCTTGATCATGATGCATGCATGTTCGTATCTTTTTTTGTCGACACCTCTCTCCCTAAACACGTGGACATATTTAGTGAGCTAGGCTTCCGCTTGAGGACAAGCGAGGTCTAAGCTTGGGGGAGTTGATACGTCCATTTTGCATCATGTTTTGATGTTGATATTTATCGCTTCTTTGGCTATTATTTCACTTCACGGTGCAATTCTTATGCCTTTTCTCTCTTATTTTGCAAGGTTTACATGAAGAGGCAGAATGCCGGCAGCTCGAATTCTGGCCTGAAAGTGGAGCAAAGTTGAGATACCTATTCTGCGCAACTCCAAACGCCATAAAAATCAACGAGGATTTTTTTCCCGATTTATCAAAAATATTGGGCCAAAGAAGTGTGAGAGGGGCACCAGGGGGTGCCCACAAGCCTGCACGGCCACCCCCAGGCCGCGCCATGAGGGCATGTGGGCAGCCCATTGGCCCCCTATTTTGCTATATGGAGGGTTTTTTCCAGGAAAAAACCAAGGAGGAGCTCTTTCGTGGTTTCGCCGCCGCCACGAGGCGGAACTTGAGCAGAACCAATCTAGAGCTCCAGCAGGACGATCCTGCCGGGGAAACTTCCCTCCCGGAGGGGGAAACCGTCACCATCGTCATCACCAACACTCCTCTCATTGGAGGGGACTCGTCACCATCAACATCTTCATCAGCACCATCTCATCTCCAAACCCTAGTTCATCACTTGTAACCAATCTTCGTCTCATGACTCCGATTGGTACTTGTAAGGTTGCTAGTAGTGTTGAGTACTCTTTGTAGTTGATGCTAGTTGGATTACTTGGTGTAAGAGTTTATGTTCAGATCCTTGATGCTACTCATTACCTCTCTGGTCATGAATATGATTATGCTTTGTGAGTAGTTACTTTTGTTCCTCAGGACATGGGATACGTCATGCTAATAGTAGTCATGTGAATTTAGTATTCGTTCGGTAATTTGATGTGTTGTATGTTGTTTTTCCTCTAGTGGTGTTATGTGAACGTCGACTACATAACACTTCACCATTATTTGGGCCTAGAGGAAGGCATTGGGAAGTAGTAAGTAGATGATGGGTTGCTAGAGTGACAGAAGCTTAAACCCTAGTTTATGTGTTGCTTCGTAAGGGGCTGATTTGGATCCACTAGTTTAATGCTATGGTTAGACTTTGTCTTAATTCTTCTTTTGTAGTTGCGGATGCTTGCGAGAGGGGTTAATCATAAGTGGGATGCTTGTCCAAGTAAGGGCAGTACCCAAGCGCCGGTCCACCCACATATCAAACTATCAAAGTAACGAACGCGAATCATATGAACATGATGAAAACTAGGATGACAGAAATCCCCGTGTGTCCTCGGGAGTGTTTTTCCTCCTATAAGACTTTGTCCAGGCTTTTACATGGCTGCAAAAGGGATTGTGCCACTTTGCTGCATAGTTGCTACTTTTGTTACTTGTTGCTTGCTACGAATCATCTCACCACACAATCACTTGTTACCGATAATTTCAGTGCTTGCAGATATTTCCTTGCTGAAAACCACTTGTGAGATCCTTCTGCTCCTCGTTGGGTTTGACACTCTTACTTATCGAAAGGACTACGATTGATCCCCTATACTTGTGGGTCATCAATAGTTCATGTACATGCGGTCGTTCTCCTCATCGTACTGCCACGCCAGTTGCGTGCCGTCGGGATCACCTGTCTCGGGGGTACCTGAACCTGTTGGTGTTGTGAGGGAATATGAGAGCCACGGGGACTCAGCAATCTATGACCTCGGTGCCAGAACTAGTCAAGTTATTAGGTTGGAAGGTGGAGTATTTAGGTTGCAGCATTCTAAGCTTTATATGGTGGCTAACTTACGTAGAACATGTATTGAAGGTAGTCTATACTAGCGATCAATGTTTAACTGATCACTAAGTGATCCTGAACACCTACTTACGTCAATCATAACCCCACCATGTTCCCGATCGAAGAGAGGTCTTCGAAGGGGACAATCACGGTTACACACACAGTTGGCAATTTTATTAATTTATGTTTAAGTTGTCTATTACCGGATGTTAACAAATATTCCAAGTTGCCACATAACCGCGGGCACGTCTTTCCGAAAGATTAAACCCTGCAGGGGTGCTCCAACTAGTCCATCACAAACGTACACGGGCCGCAAAGTAATCCTCTATGACAAATCTCGTGATCTCGTCGGATTCCTTAGAGGAAAACCTCAACTCTGGGGAGGACCAAAGCTTCACCGGGATTCCTATACGCAAGATATATAGCTAAGGTAAGACAAGACTAGCACGGCCTCCCGACGTGTCGACGACCCTGATAAGAGCCGTGTATCTCAGTCTCAGACAGGCCGGATGAGCGTTGGTTACCACTGTTGGGGAATGATACGTCTCAAACGTATCTATAAGTTTTGATGGTTTCATGCTGTTATCTTGTCATCTTTGGATGTTTTATGTATCTTTTATATCTTTTTTGGGACTAACTTATTAATCCAGTGCCAAGTGACAGTTCTTGTTTTTTCTGTGTTTTTGGCTCTTTTCAGATCTGATTTTGGAACGGAGTCCAAACGGAATAAAATCCCCGAAATAAATTTTTCCCGAACGGAAGAAGATCAGGGGGCTTGTGGGCCAAGCCAGGAGAGCTACACGGAGCCCAGAAGCCGTGTAGCCGCCACCAGGGGGGCGGTGGCTAGCAGGCTTGTGGCCTCCCTGGCGCCCCCCTAACCTAGCAACTTCGCCTATATATTCCCTAAAATACAGAAAAAAATCAGGTAATCCACGAAAACACTTTTCCGCCGCAGCAAGCTTCCGTTTCCGTGAGATCTCATCTGGAGACCCTTCCCGGTGCCCTGCCGGAGGGGACTTTGGAGTTGGAGGGCTTCTACATCAACATCATCACCCCTCCAATGACTCGTGAGTAGTTCACTTCAGACCTACGGGTCCGTAGTTAGTAGCTAGATGGCTTCTTCTCTCTCTTGGATCTTCAATACAAAGTTCTCCATGATCTTCATGGAGATCTATCCGATGTAATCCTCTTTGGCGGTGTGTTTGTCGAGATCCGATGAATCGTGGATTTGTGATCAGATTATCTATGATATATATTTGAGTCTTTGCTGATTTCTTATATGCATGATTTGATATCCTTGTAAGTCTCTCCGAGTCTTGGGTTTTGTTTGGCCAACTAGATCTATGATTCTTGCAATGGGAGAAGTGCTTGGTTTTGGGTTCATACCGTGTGGTGACCTTTCCCAGTGATAGTAGGGGCAGCAAGGCACACATCGTGTAGTTGCCATCAAGGGTAACAAGGTGGGCTTTGTCGTAGATATGAGATTGTCCATCTACATCATGTCATCTTGCTTAAGGCGTTACTTTGTTCTTTTGGACTTAATACACTAGATGCATGCTGAATAGCGGTCGACATGTGGAGTAATAGTAGTAGATGCAGAAAGTATCGGTCTACTTGTTTTGGATGTGATGCCTATAGATATAATCATTGCCATAGATGACATCATGACTTTGCGTGGTTCTATCAATTGCTCGACAGTAATTTGTTCACCCACTGTCTACTTGCTTTCATGAGAGAAGCCACTAGTGAACACTACGGCCCCCGGGTCTATTCACACCTATCATTTCCACTTTTGCTTTTACTTTGCTTTGTTACTTTGTTGCTTTCAGTTCTCACTTGGCGAACAATCTATAAGGGATTGACAACCCCTTCATAGCGTTGGGAGCAAGTTTTTTGTGTTTGTGCAGGCACTTGAGATACTCCTTCACTGGATCGATACCTTGGTTCTCAAACTGAGGGAAATACTTACCATCGCTGCGCTACATCGCCCTTTCCGCTTCGAGGGAACACCAATGCAAGGTTCCAAGGCTACGGCGGAAATCCTTTGCATATTTTCTTAGGAAGTCCCTTAAGGCGTAGCCGTAGCAGAATGATTCCCGGTGCCGTTGCTGAGGAGTATCAAGACAAGAACTGTCTCCCGTCCGCACGTTTCTGGCGCCATTGGAAGGTCTTTTGTTGTAGTAGCAGAAGTATTTCTGGCGCCGTTGCCGGGGAAGGAGAGATCTATCCAAGTAGGTCTCACAAACTCATCTCTTGCATTTACTTTTTTTTTGCGAGTTGCCTCTCATTTTCCTTTCCCCCACTTCACATTTGCCGTTTTCATTTGCCTTTCTCCTTTGCCGTTTTCTTTTGCCTTTTGCCTTTATGCCGTTTTCCTTTGCCGGTTTTCTTGCTTGCTTGTGTGCTTGTTTGTTTGTTGAAGTCATCATGGCTGAAAACACCAAACTTTGCGACTTCTCGAGTACCAATAATAATGATTTTGATAGTACTCCGATTGCTCCCGCCACTAGTGCGGAATCGTATGAAATCAACACAGCTTTGCTGAATCTTGTTATGAAAGAGCAATTCTCTAGCCTTACTAGTGATGATGCCGCATCCCATATCAATACCTCATTGAGCTTTGTGATATGCAAAAGAAAAGAGATGTGGATAATGACGTGATTAAGTTGAAGCTTTTTTCCTTTCTCGTTGCGAGATCGCGCAAAAACTTGGTTTTCTTCTTTGCCTAAAAATAGTATCGATTCTTGGGATAAGTGCAAAGATGCTTACATATCCAAGTATTTTCCGCCGGCTAAGATCATCTCCTTACGTAACGATATCATGAATTTCAAGCAACTTGATCATGAACACGTTGCACAATCTTGGGAGAGGATGAAGCTTATGGTTAGAAATTGTCCTCCTCATGGCTTGAGTTTGTGGATGATTATACAAATCTTTTACGCTGGCTTGAATTTCGCTTCTCGCAATATCTTGGACTCCGCCTCAAGTGAAACGTTCATGGAAATCACGTTAGGAGACGCTACAAAACTCCTAGACAATATCATGACCAACTACTCTCAGTGGCACACTGAAAGGTCGCCTGCTAGCAAAAAGGTACACGCTATAGAAGAAATTAACTCGCTTAGTGCTAAGATGGACGAGTTGATGAATTTGGTTGCTAGTAGAAACGCTACTGTAGATCCTAATGACATGCCACTATCTTCCTTGATTGAGAGTAGCAACGCTAGTTTGGACGTGAATTTTGTTGGTAGGAACAATTTTGGCAACAACAATGCTTTTAGAGGAAACTATGTTCCTAGGCCTTTTCCTAGTAACTCCTCCAACAATTATGGCAATTCCTACAGCAACACTTATGGAAATCACAACAAATTACCCTCTGATTTAGAGAGTAATATCAAAGAGTTCATCAACTCTCAAAAGATTTTCAATGCGTCCATAGAAGAAAACCTACTCAAAATAGACGATTTGGCTAAGAGCGTTGATAGGATGTCTTGTGATATTGATGCTTTGAAATTTAGATGTGCTCCTCCCAAGGTCAACTTGGATGAAACTTTAAAAGCTATGCGCGTCTCCATGAATGAGAGCAAAGAAAGAACCGCCCAAATTCGCGCTAGGCATGAATGGTTTAAAAGGGTGCGTTCTAGTGATTTGAATCATGAAGATCTTAAAGTGCTTGGTGTGACTCCTCTTAAATCTTTGTTTTCGCGTGTCAAACCTATTGATTAAGGGGCTGGATATGAATCCACTTTGGTTGAAAAATGCCCCAATGATTCGGAGTCCACCCATCTTGATGATAAAGGTGTGGAGAGTGGAGTAGAAGAAATCAAAATTTTGGGTAGTAATTAAACTCCCACTTTGGATTTCAAGGAATTCAATTATGATAATTGCTCCTTGTTTGAATGCATTTCTTTGATGCAATCCATTACAAACTCTCCACATGCTTATAGCCAAAGCAAAGCCTTTACCGCGCATATCGTAGATGCTATGATGAAATTTCTTGAAGAGAAGCTCGAACTAGAAGTCTCTATACCTAGAAAACTTCATGATGAGTGGGAACCTACTATAAAAATCAAGATCAAAAACTATGAGTGCAATGCTTTGTGTGATTTGGGTGCTAGTGTTTCCGCGATTCCAAAGTCTTTATGTGATATTCTTGGTTTTCATGAGATTGAAGAGTGTTCTCTTAATTTGCATCTTGCGAATTCAACTGTCAAGAAACCCATGGGAAGGATCGATGATGTTCTTATTTTTGCAAATAAGAACTATGTACCCATGGATTTCATTGTACTTGACATAGATTGCAATCCTTCATGTCCCATTATTCTTGGTAGACCTTTCCTAAGGACTATTGGTGCTATCATCGATATGAAGGAAGGGAATATTAGATTTCAATTTCCTTTAAAGAAGGGCATGGAGCACTTTCCTAGAAATAAAATAAGATTGCCTTATGAATCTATGATGAGGGCTACTTATGGTTTGAGCACCAAAGATGACTATACGTGATTCCATCACCTTTCGCCTAGATAAGGGCGTTAAACAAAAGCGCTTGTTGGGAGGCAACCCAAAGAATCTATCCTTTTTCTTTCTGTTTTGTGTTTTCCACACTTTCATAATTCTGTTATGATTGTGTTTTTTGTGTTTCATTTTGCGTTTGTGCCAAGCAGAACCGTTATGATTAGTCTTGGGGATGATCGTTTGGTCATGCTGGAAAAGACAGAAACTTTCTGCACACAAAAAGAATTTTCATTCTTTTTCTGAAAGAGCTTTTGAGTTGATTATTTTTGCTGCTTATTGCTACGCACATTCTTCAGACTGTCTTAATTTCTCAGAATTTTTGAAGTACCAGAAGTATACGAAGTATACAGATTTTTTACACACTGGTCTGCGGTTAACAAATTCTGTTTTTGTTGTGTTGGTTGTTTATTTTGATGAAACTATGGATAGCATAGGGGGGTATTAGCCATGGAAGATTGAAAATACAGTAACCCAACATCAGCATAAGTAGAATTTAAGTTTGCTACAGTACCTAAGGAAGTGGTGGTTTGCTTTCTTATACTAATGTTATCACGAGTTTCTGTTTAAGTTTCGTGTTGTGAAGTTTTCAAGTTTTGGGTGAAGTTCTTATGGACAAAAAGATAAAGAGTGGAAAGAGCTCAAGCTTGGGGATGCCCAAGGCACCCCAATAGATTCAAGGATGCCGTAAAAGCCTAAGCTTGGGGATGCCCCGGGAAGGCATCCCCTCTCTCGTTTTCAATCCATCGGTAACGTTACTTGGGGCTATATTTTTATTCACCACATGTTATGTGTTTTTGCTTGGAGCGCCTTGTATCGTAGGAGTCTTTTATTTTTGTTGTGTCACAATCATCCTTGCTGCACACCTAGAGATAGAGATACATGCACTCACCGTGATTTTGTCGAGCTTCACTTATATCCTATGGTAGACAATTCAGCTCACATGTGCTTCACTTATATCTTTTGAGCTAGATTCTTTTGCTCTATGTGCTTCACTTATATCTTTTAGAGCACAGCGGTGCGTGGCTTGGTAGTTAATCTATGCTTTGAAAGTAGTCTCAAAAGGGGTAGTTATCCAAAGGGATAAGAAAACTTCCACCTTCATGTGCATTGAATAGTTAGAGAAGTTTGATTCATCTCAATTAGTTTTGAGTTGTGGTTTTGGTAATATTGAAGTTATGCTAGTAAGGTGTTGTGGATCTAGAAATACTTGTGTTGAAGTTAGTGATTCCCGTAGCATGCACGTATGGTGAACCGCTATGTGATGAAATCAGAGCATGATTAGTCTATTGATTGTCATCCTTTGCGTGGCCGTCGGGATCGCGCGATGGTTTATACCTACCAACCCTTCCCCTAGGAGTATGCGTTGAATGCTTTGTTTCGATTACTAATAAAACTTTTGCAACAAGTATATGAGTTCTTCATGACTAATGTTGAGTCCATAGTTTAGATGCATTTTCACCTTCCACCATCACTATCTTCTTAGTGCCATGCAACTTTCGCTGGTGCACAAAACCCACCATTAGCCTCCCTCAAAACAGCCACCATACCTACCTACTATGGCTTTTTCAAAGTCATTCCGAGATATATTGCCATACAACTACCACCATGACATGTGCCACACTTCTACATTGCCATTGCATGATCGTAAGATAGCTAGCATGATGTTTCCACTAATGTCTATGCCATGCTAGATCATTGTCACGGTACACTACCGGAGGCATTCCATATAGAGTCATCGTTGCTCTATGTTTTGAGTTGAAAGTGTGATGTTCATCATTGATGGAGCATTGTCCCATGTGAGGAAATAAAAGAGGCCAAAGATGCCCACAAAAAAAAAGAGGCCAAAGAGCCCATCCAAAAAATGAGAGAAAAAGAGAGAAGGGAGAATGCTACCACCTTTCCACACTTGTGCATATTAAGCACCATGATCTTCATGATTGAGAGTCTCTCGTTTTGTCACCACCATATAGCTAGTGCGAAATTTTCATTATATAACGTGGCTTGTATATTCCAATGATAGGCTTCCTCAAAATTGCCTTAGGTCTTCGTGAGCAAGCAAGTTGGATGCACACCCACTAGTTTTCTTTAAGAGCTTTCACATACTCTTAGCTCTAGTGCATCATTTGTATGGCAATCCCTACTCATTCACATTGATATCTATTGATGAGCATCTCCACAGCTCATTGATATGCCTAGTTAACGTGACCATCTTCTCCTTTTTTGTCTTGCAACCTCCACCACACTCCACACCACTTATAGTGCTAAAACCATGGCTCACGCTCATGTATTGCGTGAGAGTTGAAAAGGTTTGAGAAAGTAAAGGTGTGAAACAATTACTTGGCCAATACCGGGGTTGTGCATGATTTAAATTCGTTGTGCAATTATGATAGAGCATAGACAGACTATATGCTTTTGTAGGGATAACTTTCTTTTGGCCTTGTTATTTTGAAAGTTCATGAATAACCTTGCTAGTTTGCTTGAATTATTATTGATTCCACGTCAATAGCAAACTATTGTTTTGAATCTAATGGATCTGAACATTCACGTCACATAAGAGGAGTTATAAAGGACATCTATGCTAGGTAGCATGAAAGCATCAAAAATTCATTCTTTATCACTTCCCTACTCGAGGACGAGCAGGAGTTAAGCTTGGGGATGCTTGATACGTCTCAAACGTATCTATAATTTTTGATGGTTTCACGTTGTTATCTTGTCAACTTTGGATGTTTTGTTTACCTTTTATATCTTTTTTGGGACTAACTTATTAATTCAGTGCCAAGTGCCAGTTCTTGTTTTTTTGTGTGTTTTTGACTCTTTTCAGATCTGATTTTGGAACGGAGTCCAAATGGAATAAAATCCCCGAAATAAAATTTTATTTCCAGAACGGAAGAAGATCGGGAGACTTGAGGGCCAAGGCAGGGGCCCACAGGGAGCCCACAAGCCCTGTTGCCGCGACAAGGGGGGGCGGCAACCAAGCTTGTGGCCTCCCTGGCGCTCCCCTGCCCTAGCTCTTTGGCCTATAAATTCCCTAAAAATCCAGAAAAAAATAAGGGCATCCACGAAAACACTTTTCCGCCGCCGCAAGCTTCCGTTTCCGTGAGATCTCATCTGGAGACCCTTCCCGGTGCCCTGCCGGAGGGGACTTTGGAGTTGGAGGGCTTCTACATCAACATCAGCGCCTCTCCAATGACTCGTGAGTAGTCCACTTCAGACCTACGGGTCCGTAGTTAGTAGCTAGATGGCTTCTTCTCTCTCTTGGATCTTCAATACAAAGTTCTCCATGATCTTCATGGAGATCTATCCGATGTAATCCTCTTTGGCGGTGTGTTTGTCGAGATCCAATGAATTGTGGATTTGTGATCAGATTATCTATGAATTATATTTGAGTCTTTGCTGATTTCTTATATGCATGATTTGATATCCTTGTAAGTATCTGCGAGGCTTGGGTTTTGTTTGGCCAAATAGATATATGATTCTTGCAATGGGAGAAGTGCTTGGTTTTGGGTTCATACCGTGTGGTGACCTTTCCCAGTGACAGAAGGGGCAGCAAGGCACGCATCGTGTTGTTGCCATCAAGGGTGACAAGATGGGCTTTTATCGTAGATATGAGATTGTCCATCTACATCATGTCATCTTGCTTAAGGAGTTACTCTGTTCTTTTGGACTTAATACACTAGATGCATGCTGGATAGCGGTCGACGTGTGGAGTAATAGTAGTAGATGCAGAAAGTATCGGTCTACTTGTTTTGGACGTGATGCCTATAGATATAATCATTGCCTTAGATAACGTCACGACTTTGCGCGGTTCTATCAATTGCTCGACAGTAATTCGGTCACCCACCGTCTACTTGCTTTCATGAGAGAAGCCACTAGTGAACACTACGGCCCTCGGGTCTATTCACAACTATCGTTTCCACTTTCACTTTTACTTTGCTTTGTTTATTCTTTGCTTTCAGTTCTTACTTTGCAAACAATCTATAAGGGATTGACAACCCCTTCATAGAGTTGGGTGCAAGCTCTTTGTGTTTGTGCAGGTACTTGAGACTTGACGAGATCTTCCATTGGTTCGATACCTTGGTTCTCAAAACTGAGGGAAATACTTACCGCCGCTGTGCTACATCACCCTTTCCTATTCAAGGGAACACCAACGCAAGGCTCCAAGGCCGCGGGGAAATCCTTTGCATATTTGCCAAGGAAGTCCCTAAAGGCGTAGCCGTAGCAGCAGGATTCCTGGCGCCGTACCAGGGAAGGTCTGTTGTCGCAGTAGCAATTAGCAAATTAACACCAATGTTGCGTCCTGTCGGACAAGCCTTAACACTACACGATTTATCAAGGGGGTCCCCATAACAACCCCAAACGTGTTAGTAGCGATCAATATGGAATCAAACACCGGTAGCCGGTAACTATGGCGGCAATAATGGAACAAAGAACTCGGCAAAAGGCTAGGCTTTCCGTTATTTACCAAGTATATAGGTGCATTATTAATTAAGTAACAGATTTAGCATAATGATATCAAACTCATGTTATCACATGAGACAATTGCACCTGCAACTAGCAACGCTAACATTAGTAGCTGAGCAAAGCCTACTTAGCCATACAAGATTTGCTAGGAAGGAATAAGTGTTTGGGTTTCATGGCAATTCAGGAGGCAATTATTTCAGTGGTTGGCAGCAAGCATATGACAAAGGAAACGTAATCTAGCATAACAAGTCTAGAGATGGAATCAAGGTCATATCATCTTGCGTGTGATATCCTCAGCTTGGAACTGCTCTTGTTCGTCATGCACGTACTCTCCCGAATCCACGTACTCGTTCTCCGATCCCGGTGCTACCCAACATAAAAATAGCATCCAATGAACAAGAGCACCTCAAGATGCAACAAGCACATGATGCATGAGATGAATATGAACATGCATCCCTATTCTACTCACTAGCACAAGCATGAGAAGTAAATACATGTATCTGGATAGAACAACACCCTAAGCTATCTTGACATGCATGAGAATGACATGATCAGATGCGTCACGTGAAAACGATGCAAAAGCATATAAAGAACATTACAAACGGAGCTACGGATCAACGGGAAACAACGGAACAAGAAATGAAGTGCTACATGTCAAATACATCACAACACACTCCAATGGCATAACTCTGGTATTTCCAGGTTGCCAAGACATAAAACAAACCAACATGGATGGGGTGGTGCAAATAATAACACCACACCTTCATCTATGCACCCACAATCATCAAAACACCAAAACTACACAATCTGTCATAAACAACATCATAGCACTTTGAGAGCTACATGCAAAGCACCTACAGCCACCCAAACATGACAAATAAGATATGTGGCAGAAGCTATCCAAGAGTACTACAAGCACAAACAAAAAGATCACAGAAAGGAGTTTCACACAGAAAGTTACACAGCTGCTAACTTGGCCAAAAATATCAGATTTCAGGGACTTAGTGAAAATTCCAGATTCTCACTAGCTGTTTATGCTCTGAAGCATTTTGACAGCAGAAAAAACAATATCTACAGGGCTCCAAATGGAATGAAAATTTACAGAGATCTAGAAAAACATAAGAGCTACAACTTCCCAGTTGAAAGCTAAGGCTGAATCACAACACATGGACCTGCACAAGCTCATCACCACGAGAAGAAAATTAAGCAGATTCTCAGACTTAGTGAAAATCACAGATTTTCACTAATCTGGAATTTCAGCCACATGCCTACTTTGATTGGGCACAACTTGCACATATGAATTCCTAAGCATGAAACAAAACCAACATGGGGTAGAGGGGGTCACCCTCTACTGCCACAACCAAGAATCAAAGTATTGTGCTCACCACATCTCATGGAACCTAGCTCTAAACATAGAACAAATCTGAAATAAGTCATCTCCAGAAAGTGTTCCAATGGCAAAATTGACTTCACCAATGGATTCCTGGGATGATTCTACCCCAAAAACATATATAATACCTATGCACTTGTATAGAACAAATGGACACAAACCAGGAAAGAAAAACCTACATAGGATCACATATAGTGAATAGTGCATCATCACATGTGCTATTCACTAGAACAACACCTACACTAGCATATGGATATGTCCCCAACATCAATGGGGCACATGAGGGGTAGAACTCATGCCCATGTGCCTTGGCACACCACCACACCATCACATGAGACAAGCACAACATAATAAAAACACCTACACAAGCTAAATAGATGTCACTACTAACTTAACTCACATAAGCACTTCTACACTACACATGTCATCTTGCACATGTGCTCATCAAGTCATATCTTGCCATGACATGGGTGAGACATACACACATAGCACACACACACTCACATCACACCATGGTGCTTGAGTTCATCACCATGCCCATGGGCACACACACTCACATGAATCTGCATATGCATACATGCAAATCCACCTACACATGAAATCTACTAAGAACATGTCTACACACACTCACACAAGGTATGTGGGAAGGGGGAAAACCAATCCACACACACACAATAGCACACTTGTGCAACAAAGAGGGTACAAGCACTACAACACAACAACATCTCAATCCTCACATGCACACTTATCATCTAGAACACATATCCACAAAGCTCATCTCCTATACATGAGCAACTACTCACATCTAGCAAAAATATTATGCATATAATGTTGTTGTGAGGGGAGATAAAATACCCTCATGGTGTGAGGCACACCACAACAACAACTACACAAGCCAAAGGTGAAAACAACACAAGAAGATAATGCATAGCAAAAAAATAAAAGGAGGGGGAAGAGGGATCGAACCCTGTATCCCCTGGACTCAGCACTGCAACGCAACCACTGGGCTAAGGTGCACTTGCTTGATAGCTATAGGCAAGAGAGAAGGGAATGCTCTCTGCTAGCTACTGTGCCGAAAGAAATAAATACAAAAGGGTGCCGAGGGGGGATCGAACCCGCAACCTCCAATTAGCACCAAAACCATCCTACCACTGCGCTACTACTCCAGAGCTTAACAGGAGTGGGGAGTTTACTCTTTTGAGTAACCCATCTCAGCAACTCCTCTGCCCGACGGCGGCCGGAACAGGGGACGATGCTCGCCGACGATATGCTGCAAATCCCACTATGGCTCCTAGATGGAAGGGAAAACAAGTTCCCATGGTTCCATTTCTACTCCTATCTCTGCCCGAGAGGCTCTGCAACGATGGCTCGACGTAACGCGGCGGCTCCGGCGACAGAGAAGAAACGCCGACGACCCTATGGCCTGCTACTCGAGATCTGGGACAGGGAGGAAGGGGAGATGGCTCTACCTCACCTATGGAATGAGGGGAAGCTTCGGCCGGAGAGGAAGTAGAGGAAGGAGCGGGAAGTAGCCGATCGATGAAGCTCGTCGGGGAAGGAAGCCGCCGTCGTGGAGGAGAGGAAGCAGAGCAGATCTTGACATCCTAGCCGCGGGGATGGATTCCTGGAGGGTCCCGCGTGCTCGCCGAGGAGTCGGAGGGGAAGAAGAGGCACGGGCGCGACGGCCAGGAGCTCCTCAACTCTCGGCCATGGCGGTGGAACTGATCCCCTTACCTGGAGTTCATTGACAGAGAGGGAGATGGCGAGGGAATGGTGGTGGCGGTGAGAGAGGGAAACCCTATCTTGCACGGATGCCAAGGGGGCTCCTTTTATAGAGGAGGAGGGGCGAGGGACGCTCCTCGACGTCCGTGATGGCGTCTGTTGTCGTCGCTCTGTTCCTGCAACTCTGAAGAAGAACTGACGGAGGAAGGGGGGAACAGGACAACGTCTATTGGAGAAGGAGGCAGCTGGGCTGCGATAGAAAAGAGAGGAGGGGGTAGATGGGCTTGCTAGTGGGAGTAAGCCCACTAGTGGCGCCAGATAGACAGAAATAAAAATCTGGGGGTTTTCCATTTACAGAAAAAGACAGAGAAAGAAAAAGAAAGCCAGGCAAAACTATTGGGGTTAAAAACAAAACAAAAATGCCCCTCGTCATGGAAAAAGATGACCTATTTGAATAAATTGGAAAATAATTATTCGGAGCAACTAAATATTTACAAAACAGAATTATAGGGTCTGTTTTGTAGTTATTTGCACCATTTAAAACACATATTCAAAACAGAAAAACTACATCTCCAATCCACCACAATACAATGCTAACACGTGGGCATTTTAGAAATAGGATTGAAACAAGGGAACTTGATCTTGGGATAATTAAGAGGAAGAGAATTTTTGAAGTCTATGCAAACTACAAGGTGACCTATTAGCATATGCACCACTCCTCTTAACCACACATAACACATCACATCACAACCCATATCAACACCACACCACAATGATCACACAGCAAGAACACAAGGTCATGGAATGATATGGCATGCATGCATGCAAAGTAAGAATAAACAAGGTGACATCACTTGAAATCATATGCATTGAACTCTCTCATATCAATGACAAGGTGGACCCACATGGGAAGGTTCCAAATATGATAAGCTACACACTTGGGGCATTACATCTCTCCATAGATAGATCCTTGTATGGCATAGGAAAATTTTGAATTTACTACGTTAGCCAACAGTGGCATCCGAGCCAAGGTTCTATGTGTAGATTCTCTGCACGAGTAGAACACAAAAGTTGTGGGCGCTAATTTTTTCAATTGCTTGCCGTTACTAGTCTTATCTTGATTTGGCGGCATCATGGGATGAAGCGTCCCGGACCGACTTTACACGTACTCTTACGTGAGAATGGTTCCACCGACAGACATGCACCAGTTACATAAGGTGGCTAGCTGGTGTCTGTCTCTCCCACTTTAGTCAGATCGGATTCGATGAAGAGGGTCCTTATGAAGGGTAAATAGCATTGGCATATCAACGTTGTGGCTGTCACGTAGGTAAGAAACGTTCCTGCTAGAAACCCAAATCAGCCACGTAAAACTTGCAACAACAATTAGAGGACGTCTAACTTGTTTTTGGAGGGTATGCTATGTGATGTGATATGGCCAAAAGAATGTGATGTTGCATATGTGATGTATGAGATTGATCATGTTCTTGTAATAGAATTCACGACTTGCATGTCGATGAGTATGACAACCCGAAGGAGCCATAGGAGTTGTCTTAATTTATTGTATGAGATGCAATGCCATGTTGGTTACTTTACTTTATTGCTACACGTTAGCTATAGTAGTAGAAGTAATAGATTGGCGTGACGACTTCACGGAGACACAATGATGGAGATCATGATGATGGAGATCATGGTGTCATGCCGGTGACGATGATGATCATGGTGCCCCGAAGATGGTGATCAAAGGAGCAAGATGATAATGGCCATATCATGTCACTATATGATTGCATGTGATGTTTATCATGTTTTTTTACATCTTATTGATTAGAATGACGGTAGCAAAGATGAGATGATCCCTCATGAAAATTTTGAGAAAGTATTCCCCTAAGTGTGCACTGTTGCGAAGGATCGTTGTCTCGAAGCACCACATGATGATCGGGTGTGATAGATTCTAACGTTCGCATACAACGGGTGTAAGCCAGTTTACACACACAGAACACTTAGGTTGACTCGACGAGCCTAGCATGTACAGACATGGCCTCGAATATAGGAGACTGAAAGGTCGGACATGAGTCGTATGGTTGATACGATCAGCATGGAGATGCTCACCGTTGATGACTAGTCCGTCTCACGTGATGATCGGACATGGGCTAGTCGACGTGGATCGTGTAACACTTGGATGACTAGAGGGATGTCGATCTAAGTGGGAGTTCATCAGATGAACTTAATTATCATGAACATAGTCAAATAGGTCTTTGCAAATTATGTTGTAACTTACGCTATAGCTCTACGGTATTTGATACGTTCCTAGAGAAAATATGGTTGAAAGATAGAAGTAGCAATTATGCGGACTCGGTCCGTTAACTGAGGATTGTCCTCATTGCTAAACATAAGGCTTATGTCCTTAACGCACCGCTCGGTGTGCTGAACCACAAGCGTGAACCATGCCTGTTGGTATAAACGCATGAAGAAACTCCATGCGGATGGATCATTTGACTCACTTGATTTTTGAATCACTTGAGACATGCAAATCATACCACATGGGCAAGATGACTGAAGACCTATGTTTCTAGTGAGATGGAACAAGAATGTAACTTGTTGGAAGTAATACATTTTGATGTGTGTAGTCCGATGAGTATTGAGGCACGCAGTGGATATCATTATGTTCATACTTCACAAATGATTTGAGTAGATACTAGTGTATTTACTTGATGAAGCACAGGTCTGAATTATTGAAAAAGGTTCAAGTAATTTCAGAGTGAAGTTGAAGATCATCGTGACAAGAGGATAATATGTCTACGATGTGATCTTGGAGGTAATCATATATATCTGAGTTACGAGTTTGGTAAACGTTTAAGACAAGGTGAAAATTGTTTCACGTGAAAAATGTTTCACAACTCATGCCACCTAGAACACCATAGTCTGATGGTGTGTCCGTATGTCATAATCGTGCACTATTAGACATAGTGCATACTATGATATTTCTTATCAAATTACCACTATCGTTTATGGGTTAGGCATTAGAGACAACCACATTCACTTTAATTAGGGCACCACTCAATTCCGTTGAGATGACACCTAAGCTGTCATTTCTTAAAAGTTTGGGGCTGCGATGCTTATGTGAAAGAGTTTCAGCCTGATAAGCTCAAACCCAAAACAGTTGGGGTATACCTTCTATCTCAGATCCGGAAGCAAATGTGTTTGTTTCTAAAACGGGTCCTTTCTCGAGGAAAAGTTTCTCTCGAAAGAATTGAGTGGGAGTTTTGGTGGACACTTGATGAGGTTATGTGAACCATCACTTCAACCCGTATGTGTATAGCAGGACGCATGAAGTTGTTCCTATGGCGCCTACAGAAATTGAAGTGGAAGCTAATGATGGCGATAATGAGACTTCAAATCAAGTTACTAGAAACCTCGTAGGTCGACAAGGTCACGTACTGCTGCTACGGAGTGGTACAGTAACCCTGTCTTGAAGGTCATGTTGTTGGACAACAATGAACCTGCGAGCTAGGGAGAGGCGATGGTGGGCCTAGATTCCGACAAATGGATGGAGGTCATGAAATCCGAGAGAGGATCCATGTATGAAAAAGAAAGTATAGACTTTGGAGGAACCACTTGATGGTCATAAGACTATTAACTGTGAATGGATCTTTAAAAGGAAGACAAACGATGATGGTGAAAAGTCAACATTAAGAAAGCTCGACTTGTCGCAAAGGTGTTTTCGACAAAGTTCAAAGAGTTGACTACGATGAGACTTTCTCACTCGTAACGATGCTGAAAGTCTGTTGAAATTATGTTAGCAGTTGCTGCCTCATTTATGAAATATTGCAGATAGGATGTCAAATATTGTTTCCTCGACGGTTTCCTTGAGGAAAGGTTGTATGTAATACAACCAGAAGATTTTGTCGATCCTAAAAGGTGCTAGCAAGTATGCAAAGCTCCAGCGATCCTTCTATGGACTGGAGCAAGCATCTCGGAGTTGGAATATACACTTTGATGAGATGATCAAAGTTTTTGATTCTATACAAAGTTTGTGAGAAACTTGTATTTCCAAAAAGGTGAGTGGGAGCACTATAGAATTTCTGATGAATATATGTGGTTGACATACTGTTGATCAGAAATAATGTAGAATTTTTACAAAGCATAAAGGGTTATTTGAAAGGAGTTTTTTCAAAGGAAAACCTAGATGCAACTACTTGAGAGGTGAGCATCAAGATATATAAAAATAGATCAAAGTGCTTAATGGAACTTTCAACGAAATGCATGCCTTGATAATTTTTTGAAGGAGTTCAAAATAGATCAGCAAAGGAGTTCTTGGCTATGTTGTAAGGTGTAAATTTTAGTACGACTCAAAGCCCGACCACGGCAAAAGAAAGAGAAAGGACGAATGTCGTCCCCTATGCATCAGCCGTAGGCTCTACAAGTATGCTATGCTGTGTACAACACCTAAAGCGTGCCTTGCCATGAGTCAGTCGTGGGGTACAAGAGTGATCCAGGAATGGATCATTGGACAACGGTCGAAGTTATCCTTAGTAACTAATGGACTAAACAATTTTTCTCAATTATGGAGGTGATTAAAGAGTTCGTCGTAAAGGAGTTACGTCGATGCAAGCTTTGTCACTAATCCGGAGGACTATGAGTAGTAAACCGGATTCGTATAGTGGAGCAATCATTTGGAATGGTTCCACATGGGGCGTAGTAGCATCTATAGGATGAGGTAGAGATTTGTAAAGCACACATAGATCTGAAAGGTTCAGACCCGTTGACTATAAACCTCTCTCACAAGCAAGACATGATCGAACCTCAGAACTGTATGGGTGTTGAATTCATTGCAATCACATAGTGATGTGAACTAGATTATTGACTCTAGTGCAAGTGGGAGACTGTTGGAAATATGCCCTAGAGACAATAATAAAATGGTTATTATCATATTTCCTTTTTCATGATAATTGTCTATTGTTCATGCTATAATTGTATTAACAGGAAACAGTAATACATGTGTGGATAAATAGATCACAATGTGTCCCTAGCAAGCCTCTAGTTGGCTAGCTCGTTGATCAATAGATGATCATGGTTTCCTGATCATGGAAATTGGATGTCATTGATAACGGGATCACATCATTAGGATAATGATATGATGGACAAGACCTAATCCGAAGATAGCACTAGATCGTGTTGTTCGTATACTAAAGCTTTTCTAATGTCAAGTATCTTTTCCTTCGATCGTGAGATTGTGCAACTCCCGGATACCATAGGAGTGCTTTGGGTGTATCAAACGTCACAACGTAACTGGGTGACTGTAAAGGTGCACTACGGGTATCTCCGAAAGTATCTGTTTGGTTGGTACGAATCGAGATCGGGATTTGTCACTCCGTGTGACGGAGAGGTATCTATGGGCCCACTCGGTAGAACATCATCATAATGAGCTCAATGTGACTAAGGAGTTAGTCATGGGATGATGTGCTACGGAACGAGTAAAGAGAATTGCCGGCAACGAGATTGAACAAGGTATGGGGATACCGACAATCGAATCTCGGGCAAGTTCTATACCGGCAGACAAATGGAATTGTATACGGGATTGATTGAATCCTTGACATCGTGGTTCATCCGATGAGATCATCGTGGAACATGCGGGATCCACCATGGGTATCCAAACCCCGCTGATGGTTATTGGCCGGAGAGGTGTCTCGGTCATGTCTGCATGCCTCCCGAACCCGTAGGGTCTACACACTTAAGGTTGGAGACGCTAGGGTTATAGGGAATTGTTATACGAGGTTACCGAAGGTTGTTTGGAGTCCCGAATGAGATCCCGGACGTCAGGAGGAGCTCCGGAATGGTCCGGAGGTAAACAATTATATATAGGAAGTGAGGATTTGGTCACCGGAATTGTTTCGGGCGACACCGGTAATGTACTGGGACCACCGAAAGGGTTTTGGGGGTCCACCGGGAGGGGCCACCAGCCCCAAAGGCTAGCATGGGCCAAAAGGTGGAAGGGAACCAACCGAGAGTGGGCTGGTGCGCCTCCCACCTAGGCCCAAGGCGCCACAAGAGAGGGAAGGGGGGAAACCCTAGTGCAGATGGGCCTAAGGCCCATCTGGGGTGCGCCACCCCCCTCTCTCTTGCCCTGGCCGCCGCCACCAGCCCTAGATGGGGTTGCCGCACCCTTTGGGGGTGGGAACCCTAAAGGGGGCGCCCCCTCCCTCTCCCCCTATATATAGTGCAGGTTTTGGCTGATTTGAGACACACGAAATCTCTCTCTCGGCGCAACCCTGCTTCTCCTCTTTCTCCTCTTCCACGGTGCTTGGCGAAGCCCTGCCGGGAGACCTCGTAGCTCCACCGCCACCATGCCGTCGTGATGCCGGAGCTATCCCTCAACCTCTCCCTCCTCCTTGCTGGATCAAGGCGTGGGAGACGTCACCGGGTTGTACGTGTGTTGAACGCGGAGGTGCCGTGATTCGGCACATAGATCGGAACCGACCGGGATCTGAATCGATGCGAGTACGACTCCATCAACCGCGTTCATAGTAACGCTTCCGCTTAGCGATCTTCAAAGGTGTGAAGATGCTCTACAACCTCTCTCGTTGTTGGTCTCTTCATAGATAGATCCTTATATGACGTGGGAAAATTTTGAATTTACTACGTTACCCAACAGTAACCGCCCACCTCCCGTAGGTGGCGGGCATGACTGCTCACCACTTCGCCGCGCCGCCCTCCCCTCAACCTCCCCCACCGCCTTTGCTGGCCACCGCCCCGACCATTCCTCTAGGTCCGACACCACATATGAAAACCTCTCACGATCCTCTGCATCTTTCCATTCCTAAGATGGACAATGTAATTGTAGCGATCCCGTGCATCATCCATGACTTCATCCTAAGATAGATGATGAAGCTAATTCTTCTAGGGCAAGATTGTTTCTTCTTCGACAATGTCTGACCAAGAGAGAAGGAAGAAGGAAAAAGAATGACTGATGTAAAAGGAAATTTCAGGCACATGAGAAATAGCAAATCCAAAGAATCATATGCACACGACAATCTTGGTCTTCAGCTCACACTCGTATATACGCAACGGCAAACACACGTGGTGCTCGGCTACTGGCTGCGTACGTCCATGTCCATGAGCTCCCGTGCCTCGCTGACGAGCGCGCAGAGGCTCACCGCGTGCCGGCTCACCCCGGCGCTGCCGGAGAACACGTGGAAGCACTCCAGCTCCGACGTCGTCTCCGCCACGCGCCGCAGTTCCCGCCCCATCCCCGCCGCAACCATCAGCTCCGCGAACGACGAGTCTATCCTCAGCATCCCGATCAGGAGCTCCACCGTGAACCGTCTGATCCGCGGCACCTTGATCGAAGGGCTGCTGTACCTCGCCAGCACGTGCACCAGCCTGTTGACCAGCTCCACCTCGACGACGCCGGCGCGGGCGAGGTGGTGGGCGAGCACGTGAGGCCCCATGAGCCTCACTGCCTGCGCCGCGAGGCCCAGCGATACCTCCAGCAGCTTCGATTTCTTGGTCATGATGTTGCGCAGCACCGTGGCGGCGCCGGTTGTGACGGCGCGAACCTCCGTGAACCGCTCGCCGCCGGTGTACGCGCACAGGTTGGTGAGGATCCTGGCCGCGCCGATCCCGACGGCGTTGTCACTCAGCGCCTCCATGAGGCGGCTGACAACGGCAGGGGCGGCATTGAGGATCCGCTCGCAGTTGTGCGCGCTGTCGAGCGCCAGCATGGCGAGCGCCTCGCCGGCCTCGACGCGCACGGCGTCACCCTCGTCAGTGATGCCTTGCCGGAAGAACATGGCGAGGAGGAGTGAGATGACACTACCTGTGGCACCGATCTTCTCACGCGCGTCCTCGTCCATGGCCAGCCGGGTTAGCACCTCGGCGCTGAGCCGCTGCAGCTCCAGGTGGCCGGCGGCATTCTGCAGCACGGCGCGGATGTTGCTGACCGTGAACACGATCTCCGCCACCTCTTGCCGCAGCTGTTTCCCCGTGCTCCCAGTCGTGTCGGCGAGCATCCTGATCACCTGCAGCGACCGCTTCACCGCTTTAGCGCGCGACTGGGTGATGACCGTGGATGATGCGCCGGCTGCCCCGATGCTGGAGAAGTCGATGATCTTGTCGAGGAGGCCCCGGGCGTTGCCGATCTTGCTGCAGTTGTCGTGGTCGTGCGCGAGCTTCTTGATGATGAGGAGGCCGAGTAGGTTGCACTCCTCGTCCGCGGCGTAGAGCAGCGATGACACGGACTCGATGGCGCCTGGAACGCCGGCGACCCGGAGCGCGTTCCGCTTCTTGCCGGCGAGCTTGGACACGACAAGTGCCGCGGACGCCCTCGCCCCGGCCTCCGCCGCGCCCTTCCAGCTGAGCATCTCCACCAGCCGCTCCATGACTGCCGCCGACGTGCCGACCCGATGCAGCGCCGCGTCACCGAGCCGTGGGCTCCCGGCGACGTTGACGAGGATGCCGACGCCGATCCGCTGCTCGTCGTGCGAGCCTTCCACGAGGAGCTCCTCGGCGAAGGAGACGAGGTCCATGCGGAGGCCGTCGAATATGCTCCCGTCGACGCACCGAGAGTATGCGTCGTAGAAGAAGCGGCGGATGGCGAGGAGCCCCGGTGCGCCAGCGAGGTGGCACTCGCTGGCGACACGCTCGAGCAGACGGCCGTGGCTCACCTCCCACTCCCACACCGCCTTCTCCGCGAGGAAGAGAAGCGCCTCCGCCAGCGCGAGCCCGTAGAAGATGTCCAGCGCCGATCGCCGGTTAGTCCGCGCGTCCTCCGCTTCGCCGAAGTCCTGCCTGACGAGCCGCACCGCCGACAGCGTGACGCAGGCCGTGGCGGACGCTAGCTGCAGCCAGTAGAAGGCCCTCCCGACGTGCCTCGACAGGAAGCCCCAGCTCCTGAATCTCCAGCTCCATCTGGACGAGGCGTCCATGTTCTTGGGGCTGCCGCCGCGGCCGAACACGAAGCGGAAGGAGCGGGCGACGAGGCGGAAGCTGGAGCGGCCGGCAGCGGAGAGCGACCAGGTGGCCTGGTGCTGCCACTCGAGCTCGTGGCTGCGGCTGAAGATGCGTGCGCCCTCGATGAGGAGGATGATGGTGACGGACCAGAAGTCGTCCTTGCCGAGTGTGATGGCGAAGCCCCCGAGGAGGACCACGGTGGCCCAGATGAACCCCAGCGCGCCCAGCCCGCTGGCCGCCTTCTCCAGGATCGCCAGCCGCAGCGCCAGCAGCGTCAGCTTCCGCTCGGGTCCCGCTGTCGCTGCCCCATCGCCGTCGACTCGCTCGCTGCACGAGGCGGCCGCCGCGTCGAGGCTGGACGATCCGCCGCCTTCGAGGTTCGAGCGCGGCGCCGAGTCGTCCGACAGCTGCGGCTCGAACGGCGTGGCCGAGAACAACCCCGACCCGCTAGGCTGGCTCTCGATGAGCACCCGCACAGACGGGCCGATGTCGGCGCTGGCACCGCCGCCGTCCATCGACCGGTCTCCAAGATCGAGCAGGCAGCTACTACAACACACTGGATCAATGCAATGCTATACTGGATGTGCCGCGTCGTTCCTGAGTTCTTGACTTGGTACGTGATAGATAGTGCACGTATATATATATGCGTGGAATGCATCATCCGGCCGCCATGGACGAGGGATACGGGGTGTCACTCCTTGGGTTGCGTGGGCGCGGGAGTTGTGTTTGTCCGGAAGGCAAGGGAGGATCAGGAAGACGGTGCGCGCGCGTGCAGATGTGGCGAGCGTTTACACGGTTGGGATCGATGGATGGGACGGGACGGGACGGATGGACGGGATCGGTTCTCCGCGGAGTGGCGGTGGTGTGGAAGCAAGGAGAATCGATCCAAGCGCGGCGCGTGCTGTGCACCGCTCGACCGTCGCACGCCTGCCTGCTTGCTTGCTTGTGTACATCAAGCGTTGTGCGAGATCATTCGTCAGCGACGGCTTAATTTGAATCATACACATGGAATTCATGACGCGCTATTAGTTTCGTTGTCGTGAGCTCAATCGATCATGTCGATTACACGGGCGTATACGTTCGTACCAAATGATCGTACCTAGGAGTACGTTGATACTAGATGCCTTAGCCATGATGACATGATCTAGTCTAGATCGAGAGATATCCACTCGCAGATTAAACCTTGGCTTGCACGTGTCGTTCAGCATGCGTAAGGAGTGCAGTACCAGGTTAATAATCACGCGATTAGGCAAGTCAATTAGTTCATGAATTCTTGGCAACATTCATACCTCCCGCCCGTCACGCTACATACACATATACTCCAACATATACGTATATGCGTATGGGTATTCCCCGAAACAGACATGAAACACACGGTGTTCTTCAATCCAAATCGATATATGGATCTATGCCGTATACAGTACATCCTTGATAATTACTCCGACTGAACTAAGCGAACTTTTTTGCCTTTTTTATGGCTCGCTTGTTTTCTTTTTGTCGGTTAGCAGACCAAGATCACTAACTGGTCTTAGAAGCGATAAATTCGTGAGCCAGACAAATCATTCGTCAATGGGAGGTAAGCCAATGTAGAGAGCAAGATCGATTTCATATTGCTTTAGCCGGCAAGCCGATTACTTCTAGAGTATGCTCGAACTTTATGGCGTAAAAGAAACGTGGCATTGCCAAATTTGTTCTAGGGAGGTGGTTAATGACACTTCCCTCTCTAAAGCAGGAGGGACAATGTTTTTAGTTTTTAGCATGAAGTGGCAATTGAAACACAAAGGCACGGTGCATGATCCACATTGCTCCTTCTTCTTCTTTTGGTGCAAAAAAACCACATTGCTTCGGTCAGCAAGAAATCAGGCTCCCCCAAAAGCGTGCTCGAACATTTGTACAAATATCTTGTGAAGCAATTTGACAGAAAAAACTTATGATGCTAGAGAAATACAATACACATTATTGAAGTCACACCAACAAACATTGCTGGTCACCGCGCACGTTGTAATGGCGTATTTGGCACACGTAGCGCACTGTTTGACCGTTTGACCAGCCACGCAAGCTAGGCGGGGGTTTCTTTGCTCTCGCTAGTTGATTTGGGGTCCAATTTGTAAATTTCACATTCTATTAAAAAAATCTCCGCCGTCGTCGACCAGATCCCTGGGCTTTTTCCTCTTTCGCCGCCGGCCACCAAATCCGTCGCACGTCCACTACTATCGTCGCCCGCGAAGCACCGCTCACCGCCGGTGTCGCCGCTTCTGCAAGCATGTCTGCATCAAGCTCCTGCCACTCTTCTCATGGTCGCGGCGGTCCATTCATCCCCCTCATCGACTGACCGGGTGTGTGTGGTTGCCTCGTGAAGAAGCATGTTTCCAGCACTGAGGATCACCCTCGATTGGTGTACTACCGTTGTCCCGCCCATGGTGTAAGTTTTTCACATTTGGTCTCGGTTGTTCTGCAAAATCCGTGGGTTTTGCCACATTTCGTCTGTGATTTTTGCATTTATTTTGACATAATAGATGCAATTTCTGGCATTGGGAGAGGAAGTATGTTGCTTTCTTGGTAAGAAGTTTTTTCTCACTGGAGATAATGCTGTTGGGATGCCCCCGATTTTGATAGTACACTAATCACACACGCAAATGCGTACGACCAAGATTAAGGACTCACAGAAAGATATCATAACACAACTTTAGACAGAAAATAAAGTCATGCAAGCTTCATATTACAAGCCATGGGCCTCGAGGGCTCGAATACAAGCTCGGAAACACATGAGTCAGCGAAAGCAAACAATATGTGAGTACATACATAGAAACAAGTTTCGCCTCAGAGAAGGCTAGCACAAAAGATACATAGATCGAAAGAGGTGAGGCCTCCTGCCTCGGATCCTCCTGAACTACTCCTGGTCGTCAGCGGCCTCCACGTAGTAGTAGGCACTGTCAGGGTAGCAGACATCGTCGGCGGAATACGCTAACTCCTGGGCTCCATCATCTGGTCGTGGCAATCGTATGAAGGGAAAAGGGGGAGCAAAGCAAGGTTGAGTACTCATCCAAAGTACTTGCAAGACTGATATCAAAACTATGCTCAGTATGCACCAGTATCAAGAGAATGGGTTATATCTGCTGGGGAACGTCGCATGGGAAACAAAAAATTTCCTACGCGCACGAAGACCTATCATGGTGATGTCCATCTATGAGAGGGGATTTCCGATCTACGTACCCTTGTAGATCGCACAACAGAAGCGTTAGTGAACGCGGTTGATGTAGTGGAACGTCCTCACGTCCCTCGATCCGCCCCGCGAACTGTCCCACGAACCATCCCGCGATCCGTCCCACGAACCATCCCGCGATTCGTCCCACGATCCGCTCCGATCTAGTGCCGAACGAACGGCACCTCCGCGTTCAGCACACGTACAGCTCGACGATGATCTCGGCCTTCTTGATCCAGCAAGAGAGACGGAGAGGTAGATGAGTTCTCCAGCAGCGTGACGGCGCTCCGGAGGTTGGTGGTGATCTAACCTCAGCAGGGCTCCGCCCGAGCTCCGCGGAAACGCGATCTAGAGGAAAAACCGTGGAGGTATGTGGTCGGGCTGGCATGGCAAAAGTTGTCTCAAATCAGCCCTAATACCTCAGTATATATAGGAGGGAGGGGGAGGGAAGAGGCAGCCTCAAACCCTCAAGGTTTGGCCGAAATTGGAGGTGGAGGAGTACTACTCCAATCCTACTTGGAGTAGGATTCCACCTTCCCACTTGGAAACTCTTTCCACCTTGTGTTTTTTTCCTTCTCAAACTTTATGGGCCTTAGTGGGAACTTATTCCAGCCCACTAGGGGCTGGTTTATCTCTTCCCATAGCCCATGAGACCCCTTGGGGCGTGACACCCCTCCCGATGGTCCCCGGCACCCCTCCCGGCACTCCCGGTACACTACCGATGAGCCCGAAACTTTTCCGGTGACCAAAACAGGACTTCCTATATATCAATCTTTACCTCCGGACCATTCCGGAGCTCCTCGTGACGTCCTGGATCTCATCCGGGACTCCGAACAACATTCGATAACCAGCCATCTAACTCAAATACGCATAAAACAACGTCGAACCTTAAGTGTGCAGGCCTTGCGGGTTCGAGAACTATGTAGACATGACCCGAGTGACTCCTCGGTCAATATCCAATAGCGGGACCTGGATGCCCATATTGGATCCGACATATTCTACGAAGATTTTATCGTTTGAACCTTAGTGCCAGGGATTCATATAATCCCGTATGTCATTCCCTTTGTCCTTCGGTATGTTACTTGCCCGAGATTCGATCGTCAGTATCCGCATACCTATTTCAATCTCGTTTACCGGCAAGTCTCTTTACTCGTTCCGTAATACAAGATCCCGCAACTTACAGTAAGTCACATTGCTTGCAAGGCTTGTGTGTGATGTTGTATTACCGAGTGGGCCCCGAGATACCTCTCTGTCACACGGAGTGACAAATCCCAGTCTCGATCCATACTAACTCAACGAACACTTGCCTATGGTCAGGAAACCTTGACCATCTTTGATCAACGAGCTAGTCAACTAGAGGCTTACTAGGGACAGTGTTTTGTCTATGTATCCACACATGCACTGTGTTTCCAATCAATACAATTATAGCATGGATAATAAACGATTATCATGAACAAAGAAATATAATAATAACTAATTTATTATTGCCTCTAGGGCATATTTCCAACAGTCTCCCACTTGCGCTAGAGTCAATAATCTAGTTCACATCACCATGTGATTCCAACGAATCCAACACCCATATAGTTATGGGGTCTGATCACGTCTTGCTCATGAGAGAGGTTTTAGTCAACGGTTCTCAAACTTTCAGATCCGTGTGTTTTGTACAAATCTTTATGTCATCTTATAGATGCTGCTACTATGTGCTATTCGGAAATACTCCAAATATCTACTCTACTATACGAATCCGTTTCACTACTCATAGTTATTCGGATTAGTGTCAAAGCTTGCATCGACGTAATCCTTTACGACGAACTCTTTAACCACCTCCATAATCGAGAAAAATTCCTTAGTCCATCAGTTACTAAGGATAAATTTTGACCGCTGCTCGTGATTCAATCATGGATCACTCTCTGTACCTCTCAACAGACTTTGAGTCAAGGCACTCATCACGTACGGTACCCAGCATGGCATACTTCCGATTCTACGGCCAAGGCATAGAAGACGACCTTCGTCTATTCTCTTTATTCTGCCGGGGTCGGGTTTTGAGTCTTACTCAAATTCACACCTCACAACGCAACCAAGAACTCCTTCTTTGCTGATCTATTTTGAACTCCTTCAAAAACTTGTCAAGGCATGCATCTTGCTGAAACTTCTATTAAGCGCTTTCGATCTATCTTCATAGATCTTTGATGCTCAACGTTCAAGTAGCGCAATCCAGGTATTCCTTTGAAAACTCCTTTCAAACAACCTTGTATGCTTTACAGAAATTCTACATTACTTCTGATCCACAATATGTCAACCACAAATACTTATCAGAAATTCTATAGTGCTCCCACTCACTTCTTTGGAAATACAAGTTTCTCATAAACCTTGTACAAACCCAAAAACTTTGATTATCTCATCAAAGTGTATATTCCAACTCCGGGATGCTTGCACCAGTCCATTGAAGGATCGCTGGAGCTTGCATACTTGCTAGTATCTTTAGGATCGACAAAACCTCCTGGTTGTATCACATACAATGTTTGCTCAAGGAAACCGTAGAGGAAACAATGTTTTGACATCCTATGTGCAATATTTCATAAATAATGCAACAACTACTAACATAATTCTAACAGACTTTTAGCATCGCTACGAGTAAGAAAGTCTCGTCATAGTCAACTGTTTGATCTTGTCGGAAACATCTTTGCGACAAGTCGAGCTTTTCTTAATAGTGACTTATCACCATCATCGTTTGTCTTCCTTTTAAAGATCCATCTTTACTCAATAGTCCTATGACCATCAAGTAGTTCTTCCAAAGTCTACACTTTGTTTTCATACATGGATCTTCTCTCGGATTTCATGGCCTCCAGAGATTTGTCGGAATCCGGGCCCACCATTGCTTTCTCCATAACTCATAGGTTCACTGTTGCTCAACAACATGACCTCCAAGACAGGGTTACTGTACCACTCTGCAGTAGTACGTGACCATGTCAACCTACTAGGTTTGTAGTAACTTGATCCGATGCTCGATGATCACCATCATCAGCTTTCACTTCAATTGGTGTAGGCGCCACAGGAACAACTTCCTGCGCCCTGCTACACACTGGTTGAAGTGATGGTTCAATAACCTCATCAAGTTACACCACCCTCCCACTCAATTCTTTCGAGAGAAACCTTTCCTCGAGAAAGGATCCGTTTCTAGAAACAAACACTTTGCTTTCGGATCTGAGATAGAAGATGTACCCAACTGTTTTGGATATCCTATGAAGATGCATTTATCCGCTTTGGGTTCGAGCTTATCAGACTGAAACTTTTTTACATAAGTGTCGAAGCCCCAAACTTTCAAGAAACGATAGTTTAGATTTCTCTAAACCTCAGTCTATACTGTGTCATCTCAACGGAAATACGCGGTGCCCTATTTAAAGTGAATGCGGTTATCTCTAATGCATAACCCATAAACGATAGTGGTAATTCGATAAGAGACATCATAGCATGCACCATACCAAATAGTGCGTGGCTATGACATTCAGACACATCATCACACTATGATGTTCCAGGTGGCATGAACTGCGAAACTATTTCCACATTGTCTTAACTTCATACCAAAACTCGTAACTCAGATATTCATTTCTATGATGATATCGTAGACAGTTTATCCTCTTGTTACGACGAACTTCACTCCTGAAACAGAATTGAACTTTTCAATATTTCAGACTTGTGATTCATTAAGTAAATACTCTTGTATCTACTCAAATCGTCATTGAAGTAAGAACATAATGACATCCACTGCGTGCCTCAGCACCCATTGGACTACATACATCAAAATGTATCACTTCCAACAAGTTACTATCTTATTTCATCTCAATGAAAACAAGGCCTTGCTCATGTGGTATGATTTGCATGTCACTAGTGATTCAAAATCAAGTGAGTATAAAGATTCATCAGCATGGAGCCTATTCATGCAATTTATACCAACATGACTCAAGCGGCAGTGCCACAAGTAAGTGGTACTATCATCATTACCTCGTATCTTTTGGCACCAATATCATGAACATGTGTAACACTACAATCGAGATTCAATAAACCATTGAAGGTGATTATTCAAGAAAATAGAGTAACCATTATTCTCTTTAAATGAATAATTGTATTGCAAGAAACACGATCCAATCATGTTCATGCTTAACGCAAGCACCAAATAACAATTATTTAGGTTTAACACCAATCTCGATGGTAGAGGGAGCGTGCGATGTTTGATCATATCAACCTTGAAAACACTTCCAACACGTATCGTCACCTCGCCTTTAGCTAGTATCCGTTTATGCCGTATCTTTCATTTCGTGTTACTAATCACTTAGCAACCGAACCGGTATCCAATACCCTCGTGCTACTAGGAGTACTAGTAAAGTACACATCAACATCATGTATATCAAATATACTTCTTTCGACTTTTGCCAGCCTTCTTGTCTACCAAGTGTCTATAGTTGCTCCGCCTCAGTGACCGTTCCCCTCATGACAGAAGCACTTAGTCCCGGGCTTGGGTTTAATCTGGGGTCTCTTCATTAGTGCAGCAACTGCTTTGCCGTTTCACGAAGTATCCCTTCTAGCCCTTGCCTTTCTCGAAACTTAGTGGTTTTACTAACCATCAACTGTTGATCCTCCTTCTTGATTTCTACTTTCGCAGTGTCAAACATCGCGAATCGCTCAAGGATCATTGTATCTATCCTTGATATGTTATAGTTCATCACGAATCTCTCACAGCTTGGTGGCAGTGATTTTGGAGAACCATCACTATCTTATCTGGAAGATCAACACCCACTTGATTCAAGCGATTGTCGTAGTCAGTAATCTGAGCACACGCTCAACGATTGAGCTTTTCTCCTTTATTTCATGGACAAAGAATCTTGTCAGAGGTCTCATACCTCTTAACAAGGGCACAAGCATGAAATCACAATTTCATCTCTTTAGAACATCTCTTATGTTCCGTGACGTTTCAAAACGTCTTCGGCGCCTTGTTTCTAAGCCATTAAGTATTTTGTACTGAACTATCGTGTAGTCATCAGAAACGTGTATGTCGGATGTTCACAACATCCACAAACGACGCTTGAGGTGCAGCACACCGAGTGGTGCATTAAGGACATAAGCCTTCTGCGCAACAACGAGGACAATCCTCTGCAAAGTTTGCTACCATCAACTTTCAACTAAATTTTCTCCAGGAACATATAAAAATAGTAGAGCTATAGCGCAAGCTACATCGTAATTCGCAAAGACCAATAGACTATGTTCATGACAATTAGTTCAATTAATCATATTACTTAAGAACTCCCACTCAAAAAGTACATCTCTCTAGTCATTTGAGTGGTACATGATCCAAATCCACTATCTCAAGTCCGATCATCACGTGAGTCGAGAATAGTTTCAGTGGTAAGCATCTCTATGCTAATCATATCAACTATATGATTCATGCTCGACCTTTCGGTCTCATGTGTTCCGAGGCCATGTCTACACATGCTAGGCTCGTCAAGCTTAACCCGAGTGTTCCGCGTGTGCAACTGTTTTGCACCCGTTGTATGTGAATGTTGAGTCTATCACACCCGATCATCACGTGGTGTCTCGAAACGAAGAACTGTCGCAACGGTGCACAGTCGGGGAGAACACAATTTCGTCTTGAAATTTTAGTGAGAGATCACCTCATACTAAGCAAGATAAGGTGCATAAAGGATTAACATCACATGCAATTCATAAGTGACATGATATGGCCATCATCATGTGCTTCTTGATCTTCGTCACCAAAGCACCGGCACGATCTTCTTGTCACCGGCGTCACACCATGATCTCCATCATCATGATCTCCATCAACGTGTCGCCATCGGGGTTGTCGTGATAATCATGTTATTACTACTAAAGCTACGTCCTAGCAATATAGTAAACGCATCTGCAAGCACAAATGTTAGTTTAAAGACAACCCTATGGCACCTGCCGGTTGCCGTACCATCGACGTGCAAGTCGATATTAACTATTAAAACATGATCATCTCATACATCCAATATATCACATTACATCGTTGGCCATATCACATCACAAGCATACCCTGCAAAAACAAGTTAGATGTCCTCTAATTGTTGTTTGCATGTTTTACGTGGTGACCATGGGTTTCTAGTAGGATCGTATCTTACTTACGCAAACACCACAACGGAGATATATGAATTGCTATTTAACCTCATCCAAGGACCTCCTCGGTCAATTCCGATTCAACTAAAGTTGGAGAAACCGACACCCACTAGTCATCTTTGAGCAACGGAGTTACTCGTAGCGATGAAACCAGTCTCTCGTAAGCGTACGAGTAATGTCGGTCCGAGCCGCTTCGATCCAACAATACCGCGGAATCAAGAAAAGACTAAGGAGGGCAGCAAGATGCACATCACCGCCCACAAAAACTTTTGTATTCTACTCGAGATTACATCTATGCATGAACCTGGCTCTGATACCACTGTTGGGGAACGTCGCATGGGAAACAAAAAATTTCCTACGCGCACGAAGACCTATCATGGTGATGTCCATCTACGAGAGGGGATTTCCGATCTACGTACCCTTGTAGATCGCACAACAGAAGCGTTAGTGAACGCGGTTGATGTAGTGGAACGTCCTCACGTCCCTCGATCCGCCCCGCGAACTGTCCCACGAACCATCCCGCGATCCGTCCCACGAACCATCCCGCGATCCGTCCCACGATTCGCTCCGATCTAGTGCCGAACGGACGACACCTCCGCGTTCAACACACGTACAGCTCGACAATGATCTCGGCCTTCTTGATCCAGCAAGAGAGACGAAGAGGTAGATGAGTTCTCCAGCAGCGTGACGGTGCTCCGGAGGTTGGTGGTGATCTAACCTCAGCAGGGCTCCGCCCGAGCTCCGCGTAAACGCGATCTAGAGGAAAAACCGTGGAGGTATGTGGTCGGGCTGCCGTGGCAAAAGTTGTCTCAAATCAGCCCTAATACCTTAGTATATATAGGAGGGAGGGGGAGGGAAGAGGCAGCCTCAAACCCTCAAGGTTTGGCCGAAATTGGAGGTGGAGGAGTCCTACTCCAATCCTACTTGGAGTAGGATTCCACCTTCCCACTTGGAAACTCTTTCCACCTTGTGTTTTCTCCTTCCCAAACCTTATGGGCCTTAGTGGGAACTTATTCCAGCCCACTAGGGGCTGGTTTATCTCTTCCCATAGCCCATGAGACCCCTTGGGGCGTGACACCCCTCCCGATGGTCCCCGGCACCCCTCCCGGCACTCCCGGTACACTACCGATGAGCCCGAAACTTTTCCGGTGACCAAAACAGGACTTCCTATATATCAATCTTTACCTCCGGACCATTCCGGAGGTCCTCGTGACGTCCTGGATCTCATCCGGGACTCCGAACAACATTCGGTAACCAACCATATAACTCAAATACGCATAAAACAACGTGGAACCTTAAGTGTGCAGACCCTGCGGGTTCGAGAACTATGTAGACATGACCCGAGTGACTCCTCGGTCAATATCCAATAGCGGGACCTGGATGCCCATATTGGATCCCACATATTCTACGAAGATTTTATCGTTTGAACCTTAGTGCCAGGGATTCATATAATCCCGTATGTCATTCCCTTTGTCCTTCGGTATGTTACTTGCCCGAGATTCGATCGTCAGTATCCGCATACCTATTTCAATCTCGTTTACCGGCAAGTCTCTTTACTCGTTCCGTAATACAAGATCCCGCAACTTACACTAAGTCACATTGCTTGCAAGGCTTGTGTGTGATGTTGTATTACCGAGTGGGCCCCGAGATACCTCTCCGTCACACGGAGTGACAAATCCCAGTCTCGATCCATACTAACTCAACGAACACCTTCGGAGATACCTGTAGATCATCTTTATAGTCACCCAGTTAAGTTGCGACGTTTGATACACACAAAGCATTCCTCCGGTGTCACTGAGTTATATGATGTCATGGTCATAGGAACAAATACTTGACACGCAGAAAACAGTAGCAACAAAATGACACGATCAACATGCTACGTCTATTAGTTTGGGTCTAGTCAATCACATGATTCTCCTAATGATGTGATCCCGTTATCAAGTGACAACACTTGCCTATGGTCAGGAAACCTTGACCATCTTTGATCAACGAGCTAGTCAACTAGAGGCTTACTAGGGACAGTATTTTGTCTATGTATCCACACATGCACTGTGTTTCTAATCAATACAATTATAGCATGGATAATAAACGATTATCATGAACAAAGAAATATAATAATAACTAATTTATTATTGCCTCTAGGGCATATTTCCAACAATATCTCGACTAACTCCAGCAATGCGAGAACAGAGAGAAGGTCTAGTCCCATGGAAGACTAGCATCTTAAGTGTCTTGCAGCATTAGAAGAGTGTAGAGCAATAACACATATATAGTCATATTGTTGCAGCAAATTTAATTAAATCACGCCCAAAGATTCTTCCCCGACTCCCTACGAGAAAGCAATCTCGGAGCTAGACATTTCAGTTAAGTCACTGATACGTCCATTTTGCATCATCTTTTATATAATTATTTATTGCATTATGGGATGTTATTACACATTATGGTACAATACTTATGCCTTTTCTCCCTTATTTTACAATATTTACATGAAGAGGGAGAATGCCGACAGCTGGAGTTCTGGACTAGAAAGGAGGAAATCTGAGAGACCTATCATACACAGCTCCAAAATTCCTGAAAGTTACGGAGAATTGTTTTGGAATAAAAAAATAATGGGCAAAAGAAGTACCGGAGGGGCCCAGCAGGTGGCCACAAGCCAGGGGGCGCGGCCTACCCCCTGGCCTTGCCCTGCAGGCTTGTGCCCCCCCTCGGAGGCCTCCGGTGCTCATCTTCTCCTATATGAAGGGTTTTGACGTGGAGAAGTCATATCAGACCTTTCGGGACGCGCCGCCGCATTCTCTAGGCAGAACCTCGATAGAACCAATCTAGAGCTCCGGTGGAGCTATTCCGCCGGGGAAACTTCCCTCCCGGAGGGGAGGAATCGGAGCCATTGTCATCACCAACGATCCTCTCACTGAGAGGGGGTCAATCTCCATCAACATCTTCATCAGCACATCTCCTCTTCAAACCCTAGTTTACCTCTTATATCCGATCTTTGTCTCTACACCTCAGATTGATACATGTGGGTTGCTAGTAGTGTAGATTACTCCTTGTAGTTGATGCTAGTTGGTTTATTTGGTGGAAGATCATATGTTTAGATCTTTAATGATTAATAATACTCCTGTGACCATTGTCGGGGGGATTACCCCGGGGTAGGCTCATCAAGCCTGCTCCTTCATTTCCGGCTCAAAGGACTTGAACAAATATAGTTTCCTAAGGCCCAAGTCTTCTAGCTGGCTAGGCTGGGCCTACCGGCTGGAGGACGAGGCGGCCATCTCTCTGGCCGGCTAGGGAACCCCTGCCGGCAAGAGTCGAGGCGGTTACCTCTTCCGGGTCGTCCTGGTCCAGCCAGCCGGCTACGAACGAGGCGGCCGTACCCAAGCTGGCTCGCCAAGCAGGCTAGCCGGCCGGGGATCACAAGTCACATCAGATCGTAGGTCAGGAGGAGACCTTACGATTAAAGGTAGCTACGCGTCAGCAAAGGTAATGGATTGGGGCGTCCGGTAGGTACGAGCGTCGGCGGCCATGCCGCTAACCTACCCAGGCTCTGATCCATCACGTAGCATAGTGTCGGACCGTCGCACTCCCACTCCATTACTGCACTCGGCGTGGGGAACAGTGGAGGTGGTCGTACTACTTGCCCATAACGAATCTTGCTAGACAACGCTCGACGTACAACGCGTGCTCGGCGTCAACCTTACGCGAGAGCTTCATTGGCCAGCCGGCGGGACCAACTGCCAATCGAGACCATGCAGCCGGCGGGCCCCTCAAGCGACATTAGAGGACTCTCGTGGGCCCCTGGTCAGCCAACGAGGCTGCTAGCCGGGTACCACTATTGTACCCTTTATCCATATTGTAGGCCGGTGGGTTCGCCTATAAAACCCCCCGGTCGCCCTCCATGCAGGGGGGCCGATCATTCCACGGACGAACAACACTACACACTCACCAACCACAGAGAGAGAGGCAGAGATGAGCTAGCTGCTCCCCTCTTCCTCCTCTCAATACAGCTCCAGGAGCAACCCTATACTCCATTTATACACATCAAACACTCCGGCTGGACTAGGGGTCTTATCTCTACGGAGAGCCCTGAACCCGGGTACATCGTGCGTTCCATGCTTGTACCAACGTCGTTCCCAGCCCCTCCTTTGCCCCTTCGGTTCTCACCGACTTTAGCCTACCTATGGCATATGTTGTGAGTATTCACCGACATTTGGCGCCCACCGTGGGGCTGACCGCGGCATCGACTGGCTTTACGCGCATGGCGGGCCCCCGCAACAACGCCACTGGATGCATCGCGTCCGGATCGGTTTGCATGCCCGTGGAGCCCTCTTTCGACGAGGCAACACCGATGATGATCGACGTCCCCGTCCGCCATGCGGATTCGGACGAAGATTCTGATGACGAGGCACTTCCTAGCGTCATCGTCGCTGCTATGGAGAACCTCAGTGTTCTCTTTAGCGACCTACATCTCAATGACGGTCCGCGCTACTCCGGCGAGGACTTTGACGTTGAGGCGCTTCGCGCCAGATTCAGCAGGCTCTCTATCGCTGAGACGCTTTCCCATGACGTATATCCCAGCAACGTTCTCGTCTTCGACGGTCCTCCGCCGTCAGTGGGGTTCTTCACCACATACCATGTCGCCGCCGTCTCCAACGTCGTGGAGGTGATGGTTATCGGCGCTGGTACCAGCGCGGCTCAGGGCAAGGCATCAGCAGACGCTGGTGAGCCCGCTGTTGCCACCGCTGATACTCTTCAGGACGCCATCGCCGGCCTGAAGACACCCGTCGCTGCTTCCGCGAACCCTAGCGATGCCCGGGCCTCACTGGAGGAGGCTCGCAGGCGTATCTTGGAGGAGGGCATCGCCGTTGCCTCGGCAAAACATCGGATGGAGGCCACACAGCGCGAGTATAACTCCACATACGGCCTCACTCCGATTGTCGAGGCCCCTAGACGGCTTGGATCGGTCCACAGCCACGGCCGGTTCATTGCCGAGGTCCTAGGCGGTGATCAGCCCACCTATGAGACCCCTGCAGCCAACATGCGGGCGGCTTAGGCGGCCATGGAGGAGATGGCAAGCCTAGAAGGCGAGGAGCGCGCTTTCCAGGAGAAGCGGGTCAAGGATCTCCTTGACGCCGCCACCAAGCAACAGACTCAGCTTGACCCCGGTCAGGCCCAGTTAGAGTCTCCGGGACCCAACCCCGGAGCACGCCGCAACCCTAGCAGTCAGCATCACGCAGAAGGATCTTCCTCGCATCACACCTCCGGTCGGAGGGGCGAGGGAAGCCAAGACCGGCGCTCCCAGCGCCAGAGCGAGCACACTTCGAGCAAGCGTCGCGAAGGCAACGAGGGTGATTCAGAGTGTGAGATTCTTCACCCGGGAAGAACTTATGTCCCTAGTTCACGAGGTGCCTCCCCTCTCACTACTCGGATTGACGCTCGCGCTCCCCAGGACGATCGGGACGCCCGCAAGCGTCTCCTCGTCCTGGCCCAGTTAGCCCTCCTGGAGGAAGACGACCCCATCGGTCCGGCTTGCTTCGGCCCCCGGATCCGAGGGGAGTCGTTCCCCCGAGGTTTCACCCTACCTCGGGACACGCCCAAATACAACGGCACGGCCAAGCCAGAGGACTGGTTGATCAACTACACCACGACCGTCGGCATCACCAGGGGCAACAAGCGCGTAGCGGTCCGCTACGTGCCACTCATGTTGGCCGGCTCGGCTCGGACTTGGCTTAACAACCTTCCGGCCGGCAGCGTCAACTCCTGGGTGGACTTCGAGGAGGCGTTCGTCCGCAACTTCACTGGCACCTACAAGCGCCCTGGCCAGCCCCGCGAGCTGGCCATGTGCGTCCAGAAGCCCGACGAACCCCTTCGCGACTACGTCACCCGGTGGACAAAGCTCTGCAACTCCCGCGAGGGGGTGCATGAGGTACAAGCCATCCATTACTTCATCAACGGTTGCCGAGACGGCACCCTCCTCAAGCACAAGCTTATGTGCTCCGAGCCCACCTCTCTGGCGGTGCTCATGGCCAAGGCGGACAAGTACGCCACGGCCGACTCGGCGATGCGCGTCAAGGTGACCGCCTCGGACAAGGCTGTCCCTACGCCGGCTACTCCCAAGCCGGCTGGGGACAACCGAGGCGGCCAGAATAACAACAAGCGCAAGGCGGATCAGATGGATTCGCGCTGCAACAGCAAGTTGGTAGCCAGCATGGAGGGCGAGACGTCGTCTCCTCAAGCCGGCCCTCCGCGGAAGCGTTCCAACAGGAACAACACCAACTGGCTGCCCAGGCAGTCCTTCGAGCAACTGCTCGATGCCCCCTGCAAGATACACTCTGGGGCGCAGCCGTCCGGCCACACCCTTCGACAGTGCAGCTTCGCGCGCCGGCTGTCGCAAGGGGATGGCCTGCCGGCTCCCCCAGGTAAGCAGGCGGCGCCTCGTGCACCGGCTCCTGGTCCTGCTCCGGCTCCACCACCACCGCCTCGCGACGACGGCCACCTCCATGACGACTACCCTCATCAAGACGAAGCATTTGTCGTCTTCACCAGTGAAGGCGACGACAAGCACAACCTGTGCCAGAGACGGCACGAGGTGAATGCCATGGTTCCCCCGGTTCCCCAGTACATGCATTGGTCTGACAAACCAATCACATGGAGCTGGGTGGACCAACCTGCGGTGATGCCCAACCCGGGGTCATACGCGCTCGTCCTCGACCCCACCTTCGCCTCCAAGAGGCTCACCTGCCGGTTCTCCCGGGTGCTGGTCGATGGCGGCAACAGCATCAACATCCTCTACCTCAACACTCTCCTCAAGCCCGGGCTCAAGGAGACTGACGTCCTGCCGACCAGTACTGTCTTCCACGGCATCGTGCCTGGGCAGTCCTGCTCGCCCATTGGTAAAATCCAGCTCGACGTCCTCTTCGGCGACAAAGCTCACTTCCGCCGAGAGTCCATATGGTTCGAGGTAGTGGACCTCAGCAGCCCGTATCACGCGTTGCTGGGAAGACCGGCTCTGGACAAATTTATGGCTATTCCGCACTACGCCTACCTGAAGATGAAGATGCCGGGTCCCAAGGGCATCATCACTGTTGCTGGCGATTACAAGAAGTCGCTTGAGTGTGCCCAAGATAGCAGCCGCCTCACCGACGCCCTGGTGATCGCTGAGGAGAAGCGGCAGATCGACCGGCTCATGGCCCAGGCTACTGAGCATCCGGAGATTCCTTCTCCTCCGTCCCAGTCGGCTGGCGAGGGATGTTTCAAGCCGGCCAAAGAGACCAAGCAGGTCCCACTCGACCCTGCCAACCCCAAGCAGTGCATCACCATCGGCGCTGGCCTCAGCCCCAAATAGGAAGGCGAGCTCGTCGACTTCCTCCGTGAGAATCGGGACATCTTTGCATGGTCCCCCAAGGACATGCCGGGTGTTCCGAGGAAGTATGCCGAGCACAAACTTCACGTGCGACCGGATGCAAAGCCGGTGAAGCAACCTTTGCGCCGCTTCACCGAGGGGAAGCGACACACCATCGGAGAAGAGATCACCCTGCTCCTTGCAGCCGGCTTCATCATGGAGGTTTTCCACCCGGACTGGCTGGCTAATCCAGTCCTGGTGCTGAAGAAGAACAACACCTGGCGAATATGTATCGACTACACTATCCTGAATAAGGCCTATCTGAAAGACACTTTCGCGTTGCCTAGGATAGATCAAGTGATCGACTCCACTGCAGGCTGCGAATTGCTGCCGTTTCTGGATGCTTATTCAGGCTACCATCAAATCAAGCTGGATCCAGCTGATCGCCTGAAGACCTCCTTCATCACGCCCTTCGGGGCCTACTGCTACACCACCATAATGTTCGGTCTGAAGAACGCTGGTGCGACGTTCCAACGCTGCATGCAGCAGTGCCTACTGCCAGAAATTGGCAGAAACATCCACGTCTATGTGGATGACATCGTCGTCAAGACGAAGGAGCACTTCAGCCTCCTCGACAACCTGCGGGAGACGTTTGCCAACCTGCGCGAGTACAAGATCCGGCTCAAACCGGAGAAGTGCGTCTTTGGGGTTCCAGGCAGCAAACTATTGGGGTTCTTCATGTCCGCCCGCGGCATTGAGGCGAACCCCGAGAGGATCGGCACCATCGAGCGGATGGTGCAGCCGGCTCGAATCCTTGATGTCCAGAAGTTTGCCTGCTGCCTAGCGTCCCTTAGCCGGTTCGTCAGCCGGCTTGGCGAGAAGGCCCTTCCACTCTACCAGGTCATGAAGAAGACGACGAAGTTCGAGTGGAACGACCAGGCGGACAAAGCCTTCCGCGACCTCAAGCAGGTCATCTCGAGCCTGCCGATCTTGGCAGCGCAGTCTGAAAGGGAACCCATACTCATATACATTGCAGCGACCACTAGCGTGGTTAGCGTAGTGCTGGTAGTTCAGCGCAAGGAGGAGGGTAAGGCACTGCCAGTGCAGTGCCCTGTCTACTACCTTAGCGAGGTCTTGTCCGCCTCCAAGCAAAACTACCCACATTACCAAAAAATGTGTTATGGTGTTTACCTTGCTGCAAAGAAGTTGAAGCAATACTTCCAAGAGCATGCCATCACTGTGGTAAGCACTGCTCCACTTTCAGAGATCATGGGCAACCGTGACGCCACGGGCAGGATTGCCAACTGGTCCATCGCCATGGCGGACCATGATATTTGGTACGAGCCTCGCACCGCCATCGAATCTCAGGTGGTGGCCGACTTCTTAGTCGACTACGCCGAGACCCAGTTCGAGCCGCCGCCTCCAGACTCCACGCATTGGCGGATGCACTTCGACGGCTCGAAGATGCGAACGGGTTTGGGAGCCGGCATCGTCTTGACATCTCCGAAAGGGGACCAGCTCAAGTATGCTCTTCAGATCCACTTCGCCGCCTCCAACAACGTCGCCGAGTACGAAGCACTGGCTCACGGCCTCCGGCTCGCCAAGGAGATTGGCATCCGGCGGCTCATATGCTTCGGCGATTCAGACTTGGTGGTAAAGCATGTTTCTCGGAAATGGGACGCCAGGGACGCCAACATGGCAAGCTATCGCTTCCTCATCCAGCAGCTCAGCGGCCCCTTCGAGGGCTGTGAGTTGCACCACGTTCCCAGGGTAGAGAATGAGGCGGCTGATACACTGGCAAAGATTGGCTCCATGAGGCAGGCTATCCCAGCCGACGTTTCTCTCGAGCAACTCCATAAGCCGTCTATCAGGCCATCTCCCGAGTCGGCATCGATCTTCGTGCTGGCTAACGCTACGGTGCAAGCGCCGTCGGCTCCACCAGCTACGCCGGCTACAGCTCTTGTGCCTGCTACGCTGGCTATGCCGACTCCAATAGCGACACCGACTGAGTCCACGGTGCAAGCGCCGTCGGCTCCACCAGCAGAGCCGGCTACAGCTCCTGTGCCGGTTACGCTGGCCATGCCGACTCCAATAGCAGCACCGGCTACAACAACAACTCCGGCTCCGCCCTGCCTCGAATCCTGTCGTCTCGACACCCAGTGGGTGGACGTCATGGAGGTACACGACGAGCCAGCTGCCGCAGCAACACCAGAGACACCTTGTCTCGAGTCCACGACCGCTGCACCATCAAGCTCGGGGGCTGCAGAAGCCCCTAACAGTCAGGTCGAGGTGGAGCCAGCCCTTGTGTCGGCTCCGTCGTGGGATCTAACTATCCTAGCCTTCCTCCTTCGCGGCGAGCTTCCTCAAGACGAGGTGGAGGCGAGGCAGATCCAGTGCAGGTCTGCAGCCTACGCCATCATCAATCGCGAGCTGGTACGGCGCAGCGTGACCGGCGTGTTCCAATGCTGCGTCGAATCAGAAAAGGGACAGGAGATCCTCAGAGACATTCACCAGGGGGAGTGCGGGCATCATGCCGCCTCTAGAACCCTGGTGGCCAAGGCGTTCCGCCACGGATTCTACTGGCCCACGGTCCTCGAGGAGGCCGTGGATCTCGTCGACAAATGCGAAGGCTGCCAATTCTTCAGCGCAAAGAGCCACATGCTGCCTTCGGCCCTCAAAACCATCCCCTTGTCATGGTCGTTCGCCGTCTGGGGACTGGACGTGGTAGGGCCCTTCAAGACGGCTCGTGGTGGAATGACCCATCTCTTGGTAGCCGTCGATAAGTTCACCAAGTGGATTGAAGCGAGGCCTATCAAGAAGCTTGATGGCCCCACGACCGTCAAGTTCATCACGAACATCTCTGTTCGATATGGCGTTCCCCATAGCATCATCACCGACAACGGCACCAACTTCGCTAAAGGCGCTCTGGCGCTCTACTGTTCCAAGGTAGGCATCCGGCTCGATTTGGCGTCAGTGGCACATCCCCAGTCGAATGGCCAAGCGGAGAGGGCCAACGGCCTGATTCTGGCCGACATCAAGCCAAGACTAGTGGCACCAGTGGTCAGATCGGCCGGCTATTGGATTGAAAAACTGCCGGATGTGTTATGGAGCCTCCGCACCACGCCCAACCGATCGACCGGCTTCACTCCGTTCTTTCTTGTGTACGGGTCCGAGGCTATTATTCCCATGGATATCGAGTTCAACTCACCTCGGGTCACCCTATACACGGAAACGGAGGCGAAGGAGGCAAGAGAAGACGGTGTGGACCTCCTCGAAGAAGCAAGGGACTTGTCCTTGAGCCCGACGACCATCTATCAACAGAAGCTGAGATACTACCACAACAAAAAGATCAAGCCTCTCTCTTTCAGGGAGGGAGACTTGGTCCTCAGAAGAATCCAACGCACTGCCGACCATCACAAGCTCTCATCCCCATGGGAGAGACCCTTCATCATCAGTAGGGTGTTGCACAACAACGCTTACTACTTGATTGATGCCCAAAAGCCAAGGAAGCGCAAGAGGGACGACTCCGGCCAGGAGACGGAACGTCCATGGAATGCGGCGTTGCTTCGCCCGTTCTATTGCTAGAAGGCAAGTATCAAACAATGGAAAGAGCATGCATATGTATCTTTCTCCCTCTTCAGGGACCCTCAACAAATGCAATAAAAAGAGCATGCCTCATGCTTCTTTTTATTGAGAGTTTTCACTCCGTGTTCGCCCCTTGCCGGCTTCAATAAGCCAGGGGGCTACACCGCGTACGCCTCTTGCTGGCTTCATCAAGCTCGGGGGCTACGCAGCGTACGCCCCTTGCTCGCTTTAACAAGCTCGGGGGCTCGCTAGCCGCTCGGACGCCTTCCCTATTGTAGAAGAACACATAGTGTAAGCCGGCCGATCCCTGGTCATCTCGTACGAGCCTGCGGACTGGCTCTGGCCGTCTGGCTTGCGAGGCGACGCCAGGTAAGGCCGGATGCATGTAAAGTTTGACTACAAAAGGGTCGCCGGCTCGGGCTGGCTCGATCAAATTTACGATCTCATTTAGGCCGGCCTCTGTTGGTTTATGTGTTAATCTTTAAGTCTTGATGGCTTCGAAAAATCTAAGTCTTGTGTTCTAAGGTCAGAAACCTGGACCCAGCCATAGACCGGCTCCCGGCTGTCGGGCTGGCGGGGTGGAAACTTAGGAATACAAGGATTGGAGAAAAAGGAGTCAACCAGGAATCAAAAGATAAAGATATAAAACAACACGCATGGCAATACGAATATAGTGCTGAATACATACATTCAAAAAGCATTGGACCACGACCCACGTTCATTACATCCCCAAGTGGGTGGAACAACAAAAAGGACACCGACTACGGGGCTGCGGCCTCATCGGTTGCCCCGGCCGCTGCTCCTGAGTGGTGGCTTCACCATCCCCGGCTGCTCCCGAGGCGGTTGCGCTGTCTCCTTCGCGAGGGCTCCCGGATCCATCCTCACCGGAGTCGGCATACGCCGCACCGCTGGAGGCGGCAGCAGAGTCCATAGCGTGGGCCGCCTCGCCGGAGCTGCCATCAGGGTCATAGGGCTGAAGGCCGTGCAGATCTTCAGGGATCACACCGCCATCTTCATCCCGCTCCAAAACAAAATAGTCCCAAGCGGCGTAATCGGCGATGCCGCTGGCCCTCACGCGCAACGCCTCCTCCACGCCCTGCAGCTCCGCTTCCGAGCCCTCGCGCTGAGCGGTGAGCTTGCCCAAGTCCAGGTTCTGATACCAGGACTTGGCGAAGCGCAGGGCCATGTAGGCTCCAGCGCGCGCGGCAGAGGTGTGCCAGGCATCCAGGCATTCCTCGCCAGCTGCAAGCCAGCGGGCGAGTCGGCTCATTGACGCCGGCTCCATGCCATCCGACCACAGAGCCACCACCATCGATGAGCCTGCAACCTGGAGCTGAGTCACAGACTCGCCTAGGGCGTGCAGGCGGGCCCGAAGGCCCACCCCGATCTCCTCCACACTGCAGCCGGAGGTAGTATCTACCTCCTGCCCAGCCGCGCGGCGCTCCTCACGGCTCACCTCAACGACAGTGTCGGCTGCGACCTGGGTCGCAGGAAAGAGACCTGAGACAGCAAAACCAGGGCACAAAAGCGAGTAAGAAGAGGAGACAGCCAAGAAAACTCAAGACAAAACAAAGGAGAGAGACTCACGATGGAAGGCGCCATCGGTCTCATGAGCGCTCTCCAGGACCTCAAGCTCCCGCACCTTGCTCGCATGAGTAAGGTGGGCAACCTCCTCCTGGAGAGCCGTCGCAGACCCCAAGGCCTTGGCCAGCTGCGATTGCTTCTGGACAAGGGCCTCCTCCTTCTCCCTCAAGGCGGCGTCCTTGAGGGCCATCTCCTCGAGATGAACCGACGCAAGGCGATCCACGTCGGCAGAGTAGGATGCCTCATTCTCCTGCAGCGTGTCGCGCAGCTGCTCCAACTCGACCCGGCTGGCCGCCTCGAGCTCCTTCTTCTCCGTGTGGAGAAGGGCCAACTGCTCCTGGAGTCGGTTGCCGGCACCACGCAGAGCATCCCGCTCCGTGGCGACTTCGCCTAGCCGAACTTCGAGCTCGGCGATCTGGCCATCAGCTGCCAGATGCTGAGGCCGCAACTCATTGTAGGCTTGCGCCTGAGCATCATAAAGCTCCTGCCAGAAAGCAAAGAAGAAGCAGGATTAAGATTCGGCCTGGTTAGAACCTAACCAGCCCGATTCTCGGGGGCTACACCTAGTGGGTGCGCTAGTGCGCCCCCACTAAAGAAGCAAAACAAGGAAAGAGAAGCTCTCTAAGAGATTCGGACCGGCCGATGATCGGCCAACCCGATTCTCGGGGGGCTACACCCAGTGGGTGCGCTGTCGCGCCCCCACTGACGCAAGAAGAAGAAAAAGGAGAAATTCAAAATCCAAGAGGAGGAACTTACCTTGGCGCGGGCCTCCAGGCGCTCCATATCGCCACATACCATGCGGGCCGACTGCTCCACCTTGGACCGGCAGCTGGAAAACAACGACACCAGCTCCGGGACGCCGGTGAGCGCGGTGCCGGCGGGCAGTCGTGCACGCGCCAGGTTGGCCGTTCGCCATGTCTTCATGGGCCGGCTCCCGACTCGGCCTCTAGCTCCCGGCGCGACTGGACCATGGTGGGGAACGACGATGGCGCCGGCTCCAGGTGCCGGCTCTGCCATCATCCCGGCCGGCGCTGCCTCCTCAGCGGGAGGTAGATGGGCCACATCCGACGCATCCATGGCCACCCGTGGCGCATCAGGGGCTGCGTCCGGCACGTCCAGGATCAGCTCTGGCGCGTTGGGCGCCGCCTCGGCCCTTTGGGAGTCCGGGATCGTCTCCAGATGGACCGGCGCCGAGGCATCCAGCTCGGAGGGCTAGGCCCCCTCAACCCCCAGGGCGTGCCTTGAAGACGCTTCGCTAGCTGCCTCCTCCGCGCGGGCATGCGCGGAGGGGTCATGTCTAGCCTTCGCACGCTTCTCCGCCGGCTTCTCGGCCTGGCTGGGGCGGGACTGGCCCACGGCCGTATTCCCCGCGGCCATGTCCCACCGACGCTTGGATTGCGTCTCAAGCTCCCTCTGGGCAGCATCGGCTGCTGTCCAGCCAGCCCGCTCGGCTGCGGAGGCGGTGTCTTCCTCCACATCCTCCGCCTCCCTGTCGAGCAAAGTTCTTAAGGAACAAAGCTTCTCACAAGATAAACGAAGAAAAGGGGGAGGGAATCTTACCCCTCTACCATAGGCACCTGCCTCCGGCCAACACCACGACGCTTCTTGGCGCCGCCTACTCGTGTTCCTACTGGAGGACCCGACGCCAGCTGCTTAGGAGCCGGCCTGGATGCTGTGGCACCCTTGCCCTTCCTCCTGGACGCCTCGTCGTCGGTGGCTGCTCCGGCCCTTTGACGCCGGCCGCGCTTCAGTGGCGGGCTGGTAACCTCCTCTACCCCGTCGGAGTCCTCCTCGAAGGCTGCACCAGAGAAGAGTGAGGGAGTCTCGTCGTCGTCTGTCCAGTCTGCGACGGAGGGCCGCGGGTACTCACCAGACGGCTCTGTCCCTTCCGACTCCAGGGCGTTCTCCGAGCCTGCGGAGGAGTCTGAGCGAGACTCAATCACGCCCTCGTCCTTAATCTCCGAGGCGTCGGACACATCCACGTCGGGAGCAGGTGGACGGAGGGATCCCTGCAGCTTCTCGAACAACTGCGAAAAGGGTTCAACCGTCGGCTCAGCGAGACGGTCGGTTACAAGACGAACAGTGAAGAACGAAGAGACCAGTTACCATGGGAGGCGGACGGGACCGGTTGAAGGGGGTCATCCCCCACGACCATTCCCCGTCATCGTCCATGCGGGCGGTGGAGATCAGGTTCACCCTTCGCGCTACCGCGCCCGGGGTGAACCTCTTGGTGGACAGCCTGCAGGGATCATGCCGTCCGCTCATCTAGCAGACCAGATGTGGCCGCCTCTGCAACGGCAGGATGCGGCGGGTCACCATAGTGGTGAGCAGGTCGCGGCCAAGGAGCCCGCTCTTCTCCAAGATCTCGAGGTGGGCACAGATCAACGCCACCTCGGGAATCGGCTTGGGGGTCTTCGCCGCCCAGTTCAACCTCGTCGGCGGGTCGATGTTGAACGGGGGCATGTTGAGGGCGTCCTGGGCGGGGTCGGCGTTCTTCACATAGAAGAAGCCCTTCTGCCACTACTTGATGGACTCCTGCAGCGACATCTAGGGGAAGCCCGACTTAGAGTGGTGGTGCACCAGCGCGGCTCCGCACGGCGTGATCGGGCGCGGTCCGGTGAGCTTCTCCACCTCGGACTTCTCCATGGCGATGGATTGCTGCTTTAAGAAGAACAAGCTGCGCCACAGATCAATGTGAGGCTCGATCCCCACAAAGCCCTCGCACAGGATCACAAAGGCCGACAGCTGCAGTATGGCGTTCGACGCTAGGTGATGCGGCTGCAGGCCAAAGAAGTGAAGCCACTCTGAGAAGAAAGCACTGGCCGGAAGCCGGAAGCCCCGGTAAAAATGCTCGTTGAAGACCACAATCTCTCCCATGGCGGGTGTTGGAGCGGTCTCGGCACCGGGGAGTCACACCAGTGTTGGTGAACGTCGCATGGGAAACAAAAATTTTCCTACGCGCACGACGACCTATCATGGTGATGTCCATCTACGAGAGGGGATGTTCGATCTACGTACCCTTGTAGACCGCACAGCAGAAGCGTTAGTGAACGCGGTTGATGTAGTGGAACGTCCTCACGTCCCTTGATCCGCACCGCGAACCGTCCCGTGATCAGTCCCACGATCTAGTGCCGAACGGACGGCACCTCCGCGTTCAGCACACGTACAGCTCGACGATGATCTCGGCCTTCTTGATCCAGCAAGAGATACGGAGAGGTAGATGAGTTCTCCGGTAGCGTGACGGCGCTCCGGAGTTTGGTGGTGATCTTATCTCAGCAGGAGTCCGCCCGAGCTCCGCAGAAACGCGATCTAGAGGTGAAACCGTGGAGATATGTGGTCGGGCTGCCGTGGCAAAGTTGTCTCTAATCAGCCCTAAAACCTCCGTATATATAGGGGGAGGAGGGGAAGCCTTGCCTTGGGGTCCAAGGACTCCCAAGGGGTCGGCCGAGCCAAGGGGGGCAACCCTCCCCTTCCAAACCGAGTCCAACCAGGTTTGGAAGGAGGAGTCCTTCCCTCTTTTTCCACCTCCTCCTTTTTTTTCCTTTTCTCTTTGATTTTCTTCCTATGGCGCATAGGGCCTTCTTGGGCTGTTCCACCAGCCCACTAAGGGCTGGTGCGCCACCCCCAAGGCCTATGGGCTTCCCCGGGGTGGGTTGCCCCCCCCGGTGAACACCCGGAACCCATTCGTCATTCCCGGTACATTCCCGGTAACTCCGAAAACCTTCCGGTAATCAAATGAGGTCATCCTATATATCAATCTTCGTTTCCGGACCATTCTGGAAACCCTCGTGACGTCCGTGATCTCATCCGGGACTCCTAACAACATTCGGTAACCAACCATATAACTCAAATACGCATAAAACAACGTCGAACCTTAAGTGTGCAGACCCTGCGGGTTCGAGAACTATGTAGACATGACCCGAGAGACTCCTCGGTCAATATCCAATAGCGGGACCTGGATGCCCATATTGGATCCTACATATTCTACGAAGATCTTATTGTTTGAACCTCAGAGCCAAGGATTCATATAATCCCGTATGTCATTCCTTTGTCCTTCGGTATGTTACTTGCCCGAGATTCGATCGTCAGTATCCGCATACCTATTTCAATCTCGTTTACCGGCAAGTCTCTTTACTCGTTCCGTAATACAAGATCCCGCAACTTACACTAAGTCACATTGCTTGCAAGGCTTGTGTGTGATGTTGTATTACCGAGTGGGCCCCGAGATACCTCTCCGTCACACGGAGTGACAAATCCCAGTCTCGATCCATACTAACTCAACTAACACCTTCGGAGATACCTGTAGAGCATCTTTATAGTCACCCAGTTACGTTGCAACGTTTGATACACACAAAGCATTCCTCCGGTGTCAGTGAGTTATATGATCTCATGGTCATAGGAACAAATACTTGACACGCAGAAAACAGTAGCAACAAAATGACACGATCAACATGCTATGTCTATTAGTTTGGGTCTAGTCCATCACATGATTCTCCTAATGATGTGATCCCGTTATCAAGTAACAACACTTGCCTATGGCCAGGAAACCTTGTCCATCTTTGATCAACGAGCTAGTCAACTAGAGGCTTACTAGGGACAGTGTTTTGTCTATGTATCCACACAAGTATTGTGTTTCCAATCAATACAATTATAGCATGGATAATAAACGATTATCATGAACAAAGAAATATAATAATAACTAATTTATTATTGTCTCTAGGGCATATTTCCAACAGTCTCCCACTTGCACTAGAGTCAATAATCTAGTTCACATCACCATGTGATTCCAACGAATCCAACACCCATATAGTTATGGGGTCTGATCACGTCTTGCTCATGAGAGAGGTTTTAGTCAACGGTTTTGAAATTTTCAGATCCGTGTGTTCTTTATAAATCTTTATGTCATCTAATAGATGCTGCTACTATGTGCTATTCGGAAATACTCCAAATATCTACTCTACTATACGAATTCGCTTCACTACTCATAGTTATTCAGATTAGTGTCAAAGCTTACATCGACGTAACCCTTTACAACGAACTCTTTAACCACCTCCATAATCGAGAAAAATTCCTTAGTCCATCAGTTACTAAGGATAAACTTTGACCGCTGCTAGTGATTCAATCATGGATCACTCTCTGTACCTCTCAACAGACTTGCTGCAAGGCACACATCAGGTGCGGTACTCCGCATGGCATACTTTAGAGTCTACGGCTAAGGCATAGAAGACGACCTTCGTCTATTCTCTTTATTCTGCCGTGGTCGGGTTTTGAGTCTTACTCAAATTCACACCTTACAACGCAACCAAGAACTCCTTCTTTGTTGATCAATTTTGAACTCCTTCAAAACTTGTCAAGGCATGCATCTTGTTGAAACTTCCATTAAGCGCTTTCGATCTATCTCCATAGATCTTTGATGCTCAACATTCAAGTAGCCCAATCCAGGTATTCCTTTGAAAACTCCTTTCAAACAACCTTGTATGCTTTACAGAAATTCTACATTACTTATGATCCACAATATGTCAACCACATATAGTTATCAGAAATTCTATAGTGCTCCCACTCACTTCTTTGGAAATACAAGTTTCTCATAAACCTTGTACAAACCCAAAATCCTTGATCATCTCATCAAAGTGTATATTCCAACTCCGAGATGCTTGCACCAGTCCATTTAAGGATCGCTGGAGCTTGCATACTTGCTAGTATCTTTAGGATCGACAAAACCTCATGGTTGTATCTGATACAATGTTTGCTCAAGGAAACCGTCGAGGAAACAATGTTTTGACATCCTACATGCAATATTTCATAAATAATGCAGCAACTACTAACATAATTCTAACAGACTTTTAGCATTGATACGAGTGAGAAAGTCTCATCATAGTCAACTGTTTGATCTTGTCGGAAACATCTTTGCGACAAGTCGAGCTTTTCTTAATAGTGACTGATCACTATCATCGTCTGTCTTCCTTTTGAAGATCCATCTTTACTCAATAGTCCTATGACCATCAAGTAGTTCTTCCAAGGTCTACACTTTGTTTTCATACATGGATCCTCTCTCGGATTTCATGGCTTCCAGCCATTTGTCGGAATCTGGGCCCACCATTGCTTTCTCCATAACTCATAGGTTCACTGTTGCTCAACAACATGACCTCCAAGACAGGGTTACCGTACCACTCTGTAGTAGTACGCGGCCTTGTCAACCTACGAGGCTTGTAGTAACTTGATCCGATGCTCGATGATCACCATCATCAGCTTTCACTTCAATTGGTGTAGGCGCCACACGAACAACTTCATGCGCCCTGCTACACACTGGTCGAAGTGATGGTTCAATAACTGCATCAAGTTCTACCACCCTCCCACTCAATTCTTTCGAGAGAAACCTTTCCTCGAGAAAGGATCCGTTTCTAGAAACAAACACTTTTCTTTCGGATCTGAGATAGGAGATGTACCCAACTTTTTTGGATATCCTATGAAGATGCATTTATCCGCTTTGGGTTCGAGCTTATCAGACTGAAACTTTTTCACATAACTGTCGAAACCCCAAACTTTCAAGAAACGACAGTTTAGATTTCTCTAAACCTCAGTCTATACTGTGTCATCTCAACGGAAATACGTGGTGCCCTATTTAAAGTGAATGCGGTTGTCTCTAATGCTTAACCCATAAACGATAGTGGTAAGTCGATAAGAGACATCATAGCATGTACCATACCAAATAGTGTGTGGCTATCACGTTCAGACACATCATCACACTATGATGTTCTAGGTGGCATGAACTGCGAAACAATTTCCACATTGTCTTAACTGCGTACCAAAACTCGTAACTCACACATTCATTTCTATGATCATATCGTAGACAGTTTATCCTCTTGTTACGACGAACTTCACTCCGAAACAGAATTGAACTTTTCAATATTTCAGACTTGTGATTCATTAAGCAAATACTCTAGTATCTACTCAAATTGTCATTGAAGTAAGAACATAATGATATCCACTGCGTGCCTCAGCACCCATTGGACTGCATACATCAAAATGTATCACTTCCAACAAGTTACTATCTTATTTCATCTCAATGAAAACAAGGCCTTGCTTATGTGGTATGATTTGCATGTCACTAGTGATTCAAAATCAAGTGAGTATAAAGATCCATCAGCATGGAGCCTCTTCATGCAATTTATACCAACATGACTCAAGCGGCAGTGCCACAAGTAAGTGGTACTATCATCATTACCTCGTATCTTTTGGCACCAATATCATGAACATGTGTAACACTACGATCGAGATTCAATAAACCATTGAAGGTGATTATTCAAGAAAATAGAGTAACCATTATTCTCTTTAAATGAATAATCGTATTGCAATAAACACGATCCAATCATGTTCATGCTTAACGCAAGCACCAAATAACAATTATTTAGGTTTAACACCAATCCCGATGGTAGAGGGAGCGTGCGACGTTTGATCATATCAACCTTGGAAACACTTCCAACACGTATCGTCACCTCGCCTTTAGCTAGTCTCCGTTTATGCCGTAGCTTTCATTTCGTGTTACTAATCACTTAGCAACCGAACCGGTATCCAATACCCTCATGCTACTAGGAGTACTAGTAAAGTACACATCAACATCATGTATATCAAATATACTTCTTTCGACTTTTGCCAGCCTTCTTATCTACCAAGTATCTAGAGTTGCTCTTCCTCAGTGACTGTTCCCCTCATTACAGAAGTACTTAGTCTCGGGTTTGGGTTTAATCTTGGGTCTCTTCATTAGTGCAGCAACTGTTTTGCCGTTTCACGAAGTATCCCTTCTAGCCCTTGCCTTTCTTGAAACTTAGTGGTTTTACAAACCATCAACTATTGATGCTCCTTCTTGATTTCTACTTTCGCAGTGTCAAACATCGCGAATCGCTCAAGGATCATTGTATTTATCCTTGATATGTTATAGTTCATCACGAAGCTCTCACAGCTTGGTGGCAGTGACTTTGGAGAACCATCACTATCTCATCTGGAAGATTAACTCCCACTTGATTCAAGTGATTGTCATACTCAGACAATCTGAGCACACGCTCAACGATTGAGCTTTTCTCCTTTACTTTGTGGAGAAAGAATCTTGTCGGAGGTCTCGTACCTCTCAACAAGGGCACGAGCATGAAATCACAATTTCATCTCTTTAGAACATCACTTATGTTCCGTGACGTTTCAAAACGTCTTCGGTGCCTTGCTTCTAAGCCATTAAGTATTTTGCACTGAACTATCGTGTAGTCATCAGAAACGTGTATGTCGGATGTTCACTGCATCCACAGACGACGCTCGAGGTGCAGCACACCGAGTGGTGCATTAAGGACATAAGCCTTCTGCACAGCAACAAGGACAATCCTCTTCAAAGTTTGCTACTATCAACTTTCAACTAAATTTTCTCTAGGAACATATAAAAATAGTAGAGCTATAGTGCAAGCTACATCGTAATTCGCAAAGACCATTAGACTATGTTCATGACAATTAGTTCAATTAATCATATTACTTAAGAACTCCCACTCAAAAAGTACATCTCTCTAGTCATTTGAGTGGTACATGATCCAAATCCACTATCTCAAGTCCGATCATCACGTGAGTCGAGAATAGTTTCAGTGGTAAGCATCTCTATGCTAATCATATCAACTATACGATTCATGCCCGACCTTTCGGTCTCATGTGTTCCGAGGCCATGTGTGCACATGCTAGGCTCGTCAAGCTTAACCCGAGGGTTCTGCGTGTGCAACTGTTTTGCACCCGTTGTATGTGAACGTTGACTCTATCACACCCGATCATCACGTGGTGTCTCGAAACGAAGAACTGTCGCAACGATGCACAGTCGGGGAGAACACAATTTCGTCTTGAAATTTTAGTGAGAGATCACCTCATAATGCTACCGTTGTTCTAAGCAAGATAAGGTGGAAAAAGGATTAACATCACATGCAATTCATAAGTGACATGATATGGCCATCATCATGCGCTGCTTGATCTCCATCACCAAAGCACCGGCACGATCTTCTTGTCACCGGCGTCACACCATGATCTCCATCATCATGATCTCCATCAACGTGTTGCCATCGGGGTTTTCGTGCTACTCATGCTATTACTACTAAAGCTACGTCCTAGCAATATGGTAAACGCATCTGCAAGCACAAACGTTAGTTTAAAGACAACCCTATGGCTCCTGCCGGTTGCCGTACCATCGACGTGCAAGTCGATATTAGCTATTACAACGTGATCATATCATCAATATATCACATCACATCGTTGGCCATATCACATCACAAGCATACCCTACAAAAACAAGTTAGACGTCCTCTAATTTTGTTGTTGCATGTTTTACGTGGTGACCATGGGTATCTAGTAGGATCGCACCTTACTTACGTAAACACCACAACGGAGATATATGAATTGCTATTTAACCTCATCCAAGGACCTCCTTGGTCAATTCCGATTCAACTAAAGTTCGAGAAACTGACACCCGCCAGTCATTTTATAGCAACGGAGTTACTCGTAGCGATGAAACCAGTGTCTCGTAAGCGTACGAGTAATGTCGGTCCGAGCCGCTTCGATCCAACAATACCGCGGAATCAAGAAAAGACTAAGGTGGGCAGCAAAACGCACATCGCCGCCCACAAAAACTTTTTTGTTCTACTCGAGAAGACATCTACGCATGAACCTAGATCTGATACCACTGTTGGTGAACTTCGCATGGGAAACAAAAAATTTCCTATGCGCACGAAGACCTATCATGGTGATGCCCATCTACGAGAGCGGATGTTCGATCTACGTACCCTTGTAGACTGCACAGCAGAAGCGTTAGTGAACGCGGTTGATGTAGTGGAACGTCCTCACGTCCCTCGATCCGCCCCGCGAACCGTCCCGCGATCAGTCCCACGATCTAGTGCCGAACGGACGGCACCTCCGCGTTCAGCACACGTACAGCTCGACGATGATCTCAGCCTTCTTGATCTAGCAATAGAGACGGAGAGGTGGATGAGTTCTCCGGCAGCGTGACGGCGCTCCGGAGGTTGGTGGTGATCTTATCTCAGCAGGGCTCCGCCCGAGCTCCACAGAAACGCGATCTAGAGGTGAAACCGTGGAGATATTGTTGGGGAACGTCGCAAGGGAAACAAAAATTTTCCTACGCGCACGAAGACCTATCATGGTGATGTCCATCTACGAGAGGGGATGAGTGATCTACGTACCCTTGTAGATCGTACAGCAGAAGCGATTAGAGATCGCGGTTGATGTAGTGGAACGTCCTCACGTCCCTCGATCCGCCCCGCGAACAATCCCGCGATCAGTCCCACGATCTAGTACCGAACGGACGGCACCTCCGCGTTCAGCACACGTACAGCTCGACGATGATCTCGGCCTTCTTGATCCAGCAAGAGAGACGGAGAGGTAGAAGAGTTCTCCGGCAGCGTGACGGCGCTCCGGAGGTTGGTGATGATCTCGTCTCAGCAGGGCTCCGCCCGAGTTCCGCAGAAACGCGATCTAGAGGAAAAACTATGGAGGTATGTGGTCGGGCAGCCGTGAGAAAAGTCGTCTCAAATCAGCCCTAAAACCTCCGTATATATAGGTGGGAGGGAGGGGAGGAGGCAGCCTCAAAACCTAAAGGTTTGGCCGAAATTGGAGGTGGAGGAGTCCTACTCCAATCCTACTTGGAGTAGGATTCCACCTTCGCACTTGGAAACTCTTTCCACCTTGTGTTTTTTCCTTCTCAAACCTTATGGGCCTTAGTGGGAACTTATTCCAGCCCACTAGGGGCTGGTTTATCTCTTCCCATAGCCCATGAGACTCCTTGGGGCGTGACACCCCTCCCGATGGTCCCCGGCACCCCTCCCGGCACTCCCGGTACACTACCGATGAGCCCGAAACTTTTCCGGTAATGCACGAAAACCTTTCGGTAACCAAATGAGGTCATCCTATATATCAATCTTCGTTTCCGGACCATTCCGGAAACCCTCGTGACGTCCGTGATCTCATCCGGGACTCCGAACAACATTCGGTAACCAACCATATAACTCAAATACGCATAAAACAACGTCGAACCTTAAGTGTGCAGACCCTGCGGGTTCGAGAACTATGTAGACATGACCCGAGTGACTCCTCGGTCAATATCCAATAGCGGGACCTGGATGCCCATATTGGATCCTACATATTCTACGAAGATCTTATCGTTTGAACCTCAGTGCCAAGGATTCATATAATCCCGTATGTCATTCCCTTTGTCCTTCGGTATGTTACTTGCCCGAGATTCGATCGTCAGTATCCGCATACCTATTTCAATCTCGTTTACTGGCAAGTCTCTTTACTCGTTCCGTAATACAAGATCCCGCAACTTACACTAAGTCACATTGCTTGCAAGGCTTGTGTGTGATGTTGTATTACCGAGTGGGCCCCGAGATACCTCTCCGTCACACGGAGTGACAAATCCCAGTCTCGATCCATACTAACTCAACTAACACCTTCGGAGATACCTGTAGAGCATCTTTATAGTCACCCAGTTATGTTGCGACGTTTGATACACACAAAGCATTCCTCCGGTGTCAGTGAGTTATATGATCTCATGGTCATAGGAATAAATACTTGACACGCAGAAAACAGTAGCAACAAAATGACACGATCAACATGCTACGTCTATTAGTTTGGGTCTAGTCCATCACATGATTCTCCTAATGATGTGATCCCGTTATCAAGTGACAACACTTGCCTATGGCCAGGAAACCTTGACCATCTTTTGAACAACGAGCTAGTCAACTAGAGGCTTACTAGGGACAGTGTTTTGTCTATGTATCCACACAAGTATTGTGTTTCCAATCAATACAATTATAGCATGGATAATAAACGATTATCATGAACTAAGAAATATAATAATAACTAATTTATTATTGCCTCTGGGGCATATTTCCAAGAGTCTCCCACTTGCACTAGAGTCAATAATCAAGTTCACATCACCATGTGATTCCAACGAATCCAACACCCATATAGTTATGGGGTCTGATCACGTCTTGCTCGTGAGAGAGGTTTTAGTCAACGGTTCTGAAACTTTCAGATTCGTGCGTTCTTTACAAATCTTTATGTCATCTTATAGATGCTGCTACTACGAGCTATTCGGAAATGCTCCAAATATCTACTCTACTATATGAATCCGTTTCACTACTCATAGTTATCCGGATTAGTGTCAAAGCTTGCATTGACGTAACCCTTTACGACAAACTCTTTAACCACCTCCATAATCGAGAAAAATTCCTTAGTCCATTAGTTACTAAGGATAAATTTCGACCGCTGCTAGTGATTCAATCATGGATCACTCTCTGTACCTCTCAACATACTTTGAGTCAAGGCACACTTCAGGTGCGGTACACAGCATGGCATACTTTGGATTCTACGGCTAAGGCATAGAAGACGACCTTCGTCTATTCTCTTTATTCTGCCGTGGTCGGGTTTTGAGTCTTACTCAAATTCACACCTCACAACGCAACCAAGAACTCCTTCTTTGCTGGTCTATTTTGAACTCTTTCAAAAACTTGTCAAGGCATGCATCTTGCTGAAACTTCTATTAAGCGCTTTCGATCTATCTTCATAGATCTTTGATGCTCAACGTTCAAGTAGCGTAATCCAGGTACTCCTTTGAAAACTTCTTTCAAACAACCTTGTATGCTTTACAGAAATTCTACATTACTTCTGATCCACAATATGTCAACCACATATACCTATCAGAAATTCTATAGTGCTCCCACTCACTTTTTTTTGGAAATACAAGTTTCTCATAAACCTTGTACAAACCCAAAATCTTTGATCATCTCATCAAAGTGTATATTCCAACTCCGAGATGCTTGCACCAGTCCATTGAAGGATTACTGGAGCTTGCATACTTGCTAGTATCTTTAGGATCGACAAAACCTTCTGGTTGTATCACATACAATGTTTGCTCAAGGAAACCGTCGAGAAAACAATGTTTTGACATCCTACATGCAATATTTCATAAATAATGCATCAACAACTAACATAATTCTAACAGACTTTTAGCATCGCTACGAGTGAGAAAGTCTCATCATAGTCAACTGTTTGATCTTATCGAAAACATCTTTGCGACAAGTCGAGCTTTTCTTAGTAGTGACTTATCACCATCATCGTCTGTCTTCTTTTAAAGATCCATCTTTACTCAATAGTCTTATGACCATCAAGTAGTTCTTTTAAAGTCTACACTTTGTTTTCATACATGGATCCTCTCTCGGATTTCATGGCTTCCAGCCATTTGTCGGAATCTGGGCCCACCATCGCTTTCTCCATAACTCGTAGGTTCACTGTTGCTCAACAACATGACCTCCAAGACAGGGTTACCGTACCACTCTGCAGCAGTACGCGACCTTGTCGACCTACGAGGTTTGTAGTGACTTGATTCGAAGCTCAATGATCACCATCATCAGCTTCCACTTCAATTGGTGTAGGCGCCACAGGAACAACTTCCTGCGCCCTGCTACACACTGGTTGAAGTGATGGTTCAATAACCTCATCAAGTTCTACTACCCTCCCACTCAATTCTTTCGAGAGAAACCTTTCCTCGAGAAAGGATCCGTTTCTAGAAACAAACACTTTGCTTTTGGATCTGAGATAGGAGATGTATCCAACTGTTTTGGATATCCTATGAAGATGCATTTGTCCGCTTTGGGTTCGAGCTTATCATACTGAAACTTTTTCACATAAGTGTCGAAGCCCCAAACTTTCAAGAAACGACAGTTTAGATTTCTCTAAACCTCAGTCTATACTGTGTCATCTCAACGGAAATACGCGGTGCCCTATTTAAAATGAGTGTGGTTGTCTCTAATGCATAACCCATAAACGATAGTGGTAATTCGATAAAAGATATCATAGTATGCACCATATCAAATAGTGCGTGCCTATGACGTTCAGACACATCATCACACTATGATGTTCCAGGTGGCATGAACCGCGAAACAATTTCCACATTGTCTTAACTGTGTACCAAAACTCGTAACTCAGATATTCATTTCTTATGATCATATCGTAGACAGTTTGTCCTCTTGTTACGACGATCTTCACTCTGAAACGGATTTGAACTTTTCAACATTTCAGACTTGTGATTCATTAAGTAAATATTCCTGTATCTACTCAAATCATCAGTGAAGTAAGAACATAATGATATCTACTGCGTGCCTCAGTACCTATTGGACTGCATACATCAAAATGTATCACTTCCAACAAGTTACTATCTTATTTCATCTCAATGAAAACAAGGCCTTGCTCATGTGGTATGATTTGCATGTCACTAGTGATTCGAAATCAGGTGAGTACAAAGATCCATCAGCATGGAGCCTCTTCATGCAATTTGTACTAACATGACTCAAGCGGCAGTGCCACAAGTAAGTGGTACTATCATCATTAACTCGTATCTTTTGGCACTAATATTATGAACATGTGTAATACTACGATCGAGATTCAATAAACCATTGAAGGTGAATATTCAAGAAAATAGAGTAACCATTATTCTCTTTAAATGAATAATCGTATTGCAACAAACACGATCCAATCATGTTCATGCTTAACGCAAGCACCAAATAACAATTAGTTAGGTTTAACACCAATCCCGATGGTAGAGCGAGCGCGCGACGTTTGATCATATCAACCTTGGAAACACTTCCAACACGTATCGTCACCTCGCCTTTAGCTAGTCTCCGTTTATGCCGTAGCTTTCATTTCATGTTACTAATCACTTAGCAACCGAACCGGTATCCAATACCCTCATGCTACTAGGAGTACTAGTAAAGTACACATCAACATCATGTATATCAAATACACTTCTTTCGACTTTTGCCAGCCTTCTTTATCTACCAAGTATCTAGAGTTGCTCCGCCTCAGTGACTGTTCCCCTCATTACAGAAGCACTTAGTCTCAGGTTTGGGTTTAATCTTGGGTCTCTTCATTAGTGCAGCAACTGTTTTGCCGTTTCACGAAGTATCCCTTCTAGCCCTTGCCTTTCTTGAAACTTTAGTGGTTTTACAAACCATCAACTATTGATGCTACTTCTTGATTTCTACTTTCGCAGTGTCAAACATCACGAATCGCTCAAGGATCATTGTATCTATCCTTGATATGTATAGTTCATCACGAAGCTCTCACAGCTTGGTGGCAGTGTCTTTGGAGAACCATCACTATCTCATCTGGAAGATTAGCTCACACTTGATTCAAGTGATTGTTGTACTCAGAAAATCTGGGCACACGCTCAACGATTGAGCTTTTCTCCTCCACTTTGTGGTCAAAGAATCTTGTTGGAGGTCTTGTACCTCTTAACAAGGGCACAAGCATGAAATCACAATTTCATCTCTTTAGAACATCACTTATGTTCCGTGACGTTTTAAAACGTTTTCGGTGCCTTGCTTCTAAGCCATTAAGTACTTTGCACTGAACTATCGTGTAGTCATCAGAAACATGTATGTCGGATGTTCACAGCATCCACAGACGACGCTCGAGGTGCAGCACACCGAGTGGTGCATTAAGGACATAAGCTTTCTGCGTAGCAACGAGGACAATCCTCGGTTTTACAGACTCAGTCTGCAAAGTTTGCTACTATCAATTTTCAACTAAATTTTCTCTAGGAACATATAAAAACAGTAGAGCTATAGCGCAAGCTACATCGTAATTCGCAAAGACCATTAGACTATATTCATGACAATTAGTTCAATTAATCATATTACTTAAGAACTCCCACTCAAAAAGTACATCTCTCTAGTCATTTGAGTGGTACATGATCCAAATCCGCTATCTCAAGTCCGATCATCACGTGAGTCGAGAATAGTTTCAGTGGTAAGCATCCCTATGCTAATCATATCAACTATACGATTCATGCTCGACCTTTCGGTCTCATGTGTTCCGAGGCCATGTCTGCACATGCTAGGCTCGTCAAGCTTAACCCGAGTGTTCCGCGTGTGCAACTGTTTTGCACCCGTTGTATGTGAACGTTGAGTCTATCACACCCGATCATCACGTGGTGTCTCGAAACGAAGAACTGTCGCAACGGTGCACAGTCGGGGAGAACACAATTTCGTCTTGAAATTTCAGTGAGAGATCACCTCATAATGCTACCGTCGTTCTAAGCAAAAGGTGCATAAAAGGATTAACATCACATGCAATTCATAAGTGACATGATATGGCCATCATCACGTGCTTCTTGATCTCCATCACCAAAGCACCGGCACGATCTTCTTGTCACCGGCGCCACACCATGATCATCCATCAACGTGTTGCCATCGGGGTTGTCGTGCTACTTATGCTATTACTACTAAAGCTACATCCTAGCAAAATAGTAAACGCATCTGCAAGCACATATGTTAGTATAAAGACAACCCTATGGCTCCTGCCGGTTGCCGTACCATCGACGTGCAAGTCGATATTTCTATTACAACATGATCATCTCATACATCCAATATATCACATCACATCATTGGCCATATCACATCACAATCATACCCTGCAAAAACAAGTTAGACGTCCTCTAATTTTGTTGTTGCATGTTTTACGTGGTGACCAAGGGTATCTAGTAGGATCGCATCTTACTTACGCAAACACCACAACGGAGATATATGAGTTGCTATTTAACCTCATCCAAGGACCTCCTCGGTCAAATCCGATTCAACTAAAGTTGGAGAAACCGTCACTTGCCAGTCATCTTTGAGCAAAGGGGGTTACTCGTAACGATGAAACCAGTCTCTCGTAAGCGTACGAGTAATGTCGGTCCAAGCCGCTTCAATCCAACAATACTGCGGAATCAAGAAAAGACTAAGGAGGGCAGCAAAACGCACATCACCGCCCACAAAACCTTTTGTGTTCTACTCGAGAAGACATCTACGCATGAACCTAGCTCATGATGCCACTGTTGGGGAACGTCGCAAGGGAAACAAAAATTTTCCTACGCGCACGAAGACCTATCATGGTGATGTCCATCTACGAGAGGGGATGAGTGATCTACGTACCCTTGTAGATCGTACAGCAGAAGCGATTAGAGATCGCGGTTGATGTAGTGGAACGTCCTCACGTCCCTCGATCCGCCCCGCGAACAATCCCGCGATCAGTCCCACGATCTAGTACCGAACAGACGGCACCTCCGCGTTCAGCACACGTACAGCTCGACGATGATCTCGGCCTTCTTGATCCAGCAAGAGAGACGGAGAGGTAGAAGAGTTCTCCGGCAGCGTGACGGCGCTCCGGAGGTTGGTGATGATCTCGTCTCAGCAGGGCTCCGCCCGAGCTCCGCAGAAACGCGATCTAGAGGAAAAACTATGGAGGTATGTGGTCGGGCAGCCGTGAGAAAAGTCGTCTCAAATCAGCCCTAAAACCTCCGTATATATAGGTGGGAGGGAGGGGAGGAGGCAGCCTCAAAACCTAAAGGTTTGGCCGAAATTGGAGGTGGAGGAGTCCTACTCCAATCCTACTTGGAGTAGGATTCCACCTTCCCACTTGGAAACTCTTTCCACCTTGTGGTTTTTCCTTCTCAAACCTTATGGGCCTTAGTGGGAACTTATTCCAGCCCACTAGGGGCTGGTTTATCTATTCCCATAGCCCATGAGACTCCTTGGGGCGTGACACCCCTCCCGATGGTCCCCGGCACCCCTCCCGGCACTCCCGGTACACTACCGATGAGCCCGAAACTTTTCCGGTAATGCACGAAAACCTTCCGGTAACCAAATGAGGTCATCCTATATATCAATCTTCGTTTCCGGACCATTCCGGAAACCCTTGTGACGTCCGTGATCTCATCCGGGACTCCGAACAACATTCGGTAACCAACCATATAACTCAAATACGCATAAAACAACGTCGAACCTTAAGTGTGCAGACCCTGCGGGTTCGAGAACTATGTAGACATGACCCGAGTGACTCCTCGGTCAATATCCAATAGCGGGACCTGGATGCCCATATTGGATCCTACATATTCTACGAAGATCTTATCGTTTGAACCTCAGTGCCAAGGATTCATATAATCCCGTATGTCATTCCCTTTGTCCTTCGGTATGTTACTTGCCCGAGATTCGATCGTCAGTATCCGCATACCTATTTCAATCTCGTTTACCGGCAAGTCTCTTTACTCGTTCCGTAATACAAGATCCCGCAACTTACACTAAGTCACATTGCTTGCAAGGCTTGTGTGTGATGTTGTATTACCGAGTGGGCCCCGAGATACCTCTCCGTCACACGGAGTGACAAATCCCAGTCTCGATCCATACTAACTCAACTAACACCTTCGGAGATACCTGTAGAGCATCTTTATAGTCACCCAGTTACGTTGCGACGTTTGATACACACAAAGCATTCCTCCGGTGTCAGTGAGTTATATGATCTCATGGTCATAGGAATAAATACTTGACACGCAAAAAACAGTAGCAACAAAATGACACGATCAACATGCTACGTCTATTAGTTTGGGTCTAGTCCATCACATGATTCTCCTAATGATGTGATCCCGTTATCAAGTGACAACACTTGCCTATGGCCAGGAAACCTTGACCATCTTTTGAACAACGAGCTAGTCAACTAGAGGCTTACTAGGGACAGTGTTTTGTCTATGTATCCACACAAGTATTGTGTTTCCAATCAATACAATTATAGCATGGATAATAAACGATTATCATGAACTAAGAAATATAATAATAACTAATTTATTATTGCCTCTAGGGCATATTTCCAACAGATATGTGGTCGGGCTGCCGTGGCAAAGTTGTCTCTAATCAGCCCTAAAACTTCCGTATATATAGGGGGAGGAGGGGAAGCCTTTCCTTGCGGTGCAAGGACTCCCAAGGGGTCGGCCGAGCCAAGGGGGGCAACCCTCCCCTTCCAAACCGAGTCCAACTAGGTTTGGAAGGAGGAGTCCTTCCCCCTTTTTCCACCTCCTCCTTTTTTCCTTTTCTCTTTGATTTTCTTCCTATGGCGCATAGGGCCTTCTTGGCCTGTCCCACCAGCCCACTAAGGGCTGGTGCGCCACCCCCAAGGCCTATGGGCTTCCCCGGGGTGGGTTGCCCCCCCGGTGAACACCCGGAACCCATTCGTCATTCCCGGTACATTCCCTGTAACTCTGAAAACCTTCCGGTAATCAAATGAGGTCATCCTATATATCAATCTTCATTTCCGGACCATTCTGGAAACCCTCGTGACGTCCGTGATCTCATCCGGGACTCCTAACAACATTCGGTAACCAACCATATAACTCAAATACGCATAAAACAACGTCGAACCTTAAGTGTGCAGACCCTGCGGGTTCGAGAACTATGTAGACATGACCCGAGAGACTCCTCGGTCAATATCCAATAGCGGGACGTGGATGCCCATATTGGATCCTACATATTCTACGAAGATCTTATCGTTTGAACCTCAGTGCCAAGGATTCATATAATCCCGTATGTCATTCCCTTTGTTCTTCGGTATGTTACTTGCCCGAGATTCGATCGTCAGTATCCGCATACCTATTCCAATCTCGTTTACCGGCAAGTCTCTTTACTCGTTCCGTAATACAAGATCCCGCAACTTACACTAAGTCACATTGCTTGCAAGGCTTGTGTGTGATGTTGTATTACCGAGTGGGCCCCGAGATACCTCTCCGTCACACGGAGTGACAAATCCCAGTCTCGATCCATACTAACTCAACTAACACCTTCGGAGATACCTGTAGAGCATCTTTATAGTCACCCAGTTACGTTGCGACGTTTGATACACACAAAGCATTCCTCCGGTGTCAGTGAGTTATATGATCTCATGGTCATAGGAACAAATACTTGACACGCAGAAAACAGTAGCAACAAAATGACACGATCAACATGTTACGTCTATTAGTTTGGGTCTAGTCCATCACATGATTCTCCTAATGATGTGATCCCGTTATCAAGTAAGAACACTTGCCTATGGCCAGGAAACCTTGGCCATCTTTGATCAACGAGCTAGTCAACTAGAGGCTTACTAGGGACAGTGTTTTGTCTATGTATCCACACCAGTATTGTGTTTCCAATCAATACAATTATAGCATGGATAATAAACGATTATCATGAACAAAGAAATATAATAATAACTAATTTATTATTGCCTCTAGGGCATATTTCCAACAACCAGCACCTGGGAGGCTGGGGGAAGCAGCCGGTGATGGCGGAGCGCCTCGATGTGCTCTTCGCCGATCTCGCTACCCAGCCAGGCTCCCTGCGACGAAGTCTTCTGCGACTAGGGCCTTTTTGAGGAAGAGCCGCCGACCATGGCTGCGGGCGGCTGAAACTCGAAGGGGCTGGTGGCTTTGCTGCGACAAAGGCGAGGAAGACGAAGAAGTTGAGGTGTTTCTCTCTGGGCTCAGGGAGGAAGAGAGCGTGGATGCGAGGCGAGTGGCCTCCTTGGAACCCCCGCATCCCATTTAAACCCACGAAGCATCGTGGGGAGGGGACCAGGTGCGCGCGGGACCCCCACTAACCCCGTGTATTACGGACGGTAGCGCTTCCCTAAGCCCAACCGTCGTGGAGTAAATCCGCAGAGGATTTCTCGCGCAGAGGCCGAGGGGGCGTCGTGGCGGAACCCAGGGCCCAGGCCCGGTCCTGTCACCAGTAATCACCATCATTATGATAGGCGAGGCCTAGCACGTGGCGCTCTCTGGGCAACCTATGACGAAGCCGAGGCGTCGCTTCGAAGCCAGCCGGTTTCGGAGCCGGCGCTCCTCCTTGCGAATGGCGGCAAAAATACCAAGAGAACACATCAAGCCGGTGAGGCCGCCCGCCCGTAGGCGGCAGGCCTCTCCAGCTTCGGGGACTACTGTCGGGGGAACAACCCCGGGGTAGGCTCATCAAGCCTGCTCCTTCATTTCCGGCTCAAAGGACTTGAACAAACACAGTTTCCTAAGGCCCAAGTCTTCTGGTTGGCTAGGCTGCGCCTACCGGCTGGAGGACGAGGCGGCCATCTCTATGGCCGGCTAGAGTCGAGGCGGTTACCTCTTCTAGGCCGGCCTTGTCCAGCCAGCCGGCTAAGAATGAGGCGGCCGTACCCAAGCCGGCTGGCCAAGCAGGCTAGCCGGCCGGGGATCACAAGTCACATCAAATCGTAGGTCAGGATGAGACCTTGCGATTGAAGGTAGCTACGCGTCAGCAAAGGTACTGGATCGGGGCGTTCGGCAGGTACGAGCGTCGGTGGCCACGCCGCTAACATACCCCGGCTCTGATCCATCACCTAGCATAGTGTCGGACCATCGCACTCCCACTCCATTACTGCACTCGGCGCGGGGAACAGTGGAGGCGGTCGTACTACCTGCCCATGACGAATCTTGCTGGACGACGCTCGACGTACAACGCGTACTCGGCGTCAACCTTACGCGAGAGCTTCATTGGCCAGCCAGCGGGTCCCACTACGAATCGAGACCATGCAGCCGGCGGGCCCCTCATGCGACAAGACAAGACTCTTGTGGGCCCCTGGTCAGCCGGCGAGGCTGCCAGCCAGGTCCCACTATTGTACCCTTTATCCATAATGTAGGCCGGTAGGTTCGCCTATAAAACCCCCCGGTCGCCCTCCATGTAGGGGGGCCGACCATTCCACGGACGAACAACACTACACACTCACCAACCACAGAGAGAGAGGCAGAGACGAGCCGACTGCTCCCCTCTTCCTCCTCCCAATACAGCTCCAGGAGCAACCCTGTACTCTGTTTATACACATCAAACACTTCGGCAGGACTAGGGGTCTTATCTCTATGGAGAGCCCTGAACCTGGGTACATCGTGCGTTCCATGCTTGTACCAACCTCGTTCCCAGCGCCCTCCTTTGCCCCTTCGGTTCTCACCGACTTTAGCCTACCCATGGCATATGTTGTGAGTGTTCACCGACAACCATGAATATGAATATGCTATGTGAGTATTTACGTTTGTTCCTGAGGACAAGGGATAAGTCTTGTTATAAGTAATCATGTGAATTTGGTATTCGCTCGATATTTTGATAAGTTATATGTTGTCTCTCCTTTAGTGGTGTCATATGAACGTCGAATACATGACACTTCACCATTATTTGGGCCAAGAGGAAGGCATTGGGAAGTAATAAGTAGATGACGGGTTGCTAGAGTGAGAGAAGCTTAAGCCCTAGTTTTTGTGTTGCTTCGTAAGGGGCTGATTTGGATCCATATGTTTAGTGTTATGGTTAGACTGATCTTAATTCCTATTTCGTAGTTGCGGATGCTAGCGAGAGTGGTTAATCATAAGTGGGAGGTTTGTCCAAGTAAGGACAACACCCAAGCACCGGTCAACCCACATATCAAATTATCAAAATAACGAACGTGCATCATATGAGCATGATGAAAACTAGCGTGAGATAAATTCCCATGTGTCCTCTGGAGTGCTTTTCTTTATATAAGAGTTTGTCCAGGCTTGTCCTTTGCTACAAAAAGGATTGGGCCACCTTGCCGCATGTTAGTTACAATTTTTACTTGTAACTCGTTACAAATTACTGAAAGGACGTGGATGTCGCCTAGAGGGGGGGGTGAATAGGCGCTTTAAAATAATTAAGGTTTAGGCTTGAACAAATGCGGAATAAAACTAACGTTTAATATGTCAAGCACAAAACCTACAAACAACTAGGCTCACCTATGTGCACCAACAACTTATGCTAAGAAAGATAAACAACTAAGTGATAGCAAGATATATTACAATAAACAATATGTCTATCACAAAGTAAAGTGCATAAGTAAAGGGTTCGGGTAAGAGATAACCAAGGCACGGGGAGACGATGATGTATCCCGAAGTTCACATCCTTGCGGATGCTAATCTCCGTTAGAGCGGTGTGGAGGCACAATGCTCCCCAAGATGCCACTAAGGCCACCGTAATCTCCTCACGCCCTCGCACAATGCAAGATGCCGTGATTCCACTAAGGGACCCTTGAGGGCGGTCACCGAACCCGTACAAAAGGCAAACCTTGGGGGCGGTCACCGAACCCATACACGTGGCAACCCTTGGGGGCGGTTACCGGTACCCGGACAAATTGCTCGGGGCTATCTCCACAACCTAATTGGAGGCCCCGGCGCTTGCCCGGAGCTTCACACCACAATGATTGAGCTCCGAGACACCACCAAGCTTCTAGGATGCCAAAGCATCCACGAAGAACAATATCTAGGGTACTAAGTACCAAAGGTAGTAAGCTTCTCAACTTCTCACTTCCACGTATCACCGTGGAGAACTCAAATCGATGCAACTAATGCAATGGCAAGAACACACGAAGTGGTCAAGTCCCTCACACTCAAATCCCTCCACAACAACAAACTATGGAGAAATATGAGAGGAAGAACAAGGAGCTCACAAAGAACTCCAAGATCAAGATCCAAGGGGTTCCCCTCACATAGAGGAGAAAGTGATTGGTGGAGATGTGGATCTAGATCTCCTCTCTCTTCTCCCTCAAGAACAAGCAAGAATCATTGGAGGGATTGAGAGTACGCAAGCTCTAAGAATGTCAACAATGGAGGTAGAACAAGAGCTCAACGGATGGATAAGGCCAAGGGGGAAGAAGACCCCCTTTATATAGTGGGGGAAGGAATCACACCGTTACCCCCACTCTCTGCCCGAGCTCCAGCGGTACTACCGCTGGCTGCAGCGGTACTACCGCCAGCTAGCGGTACTACCGTTGGCACTCCAGCGGTACTACCGCTGGCCCCAGTGGTACTATCGCTGGGCCCCTGGTAGTGCAAAGGTACTACCACCGCCAAGAAAGTCTTCGCAAAAAGGTCCGTCCACGAACAACCGCTAGGCAGGCGGTACTAAGCTCCTGGAGCGGTACTACCACTGACCAGGGGCGGTACTATCGCCAGCCAGCGGTACTACCGCCAACTCTAGCGGTACTACCGCTAGGTCCAGCGCTACTACCGCTCGCCACTGAAACAGCCATAACTTTCGCATACGAGCTCCGAATCGAGCAAACCCAAGCTTGTTGGATTCAGGACGACAAGAGCTATCCAAACAGCGACCATGCAGATATGAAAATGCCAATGATATAGAGATGTGAGTCCTCTATGAATGAAGAACCGGGAAAAACTCCAACATCGAAAACAACATAGTAGATGCATATGGACTCCATTTTCGATGAACTCGAGCTTGTCACGAAGATGACCATAAGCTCTAAAACTCACAAAGAGAAACACCAAACAAGAACCAAGAAGTATGATGCAAGGATGCAAATGGTTTGAGCTCTCAACGAACGATACGATCAAGCTACTCACTTGAGAGCCCCCCTTGATAGTAGAGTAATCTATCCTAAACAGAAAACCTATCAAGGGCAAACCTATACCTTGCACCTCGTCCTCTTGAGCTAGATGATGATGATCTTGGCTTCCTCAAGATGGACCACCTTTCTTGATTGCGTTGGCTTGATGAAGACTAGTTGATTGCTCCCCCATACTCACTATTGGTGAGCCACTCTTCAGCATATCTTCACAAGTCCATTGCCACCACAATGGACGGCAAGCTTCAAGCATGATATCTTCGTGCTGATCCACTTGAACTTGCACATCACAATCTTGATGACGATCACAACTTGACATCATACTTCATGGGTTGTATGAGATCTTCCCTTTGACGCAAGCCCATGGAAACACACCTAACCCCCACATATAACTCTCATGAAGACCATGGGTTAGTACACAAACACGTAATGGACAATGCTTACCATACCATGGGATCACTTGATCCCTCTCGGTACATCTTGTACGCTTTGTGTGTCGATCATCTTGATTTACTCTTTGTCAATGGACAGCAAGCTTCAAGCATGATATCTTCGTGCTGATCCACTTGAACTTGCACATCGCAATCTTGATGACGATCACAACTTGACGTTATACTTCATGGGTTGTATGAGATCTTCTCTTTGACGCAAGCCCATGGAAACGCACCTAACCCCCACATAGAACTCTCACGAAGACCATGGGTTAGTACACAAACACGTAATGGACAATGCTTACCATACCATGGGATCACTTGATCCCTCTCGGTACATCTTGTACGCTTTGTGTGTCGATCATCTTGATTTACTCTTTGTCTGAGATCTTGATCAACCTTGTGTCTCTATGACCATTCTTTGGATAATACCTTGAATACCACCTTGGTCATCATATAAACTCCTTGAACCCAACAGATGGACTTCAAGAAGTGCCTATGGACAAATCCTATAAATATAACTTAAGGCAACCATTAGTCCATAGGAATTGTCATCAATTACCAAAACCACATATGGAGATATATGCTCTAACAATTACCTTATCACAAAACTATCTAATACCGATAATTTCAGTGCTTGCTGATAATATCTTACTGAAAACCGCTTGTCATTTCCTTCTGCTCCTCGTTGGGTTCGACACTCTTACTTATCGAAAGGACTACGATAGATCCACTACACTTGTGGGTCATCAAGACTCTTTTCTGGCGCCGTTGCCGGGGAGTGAAGTGCCTTTGGTAAGTTGAACTTGGTAAGGAAAAATTTATATACTGTGCTGAAATTTATCGTCACTTGTCACTATGGAAAATAATCCTTTGAGGAGCTTGTTCGGGGTATCTTCACCCCAACCGGAAGAACAAAAATATGCTCCTCAACCTGCTGCACCTACTGAAAATATTTAATACGAAATTCCTTCGGGTATGATAGAAAAACTGCTAGCTAATCCTTATGCAAGAGATGGAACACTACATCCTGATTTGCTCCTAATCTATATGGATTAAGTTTGTGGATTATTTAAGCTTGCAGGTCTGCCCGAGGATGATGTCAAGAAGAAGGTCTTTCCTTTATCTTTGAAGGAAAATGCTTTGACATGGTATAGGCTATCTAATGATATTGGATCATGGAACTACAACCGATTGAAATTGGAATTCATCAGAAGTTTTATCCTATGCATCTGGTTCATCGTGATCGGAATTACATCTACAGTTTTTGGCCTCGTGAAGGAGAAAGAATCACTCAAGCTTGGGGGAGGCTTAAGTCAATGTTATATTCATGCCCCAATCATGAGCTCCTGAGAGAAATTATTATTCAGAATTTTTATGCTCGGCTCTCTCGTAATGATCAATCCATGCTCGACACTTCTTGTGCTGGTTCTTTTATGAAGAAAGATATTGAATTCAAATGGGACTTATTGGAAAGAATTAAACACAACTCTGTAGATTGGGAACTCGACAAAGGTAACGAATGAGGTATAAGCCTTAAGTTTGATTGTGTTAAATCCTTTATAGACACGGACGTGTTTCGTGATTTTAGCACTAAATATGGACTTGACTCTGAGGTAGTAGCTTCATTTTGTGAATCTTTTGCTACTCATGTTGATCTCCCCAAGGATAAGTGGTTTAAATCATCCTCCCATTGAAGTTCAAGTGGTAGAACCTATTAAAGTTGAAGAAGAAACTACTATTGATAATGATAAAGGAACATGCTAAAGCTTCAACTGTGGTTCATAAGAGTTGTACTAGAACACCTATACCTCTTGAACAAATTAAAGTTTAACCTAATATTGCTATGGTTAAAGATCTCTTGGTTGATAATATTGACGGGCATGTCATTCAATTCTCTGATGAAGCCACTAGAATTGCTAGATCTGATACTAAGGGTAAACAAAGGCGTGTTGTTGGCGTGCGTGTCGTTTCTGTTAAAATAGGAGATCATTGTTATCATGGCTTATGTGATGTGGTTGCTAGTGTGACTGTAATTCCTTTTACCTTATACCAAGAAATTACGAATGATATTGCACCAGCCGAATTAGTGGAAATTGATGTTACCATCAAGCATGCTAATAGGGATACTATTTCACCAATTGGGATTGTTAGAGATGTTGAAGTCTTGTGTGGGAAAATAAAGTATCCTACTGATTTTCTTGTTCTTGGTTCCCCACAAGATGATTTTTGTCCCATTATATTCGGTAGACCCTTCTTGAATACTGTTAATGCTAAGATTGATTGTGAAAAATAAACGGTTACTGTAAGTTTTGAGGATGCATCTCATGAGTTCAATTTCTCTAAATTTCGTAGACAACCCCATGGTAACGAATTACTTAGTAAAGATGAAATTATTGATCTCGCTGCTATTGTTGTGCCTCCTACCGATCCCTTAGAACAATATTTGCTAGACCATGAAAATGGTATGTATATGAACGAAAGGAATGAAATAGATAAGATTTTCTTTGATAAGCAGCCTATCCTGAAACACAACCTCGTGTTGAAATACTCGGGGATCCTCCTACACCCAAGGGTGATCCCGTGTTTGATCTTAAACAATTACCTGATACTTATCTTGATGAAAAAGAGACATATCATGTTATTATTAGTGCTAACCTTTCAGAGCATGAAGAAAAGAGATTATTGAAAATTCTAAGGAAGCACCGTGCCGCTATTGGATATACTCTTGATGATCTTAAGGGCATTAGTCCCACTCTATGTCAGCACAAAATCAATATGGAACCAGATGTTAAACCAGTTGTTGATCACCAATGAGGATTAAATCCTAAAATGAAGGAAGTGGTAAGAATTGAAATACTAAAGCTTCTAGAGGCAGGTATAATTTATCCTATTGCTGATAGTAGATGGGTTAGTCCCGTTCATTGTGTCCCTAAAAAGGGAGGTATTACCGTTGTTCCTAATGACTAAGATGAATTAATCCCATAAAGAATTGTTACGGGATATAGAATGGTAATTGATTTCAGGAAATTAAATAAGGCAACTAGAAAAGATCATTATCCGCTACCTTTTATTGATCAAATGCTAGAAAGATTATCCAAACATACACATTTTTTGCTTTCTAGATGGCCACTCTGGTTTCTCTCAAATACCTGTATCAAAAGAGGATCAAGATTAGACCACTTTTACTTTCCCTTTCAGTACCTTTGCTTATAGACGCATGCCTTTTGGTTTATGCAATGCACTTGCTACCTTTCAAAGATGTATGATGGCTATATTCTCTGACTTCTATGAAAAAGATTGTTAAGGTTTTCATGGATGATTTTTCCGTTTACGTAACTTCTTTTGATGATTGCTTGAGCAACCTTGATCGAGTTTTGCAGAGATGTGGAAAAACTAATCTTGTCTTGAATTAGGGGAAGTGCCACTTTATGGTTAATGAAGGCATCGTCTTGGGACACAAAATCTCCAAAATAGGTATTGAAGTTGATAAAGCTAAAGTTGATGCTATTGAAACAATGTCGTGTCCAACAGATATTAAAGGTATAAGAAGTTTCCTTGGTCATGCTGGTTTCTATAGGAGTTTTATTAAAGACTTCTCGAAAATTTCTAAGACTCTCACAAATCTTTTGCAAAAGGATATTCCACTCATTTTTGATGATGATTGTGTAGAAGTATTTGAAATTCTTAAGAAAGCCTTGATAACTGCACCTGTTGTTCAACCACCTGATTGGAACCTACCCTTTGAAATTATGTGTGACGCTAGTGATTATGCTGTTGGTTCTGTCCTAGGACAAAAAGTTGATAAGAAATTAAATGTCATCCATTATGCTAGTAAAACTCTAGACAGTTCTCAAAGAAACTACGCTACCACTGAAAAGGAGTTTTTAGCAGTTGTGTTTGCTTGCAATAAGGTTAGACCTTATATTGTTGATTCCAAAGTAACTGTTCACACTGATCATGCTGCTATTAAGTACCTTGTGGAAAAGAAAGATGCTAATCCTAGACTTATTAGATGGGTCCTTCTGGTATAAGAATTTGAGTTGCATATTATTGATAGAAAGGGCGCTGTTAACCCCGTAGCAGTTAACTTGTCTAGATTAGAAAATGTTCTTGATGAGCCACTACCTATTGATGATAGCTTTCCTGATGAACAATTAGCTTTCATAAATTATTCACGCAATGCTCCTTCATATGCTGATTATGCTAATTACATTGTTGCTAAATTTATACCGCCTAGCTTCACATACCAACAAAAGAAAAAGTTCTTCTATGATTTAAGACATTACTTTTGGGACGATCCGCATCTTTATAAAGAAGGAGTAGATGGTATTATTAGACGTTGTGTACCTGAGCATGAACGGGGAAAAATCCTATATAAGTGTCACTACGAGGCCTACGGAGGACATCACGCTGGAGATAGAACTGCACACAAGGTACTACAATCTGGTTTTTATTGGCCTACTCTCTTCAAGGATGCTTGTAAGTTTGTCTTGTCTTGTGATGAATGTCAAAGAATAGGTAATATTAGTAGACGTCAGGAAATGCCTATGAATTACTCTCTAGTTATTAAACCATTTGATGTTTGGGGTTTTGATTATATGGGACCTTTTCCAAAATCCAACGAGTATACTCATATTCTAGTTGTTGTTGATTATGTTACTAAGTGGGTAGAAGCTACTCCAACTAGTAGTACTGATCATAACACTTCTATTAAAATGCTGAAAAAGTTATTTTCCCTAGATTTGGAGTCCCTAGATATTTAATGACAGATGGTGGTTCACACTTTATTCATGGTGCTTTCCATAAATTGCTTGCTAGGTATGATGTTAATCATAGAGTTGCATCTTCTTATCATCCTCAGTCTAGTGGGCAAGTAGAATTGAGCAATAGAGAAATAAAATTGATCTTGCAAAAGACCGCTAAAATATCTAGAAAGAATTGGTCTAAGAAACTTGACGATGCATTATGGGTATGTCTCCTTATAAAATGGTTTATGGTAAAGCATGTCACTTACCTCTAGAGCTAGAACATAAAGCCTATTGGGCAATTAAAGAGCTTAACCATGATTTCAAACTTGCTGGTGAAAAGAGGTTATTTGACATTAGCTCACTTGATGAATGGAGAAACCAGGCCTATGAGAATGCCAAGTGGTTTAAAGAAAATGTTAAGAGAGGGCATGATAGAAGGATACAAAAGCGTGAATTTAATGTAGGTGGTCATGTCCTGCTATACAACTCCCATTTAAGATTTTTTGCAGGAAAACTTCTCTCTAAATGGGAAGGGCCTTACATCATCGAGGAAGTGTACTGTTCCAGTGCCATCAAGATCAACAATGTCGAAGGCACAAATCCGAAGGTGGTAAATGGGCAAAGGATCAAACATTATATCTCAGGTACTCCCATCAATGTTGAAACTAATATTATCAATACCATAAGTACAGAAGAGTATGTTAGGGAGACACATCAGAACGCCTCAGACCCCGAAAAGGAATAGGTATGTGCTATGGTAAGAAAACCGACTCCAAAATGTTTCCAATGGAAACTTTTACAAGTTTTGGAATATTTAAAAAATGAGGAAAATTTAAAGCAGTCTGAAGCGTGCACGAGGAGGCGACAAGCCCGGGGGGTGCGACCTACCCCCTAGCCACGCCCTGCATACTTGTGGCCACCCCGTGCACCCTCTATATTCTATTTTCTTGTGTAAGACTCCTTCGGGTCGGCAAAATATCATTATATAACCTCCCAAAGGTTTTGACCTATGTATCTCGACAATATCTCCAGTTTTCGTTTTGAGATGTTTGTGCAGCAAATTTACAGTAAGATGTCTGATGACCCACAAGTATAGGGGATCAATCATAGTCCTTTCGATAAGTAAGAGTGTCGAACCCAACGACGAGCAGAAGGATCTGACAAGTGGTTTTCAGCAAGGTAAAATCTGCAGGCACTGAAACTGTCGGTAACAAGTGATTGTGTGGTGAGATGATTCGTAGCAAGCAACAAGTAACAAAAGTAGCAACGGTGCAGCAAAGTGTCCCAAACCCTTTTGTAGCAAGGGACAAGCCTGGACAAAGTCTTATAGGAGGAAAAACGCTCCCGAGGACACACGGGAATTTCTGTCATGCTAGTTTTCATCATGTTCATAAGATTCACGTTTGTTACTTTGATAGTTTGATATGTGGGTGGACCGGCGCTTGGGTACTGCCCTTACTTGGACAAGCATCCCAATTATGATTAACCCCTCTCACAAGCATCCGCAACTACGAAAGAATAATTAATACAAAGTCTAACCATAAAATTAAGCTAGTGGATCCAAATCAGCCCCTTACGAAGCAACGCATAAACTAGGGTTTAAGCTTCTGTCACTCTAGCAACCCATCATCTACTTACTACGTCCCAATGCCTTCCTCTAGGCCCAAATAATGGTGAAGTGTTATGTAGTCGACGTTCACATAACACCACTAGAGGAAAAACAACATACAACACATCAAATTATCGAACGAATACCAAATTCACATGACTACTATTAGCATGACTTATCCCATGTCCTCAGGAAAAAAAGTAACTACTCACAAAGCAGAATCATATTCATGACCAGAGAGGTAATGAGTAGCATCAAGGATTTGAACATAAACTCTTCCACCAAGTAATCCAACTAGCATCAACTACAAGGAGTAATCAACACTACTAGCAACCTTACAAGTACCAATCAGAGTCGCGAGACGGAGATTGGTTACAAGTGATGAACTAGGGTTTGGAGATGAGATGGTGCTGATGAAGATGTTGATGGTGATGAGTCCCCTCCTATGAGAGGAGTGTTGGTGATGACGATGGCGACGATTTCCCCCTCCGGGAGGGAAGTTTCCCCGGCAGGATCGTCCTGCCGGAGCTCTAGATTGCTTCTACTGAAGTTCCGCCTCATGGCGGCGGCGAAACCACGAAAAAGGTCCTCCTTGATTTTTTCCTAGACGAAACCCTTCATATAGCAGAAGAGGGGGGCCAGTGGGCCAGCAGGGTGCCCACAAGCCCTCATGGCGCAACCTGGGGGGGGGTGGCCGCGCCGTGCAGGCTTGTGGACAACCCCTGGCGCCCCTCTAGCGCTTCTTTGGCCAAGTATTTTTTATAAATAAGGAAAAAAATCCTCGTTGATTTTTACGGCGTTTGGAGTTGTGCAGAATAGGTATCTCAACTTTGCTCCACTTTCAGGCCAGAATTCCAGCTGCCGGCATTCTCCCTCTTCATGTAAACCTTGCAATATAAGAGAGAAAAGACATAAGAATTGTACCGTGAAGTGAAATAACAGCCCAAGAAGCGATAAATATCAACATGAAAACATGATGCAAAATGGACGTATCAACTCCCCCAAGCTTAGACCTCGCTTGACCTCAAGCGAAAGCCTAGCTCAATAAATATGTCCACATGTTTAGGGAGAGAGGTGTCGAGAAAACAAGATACGAACATGCATGCATCATGATCATGATCAGAACAACAATACCAACATATAATCTCTCATGCTAAAGTGATAATTCCTTCACAAAGTAAAGCATGGATCAAGAACCTTACCGAGAAGTAACAACCAATATCCTTTAGTCATTGAAGCAATTGCAATTTATCACAACATCAGAAAGAGTCAAATAAGAGCTTGTAAAGCAAATCCACATACTCAATCATTCTTTCGTTCTCTACAATTGTTACAACTCACGTGGTACTCATGAGATCAAAGTTTCAGCTGGACACAAAGAAAGATAGGGGCTTACAGTTTTGCCTCCCAACTACTTACCTCAAGGGTAATGTCAACAATAATAATTCATGAATACTTACCTCCAAGTTGACATATGAATATAGATTTTCCCAAGCATATGACGTTAGCCAAGATAAAGGCAAGATAAGGAATTGGTGAAGGTGACCAAGACTCTTTCAAGGGCAAAAAGTAAAGGTACAAGATAGGCCCTTCGCAGAGGGAAGTAGAGGTTGTCATGCGCTTTTGAGGTTTGGATGCGTGTCCTCTTAGTGCGGAGGAACGTCACTTTATATTGGCTCCTGTGATAAATAACTTTATTATGCAGTTTGTCGCTTTTATGTCTTCCTCATCACAGGTTCGTACAAAGCTTATTTTCCACACACTAATAGATCATACATATTAGAGAGTAATTTTTATTGCTTGCACCGATGACAACTTACTTGAGGGATCTTATTCAATCCATAGGTAGGTATGGTGGACTCACATGGCAAAACTGGGTTGGTGGTTTATTGATGCACAAGTAGTATCTCTACTTAGTGCGGGAGGTTTGGCTAATGTGAGGTGGAAGCAATCGTCACATGCTAAGGGATATCTAATCATATAACATTGTTCGGAACCAAGCAAACACAATCCATTATGTTGTCTTCCTTGTCCAACATCTACTTCTAGGCATGTAATAGTTTAGTGAGTGTTCACAATCATAGATGGTGTCAGAGATGATATATTTATATGTGAACCTCTTCTTCTTTATCACTTCCTATTAATTGCAACCATGACCAAGGTCTACGTTTGCCTACCCTCAACAAGTTTCAATCCTCATTATTTTTATATGTGAAGCCATCACTTCCCGTAAGATCATTACCTGATCTTTCATGCTTTTGTTCTATTCTCACTCTTTTGATCATGGCAAGAGGCAAAGCCCTTCAACTAAGACACTCTTTATTATATGGCTCACGAGCTCGAATACATCGGGGGTGACACAAAGCAAAACTCAAGACTAAAACACTAAGACTTTTATTCTACTAGAGAAAGAGAAAACTGAAAAGGAAAACTAAAACAAAGGTAAAGGCAAAAGATGTGATGGTGATACGATACCAAGGCAACTCCCCCAAGCTTGGCACAAGCCAAGGGGATTGCCCATACCCATGCTTAGTTGTCTTCCTTTGGAGGTGATGATGGTGGAGTTGTTGCAATATGTGCTCGATCCTCCGTCTTCCAAGGCATAGGTGCTCCATCATGGAAAGATGAACGAGTCTCCGGAATCCTCAAATCTGCGGCCAACCGTATTGATTTAAATCTATACTCATATTCACAGTTTTAGTTCTGCACGTCATAGATCTGGGCTCGGAGTTGATCAATCCTGTCATAGAGCCTGGAGAGGTGCTTCCTAATGTCATTGGTATCAATCCTGTGCTTGCTGGTGAACTCCATGATCATCATGTGGTTAGCGTTGAGTCCACGCTCCACCATCCCTTGGCACTTGAAGACTTGTTGCTCCATTGCTTCGAGCCTCGTCTCCATGCTTCCGATCTTCTTGGTCCCCTCAACATCACGGATGTGCAACATCCCCTGACGTATCTCGATAGACTGAGGGTGTTGCAGCACTCCCGTGAGGTAGGGATTGATGACCTTCTCGAAGATCTTGTCCTTCGGGGATTTTGGGGAAGTCATAGCGATCTAGATCTGCAACAGAAACATGCTCAAAATGAAAAATAGAGGAAATCTGCGTGATGCACGGGTCAGACCAAATGAGAGTATATATAATGATTTTTTTCAGACCAGAAGGAGTACCCTGCGCGAAAACAGAGTCCGGGAGGGGCCCGAGGTGGCCACAAGCCTTCACGGCGCGGCCAGGGGGTGGGCCCGCACCGTGCAGGCTTGTCGCCTCCTCGCGCACTTTCCGGACTACTTCCAATTTTTGTATTTTTTCAAATATTCCAAAACGGAGAAAATTTCCTACTGGAAAACTTTTGGACTCTGTTTTCTTACCAAATCACATACCTCTTCGTTTTCGGAGTCTGAAACAGGCTGATAAATATCCCTTAGGTATTCTTCCGGAGTTATGGTACTGATAATATTGCTTTCAACATTTATGGGAGTACCTGAGATATAATGCTTGATTCTCTGCTCATTTACAACTCTCGGACAATTACCTTCCATGTTGTTGATCTTGATAGCACCGGAACGATATACTTCCTCAACAACATAGGGACCTTCCCATTTAGAGAGAAGCTTGCCTGCAAAGAATCTTAAACGAGAGTTATATAGCAAGACATAATCACCTACAATGAACTCACGCTTCTGTATCCTCTTATCATGCCACCTCTTAACCTTTTCTTTGAACAACTTGGCATTCTCATATGCTTGAGTTCTCCATTCATCAAGCGAGCTAATATCAAATAACCTCTTCTCACCAGCAAGTTTGAAATCAAAGTTGAGCTCTTTGATTGCCCAATAAGCTTTATGCTCTAGCTCAAGAGGTAAATGACATGTTTTACCGTACACCATTTTGTACGGAGACATGCCCATGGGATTCTTATAGGCAGTTCTATAAGCCCACAGTGCATCATCGAGTTTCTTAGACCAATTCTTTCTAGACCTGTTGACGGTCTTTTGCAGAATTAGTTTAATCTCCCTGGTGCTTAGCTCTACTTGACCACAGGACTCAGGGTGATAGGGAGACACAATTCTATGGTTGACATCGTACTTAGCAAGCGTTTTACGGAAACCACCGTGAATGAAATGTGAACCACCGTCGGTCATTAGATATCTAGGGACTCCAAATCTAGGGAAAATAACTTCTTTCAGCATCCTGATAGAGGTGTTGTGATCAACACTACTAGTGGGGATAACTTCTACCCACTAAGTGACGTAATCAACAACAACTAGGATATGAGTATACCCATTGGATTTGGGAAAAGGTCCCATATAATCAAAGACCCAAACATCAAACGATTCAATGACAAGTGAATAGTTCATAGGCATTTCCTGACGTTTACTAATATTACCTATTCTTTGACATTCGTCACAATACAAGACAAACTTACGGGCATCCTTTAAGAGAGTGGGCCAATAGAAACCCGATTGCAATACCTTGTGTGAAGTTCTATCTCCCGCATGGTGTCCTCCGTAGGCCTCGGAGTGACACTTCTATAGGATCTGTCCCTGTTTATGTTCAGGTACACAACGTCTAATAACACCATCTACTCCTTCCTTATAAAGGTGAGGATCATCCGAAAAGTAGTGTCTCAAGTCAAAGAAGAATTTCTTCTTTTGCTGGTACGTGAAACTAGGTGGTATGTATTTGGAAACGATATAGTTTGCATAATCAGCATACCACGATGCACTATGTGAAGCATTGATGACATTCATTTGCTCATCGGGAAAGCTATCATCAATATGTTGTGGGTCATCAAGAACGTTCTGCAACCTTGACAAGTTATCTGCTACGGGGTTATCAGCACCCTTCCTGTCGACAATGTGTAAATCAAACTCTTGTAGCAAGAGAACCCATCTGATAAGTCTAGGTTTAGCGTCCTTCTTCTCCATGAGGTACTTAATAGCGGCATGATCAGTGTGAATAGTGACTTTGGAATCAACTATGTAAGACCTGAACTTTTCACGTGCAAACACGGCTGCTAAAAATTCCTTCTCCGTAGTAGCATAGTTTCTCTAGGCACTGCCTAGAGTTTTACTAGCATAGTGAATAACATTCAACTTCTTATCAAGTCTTTGTCCTAGAACAACACCAACAACATAATCACTAGCATTACACATGATTTCAAAAGGTAAGTTCCAATCAGGTGGTTGAACAATAGGTGCAGTTATCAAAGCCCTCTTAAGTATTTCGAAGGCTTCCTCACAATCATTGTCAAAAACAAAAGGAATATCCTTCTGCAAGAGATTGGTAAGAGGCCTGGAAATCTTAGAGAAGTCTTTAATGAACCGTTTATAGAAACCGACATGACCAAGGAAACTTCTTATACCTTTGATATTGTGGGGTATGGCATTTTCTCGATTGCATCAACCTTAGCCTTATCGACTTCAATACCTCTTTCAGAAATTTTATGTCCTAAGACGATGCCTTCATTAACCATAAAGTGGCACTTCTCCCAATTCAAGACAAGATTGGTGTCTTTACATCTCTGTAAGACTCGATCAAGGTTGCTGAGGCAATCATCAAAGGAATACCCGTAAACGGAAAAGTCATCCATGAAAACCTCAACAATCTTTTCATAAAAGTCAGAGAATATAGCCATCATACATCTTTGGCAGGTGGCAGGTGCATTACATAAGCCAAAAGGCATACGTCTATAATCAAAGGTACCGAAAGGGCAGGTGAAAGTGGTTTTCTCCCGATCAGATTGTGCAACTGGTATTTGGGAGAAACTAGAATAACCATCTAGAAAGCAAAAGTGTGTGTGTTTAGACAACCTTTCTAGCATTTGGTCGATAGAAGGTAAAGGTAATGATCTTTCCTAGTGGCTTTATTCAACTTCCTAAAATCAATCACCATCCTATAGCAAGTAATAATCCTATGTGGGATCAATTCATCCTTATCATTAGGGACAACGGTAATGCCTCCCTTCTTAGGGATGCAATGCACCGGACTCACCCAATCGCTATGAGCAATAGGATAGATAATACCCGCTTCCAGGAGCTTTAGTATTTATTTTCTTACTACTTCTTTCATCTTAGGATTTAATCTCCTTTGATGATCAACAACTGGTTTGAAATGAGGATCAGTTTTGATCTTGTGCTGGCATAGAGTGGGACTAATGCCCTTAAGATCATCAAGAGTATATCCAATAGCAGCACGGTGCTTCCTCAGAGTTTTTAGTAACTTCTTTTCTTCATGCTCTAAGAGGCTATCACTAATAATAACACGATATATCTCTTTTTCATCCAGATAGACATACTTAAGAGTATCAGGCAACTGTTTAAGCTCAAACACAGGATCACCCTTTGGTGGGGGTGGATCTCCAAGCAGTTCAACAGGCAGATTATTCTTAAGGATAGGATATTGTTCTAAGACAACTCTATCTATCTCATCCCTTTCATCCATATGCATATCATTCTCATGCTCAAGCAAGTATTTATCTAAGGGATCCGTAGGAGGCATGGCAATAGAAGCTAAGGCAATAGTTTCATCCTTACTAGGAAACTCCTTTTCTTGAGGTTGTCTACCAAACTTGGAGAAATTGAACTCATGTAACAAACCTTCAAAGCCAACAGTGATAGTTTGCTTCTCACAGTCAATATGAGCATTGACGGTATTGAGGAAGGGTCTGCCAAATATGATGGGACAAAGGCTATCTTGTGCGGTAGCAAGAACGAGGAAATCAGCAGGATACTTCATTTTACCACACAATACTTCAACATCCCTAACAATTCCCACAGGGCAGATAGTATCTCTATTGGCAAGCTGAATAGTGACATCAATAGGCTCTATCTCAACAGGTGCAATCTCATCTTTGATTTCATCATATAAGGATTGACGTATTGCACTAACACTAGCACCCACGTCACATAAACCATGATAGCAATGATCTCCTATCTTAACAGAAACAACAGGCGTGCCAACAACATGCCTATGTTTGTCTCTAGCGTGAGGTTTAGCAATTCTAGCAGCATCTTCACAGAAGTGAATATCATGTCCCTCAACATCGTCGGACAGAAGATCTTTGATAATAGCAATGCTAGGTTCAACTCTAATTTGCTTAGGGTGTATAGGTGTTCTAATGCAGACTCTACGTATCACAGTTGAAGCTTTAGAATGATCCTTTATCCTGACAGGGAAAGGTGGTTTCTCAATGTAAGCACTGGGAACCACGGGATCATTATAGGCAATAACTTTCTCTTCAACTGGAGTGGGTTTAACTACATTGACTTCTAAAGGAGGATGACATTTAAACCACTTCTCTTTGGGGAGATCAATATGGGAAGCAAATGATTCACACAATGAAGCTACTATCTTAGAGTCAAGTCCATACTTAGCGCTAAAGTCACAAAAAGTATTTGTCCCAACAAAGGATTTAACGCAATCAAAAGTGAAATTCATACATGACTCCTTACCTTGTTCAAGCTCCCAATCTTCAGAGTTGCGTTTAATTCTCTCCAATAAATTCCATTTGAAGTCAATATCTCTCTTCATAAAAGAACCGGTACAAGAAGTGTCAAGCATGGTGCGATCATCATGAGAAAGCCGAGCATAGAAGTTCTGAATGATAATTTCTCTCGAGAGCTCATGATTGGGGCATGAATATAGCATTGATTTAAGCCTCCCCCAAGCTTGAGTGATGCTTTCTCTGTCACGAGGCCAAAAATTATAAATATAATTCCGATCACGATGTACTAAATGCATAGGATAAAACTTTTGATCAAATTCCAATTTCAACCGATTGTAGTCCCATGATCCAGTATCATCACATAGCCTATACCATGTTAACGCCTTATCCTTCAAATATAAAGGAATTAGCTTCTTCTTGACCTCATCCTCGGGCAAACCTGCAAGCTTAAATAAACCATAAACTTCATCTACATAGATTATATGCAAGTCTGGATGTGATGTTCCATCTCCTGTAAAAGGATTAACCAGCAGTTTCTCAAGCATACCCGAAGGAAATTCAAAACAAATATTTTCAGTAGGTGCCGCAGGTTGAGGAGCAACTCTTTGTGCTTCCGTTCGAGGTGAAGATACCCCGAACAAGCCCCTCAAAGGATTAGTATCCATAGTGACAAGTGACAATTGTTTTTCCAGCACACTATATGAATGTTTCCTTACCAAGTTCCACTTACCAAAGGCACTTCACTCCCCGGCAACAACGCCAGAAAAGAGTCTTGAAACCCACAAGTATAGGGGATCAATCGTAGTCCTTTCGATAAGTAAGAGTGTCGAACCCAACGAGGAGCAGAAGGATCTGACAAGTGGTTTTCAGCAAGGTAATATCTGCAGGCACTGAAATTGTCGGTAACAAGTGATTGTGTGGTGAGATGATTCGTAGCAAGCAACAAGTAACAAAAGTAGCAACGGTGTAGAAAAGTGGCCCAATCCCTTTTGTAGCAAGGGACAAGCCTGGACAAAGTCTTATAGGAGGAAAAGCGCTCCCAAGGACACAAGGGAATTTCTATCATGCTAGTTTTCATCATGTTCATAAGATTCACGTTCGTTACTTTGATAGTTTGATATGTGGGTGGACTGGCGCTTGGGTACTGCCCTTACTTGGAAAAGCATCCCACTTATGATTAACCCCTCTCGCAAGCATCCACAACTATGAAAGAAGAATTAAGACAAAGTCTAACCATAGCATTAAACTAGTGGATCCAAATCAGCCCCTTACGAAGCAACACATAAACTAGGGTTTAAGCTTTTGTCACTCTAGCAACCCATCATCTACTTACTGCTTCCCAATGACTTCCTCTAGGCCCAAATAACGGTGAAGTGTTATGTAGTCGACGTTCACATAACACCACTAGAGGAAAAACAACATACAACACATCAAATTACCGAACGAATACCAAATTCACATGACTACTATTAGGATGACTTATCCCATGTCCTCAGGAACAAAAGTAACTACTCACAAAGCATAATCATATTCATGAACAGATAGGTAATGCGTAGCATCAAGGATCTGAACATAAACTCTTCCACCAAGTAATCCAACTAGCATCAACTACAAGGAGTAATCAACACTACTAGCAACCTTACAAGTACCAATCGGAGTCGCGAGACGGAGATTGGTTACAAGTGATGAACTAGGGTTTGGAGATGAGATGGTGCTGATGAAGATGTTGATGGTGATGAGTCCCCTCCGATGAGAGGAGTGTTGGTGATGACGATGGCGACGATTTCCCCCTCCGGGAGGGAAGTTTCCCCGGCAGGATCGTCCTGCCGGAGCTCTAGATTGGTTCTGCTGAAGTTCCGCCTCGTGGCGGTGGCGAAACCACGAAAAAGGTCCTCCTTGATTTTTTCCTGGACGAAACCCTTCATATAGCAGAATAAGGGGGGCCAGTGGGCCAGCAGGGTGCCCACAAGCCCTCATGGCGCGGCCTGGGGGGTGGCCGCGCCGTGCAGGCTTGTGGCCAACCCCTGGTGCCCCTTTGGCGCTTCTTCGGGCCAGTATTTTTTATAAATCAGGAAAAAAATCCTCGTTGATTTTTACGGCGTTTGGAGTTGCGCAGAATAGGTATCTCAACTTTTCTCCACTTTCAGGCCAGAATTCCAGCTGTCGGCATTCTCCCTCTTCATGTAAACCTTGCAAAATAAGAGAGAAAAGGCATAAGAATTGTACCGTGAAGTGAAATAACAATCCAAGAAGCGATAAATATCAACATGAAAACATGATGCAAAATGGAAGTATCAATGTCGTCCCAAGATTGTGATGGGGAGAGCTACGTATCACACTATCTTGCCAATCGAGGACCTACGGGGACGTAAATCCCTATGGATTGTGCTCTGAGTAGGAACGGGGGACATACAAGTACGTGGAAGAGAGCTCGGATAAGGAGGAGATTCCCTTGCCTCAACCCGAAGATATGCATGTGGAGTTCAAGAAGTCGAGCCTCCAAATACAAGGAGAAAACCCAAGGTGCTATTTATCCCTTCTCGTTTTTTTGCAGGAGAGCAAGGGTGAATTATGTCAAAGGATATTATGGCTCGAGCTAGAAGTAGACGATCTGAGGGAACAAAAATTCATGCTTAAGTGGAAACTCGATAAGCTTTCAATCCACCAGCAACTCCAACAACACCGCCTTCGAAGGAAGATAACTAAACACATGGGTATGGGCACTCCCCTTGGCTTGTGCCAAGCTTGGGGGAGGTGCCCTGGTATTGTATCACCATCACACCTTTTATTTGTTTTTTTTCATTTTTTTTCTTGTTCGATCCTTTTAGTTATATCTTGATCTAGTAGAATAAAGTTTTAGTGTGATCTAGTTTTGAGTTTCCTTTCTGTTCCCCCTATGCAAGCAAGTCTAAGAGTTATATAATAAAGAATAGTTCTGAGTTGAGGGCTTTGCTTGCTTGCTATGATCTTAAGAAAAATAAATAGAAATAAGTATAGAATAAAAGCAATATGGCATACATAATGATCTTATGGGGAGTGATGACTTCACATATAAAAAGTATGTTGATTAAAATTTGTTGTGAGTTGACAAACAAAGCTATTGGCCATTGTTGCAATTTAAAAGAAGTAATAAAGAAAGAGAGGTTCACATATAAATACATTATCTTAGACATCTTTTGTGATTGTGTGCACTCATTAAAAATATCATATGCCAAAAGGTTGATGTTGGACAAGGAAGACAACATAATGAGTTATGTTTGCTTATTTCTGAATAGAAGTTATATGGTTGTAGATACTTCAACATGTGTCGCTTGCTTCCACCTCATATTAGCCAAAAGAAACTCATGCACAAAGTAGAGATACTACTTGTGCATCCAAAAACCTTTAACCCAGTTTTTGCCTTGAGAGTACACCATACCTACCTATGGATTGAGTAAGATCCTTCAAGTAAGTTGTCATCGGTGCAAGCAATAAAAATTGCTCCTTAAATATGTGTGGTTTATTAGTGCGAGGAAAATAAACTTTATACGAACTTGTGATATAGAAGAAATAAAAGGGACAGACTGCATAATAAAGTTCTTTGTCACAAGGGGCAATATAGAGTGACGTTATTTTGCATTAAGAGATTGTGCATCCAACTATAAACGCTCATGACAACCTCTGCTTCCCTCTGCAAAGGGCCTATCTGTTACTTTTACTATCTAGTACTTACCTTTGTGTAAGAGTCGTTGTGATTTTCACCATTTCCTTTATTTCACCATTATCTTTTGGCAAGCGTCATGTGTTGGGGAATGATCTAGACAAATATATCCACTCAGATGTGGGTGATCATGATTTATTATTGTTGACATTACCCTTGAGGTAAATAGTTGGGAGGCAAAACTAAAAGCCCCTATTTTTCTCTGTGTCCGATTGAAGATTTGACCTCATAGGTACCGCATGAGTGTTAGCAATTATGAGAGACTATAAGATGATTGAGTATGTGGATTTTCTTTACAAGCTCTTATATCGACTCTTTCCTACGTTGTGATAAACTGGAATTGCCTCAATGACTAAAATCATAGTTTGTTAGTTCTCAATAGAGTTCCTGATTCATACTTTACCTTGTGAATGAATTGTTACTTCAGTATAAGATACTCTATGTCAATATGTATTGCTATTCTAAAGATAATCATGATGCCCTCATGTCTGTATTTTATTTTATCGACACCTCTATCTCTAAACATGTGGGCATATTTATTGATCTTGGCTGTCGCTTGAGGACAAGCGAGGTCTAAGCTTGGCGGAGTTGATACGTCCATTTTGCATCATGCTTTTATATCATTATTTATTGCATTATGGGATGTTATTACACATTATGGTACAATACTTATGCTTTTTCTCCCTTATTTTACAAGATTTACATGAAGAGGGAGAACGTCGACAACTGGAATTGTGGACTGGAAAAGGAGCAAATGTGAGAGACCTATTCTACACAGCTCCAAAAGTCTTGAAAAGTTACGGAGAATTGTTTTGGAATATATAAAAAGTAATGAGCGAAAGAAGTACTGGAGGGGACCCACCAGGTGGCTACAAGCCATGGGGTGCGACCTACCCCCCTGGCCGCGCCCTGCAGGCTTGTGTCCCCCTGGCAGGCCTCCGGTGCCCATCTTATCCTATATGAAGGGTTTTGACCTGGAAAAAACCATATCATACCTTTTGGGATGCGATGCCGCCGTCTCAAGGCGGGACTTCGATAGAACCAATCTAGAGCTCCGCGGAGCTATTCCTCTGGGGAAACTTCTCTCCTGGAGGGGGAAATCGAAACCATCATCATCACCAATGATCCTCTCATCGAGAGGGGGTCAATCTCCATCAATATCTTCATCAGGAAATCTCCTCTCCAAACCCTAGTTCATGTCTTGTATCCGATCTTTGTCTCTAAACCTCAGATTGGTACATGTGGGTTGCTAGTACTGTTGATTACTCCTTATAGTTGATGCTAGTTGGTTTATATGGTGGAAGATTGTATGTTCAGATCCTTAATGATTATTAATACTCCTATGATCATGAATATGAATATGCTATGTGAGTAGTTATGTTTGTTCCTAAGGACATGGGATAAGTCTTGTTATAAGTAATCATGTGAATTTGGTATTCGTTCGATATTTTGATAAGCTATATGTTGTCTCTCCTCTAGTGGTGTCATGTGAACTTCAACTACATGACACTTCACCATTATTTGGGCCTAGAGGAAGGCATTGGGAAGTAATAAGTGGATGATGGGTTGCTAGAGTGACAGAAGCTTAAACCCTAGTTAATGTGTTGCTTCGTAAGGGGCTGATTTGGATCCATATGCTTAATGTTATGGTTAGATTTATCTTAATTCCTATTTCGTAGTTGCGGATGGTTGCGAGAGAGGTTAATCATAAGTGGGAGGTTTGTCCATGTAAGGGCTGCACCCAAGCACCGATACACCTATATATCAAATTATCGAAGTAACGAACGCGAATCATATGAGCATGATGAAAACTAGCTTGACATAAATTCCCATGTGTCCTCGAGAGCGCTTTTGTTTATATAAGAGTTTGTATAGGCTTGTCCTTTGCTACAAAATGGATTGGGACACCTTGCTGCACCTTAGATACAATTGTTACTTGTTACTCGTTACAAATTTCCTTATCACAAAACTATCTGTTACCGACAATTTCAGTGGTTGCACAGAATACCTTACTGAAAACCGTTTGTCAATTCCTTCTGCTCCTCGTTGGGTTCGACGCTCTTACTTTTCGAAAGGACTACGATAGATCCCCTACACTTGTGGGTCACCAGTCATAGTTCTAGTTGTATTAGATCTGGATACAATTCCAAGTTGTCCTGTAACTGTGGCAACGACTATTCGAATAGTTAATTTTCATCCCTATAGGGGTACACCAACTACCCAACATGGTTGATAAACTCTGGCTGGAGACTTTCCTGGGTCATGATCGGCCTCGGAAAATCAGCATGTCGCACCCCTACCTAGGCTCAACAAAGAGGCCAGCCCACCGGTCTAAATACTAAGCACGCACTGGTCAGTGCCCCTTCACCCTTTGCACTCCTACATGATGTGAGGGCGACTGAGGTCAGTCGTGTATCCTCTAATACAAGAACAATGCTTACACGGAACAGTCAGGCGCACACTCCTCCATTGCTACCGTTTGAAGAGCTTCAGCTGATACTACGAGTCGAGCACCCATAAATTCTCTCACGTGAAGGTTAGTGCGGAAAGATCAACAACCAACTCAGATCAAATACCCAAATCCCAATAACATTTTAATTAACACGGCGGTGACGATCAACAATCCATGATATGTGGCCCCGTCGCCCTATCTCGAGGATGTGTGGCAAGGGCTAAGAATGCCCGGCCACACCTCATCACATCCACGCGGGAATCCACCTGCAACACACCTCATCATGTTCCCAGTAGTAAGGTCAAGTAACTATGTGGCTGTAACATCATAGGGATCCGAGGTATCACCCTCAAGGGATTTCGAACGATGTAACCGTCAAGGTGTGTTGGGGATATTACCTGTTAATGACCCGCCCTAGTTGGGCCGGGTTACCAATCAGGAGATTCACCCAAACAATTATTTGGGCCTTGTCGTGGCCGGATCAAGGTCGTATGACGGTTTATGATTTCTGGAAGGTCTCCAAGCTTTGGAAGACAGCGACTTAGAGACCACAGGGGTCACGATTTGTAGGAAGGAAAGTACCCTTGTAAACCCTAGGGGTTCGACCTGTATATAAAGGCGAGTCCCAGGGGAGGAGAGGGCAGGTTAGAAATCATCGAGTACTAGGCTTGGCGAGTTACGCCCTCCTTGTAATCGACACCACATCAATACAAACCAAAGCAGGACGTAGGCTTTTACCTCCTCACGAGGGGCCGAACCTGGGTAAATCGCCCTGTCTTTCCCGCTTAACCCCTTTGAGTCGCCACCAAGGTGCGATGGCTCCAGTACTAAGTCCTTTCACGAGGACATCTGCCGTGACAAAACCACGACAGTTGGCGCCCACCGTGGGGCCTACGCACGGTGGAGTTGAGTTCTCAAAGGGAGCCCTACTAGGGTTTGGGAGTTACGCGACGGGGCTCATGACTCGGAGCCGCCGTGGGATAACCTACATCGACAAGCAGCGATGGGGACCTGAAGCGGATTCGATTGAATCTGGTTACAGGGTCCCCTTCGGCAAGATCAACATCTTCATCGGCATGATTGGATCATCCGCGCCTGAGCCGGACATCTCCACCGACATCATCGAGCCGGCCAGGTACGTCCGCCCAATAATAACGCCAAATCTGACTCGCCTGGTCTTTGTGGGGTTCACGCAGGGATCGGAGGAGCTAGAGCGCTCAGCGACTCAAGAAACTACACCGGTCAACCCTGATGACGAATCATCCATGGGCGACCCAGATTCAATCCGGTATCTGCATGGGAATTGTCTTGGGGGCTTGTCGCTGGCCATGGATCTCGAAGTCCTTGACCGAACCAGCCGCCAGATCGCCATCTACATGGCACGGGCGACTCAACCCACACAAAACCCTACTGGAGGCGATGGAACCAGTGAGACGTCCAGGAGCCCGGCCGCAGTCCTGGTGGATTTAGCGGCGGAGATCACAAGGCTAATGGCGACTCCCCTCACACCAGAAAACCAGGAGGAAATAAACACGGAACTGGCGAAACTCAGAGAGGCAGTGGCAAAGGCTCATCGGGATGTCGAGATAGAGTCCGCCAGGATCGAAACTCGGCAAGCTCAAATTATGGCCGAAAGGATGCGTTTAAACACTGACAACTGGCGGCTCGAGAGACTGCAGCGCGCATCCGACGCCGTCCAACAGCGGAGACACCAGGTTTGCCTGCCCCATGATCTCAACCCGACCCACCTGTTCGACACTCCACGAACCCCTGGGGCGGGAGCCGCCCCGGGGGGAGGACCGGGCCGCCCGCCTAACCCGCCGGCTCAGCCAGTTGAGGATCACATTCCCCAATTCCGGACGCCTCAAGGCCACTTTTCCAACCCGGTGGATAACGTGCTTGCCGCAACTCGCCATCTGGAGTCTCTTCCGATTCACGGCAACACCCCTGCCGAGATAGAAGCAAGGAACGCCATCGAGATGTTGAAGACGGCGGTGGTTCAAAACGCCCAGTTCTCACATAGCCTCGAGAGGTTGCATTCCACCCCCCAAGCAAGTTACACCAGGAGTCGGCCAGAGGACCAGCCCGCCGTAAACAGCGGGCCGCAACACGTCCCACAGGACAACCCGCCTGAACCGAACCCGCCGGGCCGGGATCTCCCAAACGTCCAAAACGCCCCGGCCCCCCTCGTCGGAGGCGGAGGGCGAGTAGGAGTACCATGCTTGGCCCTCGCCCTTCATAAAGAAAGGATGCCCAAAGACTTTAAGGGGCCAATAAAGGTGCCTAATTACACCCCGGACCTTGAGCCGGCATCATGGATCGAGAGTTATGAAATCACCATGGACATGCTCGATGTAAACGAGGCGGTTTGCGCGAGATACTTCACGATGATGCTCGAGGGGTCAGCACGTACTTGGTTGAAAAACTTACCTCCCAACTTCATCCAGACCTGGGACGAGTTAAAAGAACGTTTCATCAAAAACTTCCGAGGAACTTGCAAACGTCCGATGACGATCATCGATCTACAGCACTGTGTTCAGCGCCCGGATGAGTCGGCTCACCATTGGTCACGGCGGGTTGCAGAAATTATCCATTCGTCAGATGGTATTACGGCGGCTCAGGCTGTGCTGATCCTCGAGCAAAATTGCCATTACGAACCCTTGGTGCAAAAATTGGGGCGACTCAAGCGAAAGGTCCAAGACATGGGAGAGCTGATGGACACCCTACTAGGTACGCTGAGGCTGATGACACCAAAGATCCTGGTGAAGATAGTAAGGCTAATTCGCACAAGAAGGACGAGTCATCCAAGAATCATACCCGGTTCCAGGGACGTAACCGCCACAATCAAGGGACTAACGACAAGCGAAGACCGCAAGAAGAGCCCTCGGACGTAGTCGCCAATACCTACGCCAACAACGACAAGAAGAAAAATAGGGGGTTTAGCGGGAAGAGGCCGCGTAACTACGAAGAGCTAATCAAAGGCCCTTGCCCGCAGCACGCCACGACAGACGGTCCGGCAAGTCACTCTTGGGAAAACTGCTTCGTGATGCGAGAGTTTCGGGTGGAGGCGATCAAGAAGAGTCAAAACGATGACCCGGACCAGCGCCAGGAGCAATTCGCCGCACCCAACCAAAGACAGAACCCTTTCGGCGGTTTTCCCGAACAGGGGGCTCAGGGAGGCCCACAGCCAGGCGGCGGCCAATACCCGATGCACCACCAGCGGTAGTATAACCCGCCAGGAGCCTTCCAGCAGCCACCCCCACAGGGGGCTCCGCAGGGTTAGGACGATAATGGGGGCTTCCGCAGCAACCCGAAACAGTTAAGTAATGGGTAGTATCATGTTTTCACCACTAATGCTTGCAGGCGTGATAAGAAGGTGAGTCACCAGGCGTACAGTGTATCTGAACCGGCGCTTCCCAGATACCTCCATTGGTCTGAGCAAACCATAACGTGGAGCAGGGAGGATCACCCGCCGAGAGTTGATAACCCGGGCGATCTGGCGTTGGTCGTGGCTCCCCAAGTTGGGGGTTACACCCTATCAAAAGTGCTAATGGATGGTGGCAGTAGCATCAATATCCTATACTTTGACACTTTCCAAAGGATGAACCTATTGGGAAAAGACCTGATGCCTTCAACCACGGTTTTCCACGGAATCGTCCCACGCAAGTCGGCTTATCCCATAGGCCGGGTCAGACTCACAGTGGCATTTGGAACTGCGCAGAATTATAGGTCGGAGTCACTGATCTTCGAGGTGGTCAAATTGAAAATCCCCTACCATGCGCTGTTTGGACGGCCGGCTTACGCCCGCTTCATGGCTCGCCCGTGCTATATCTACCTCAAGCTCAAAATGCCTGGTCCCAAAGGACCCATCACGGTTGATGGAGATAGAAGGATTGCAAAGGAATGTGAAGAAGGGGACACGGCTTATGCGGAAGTCGCCTGTGCTGCGGAAGAGCTCAAACACCATCGGGCCAACGTTGACCCGGCGGACATGTGACCCCTAAAGAAGCCGACTACAGATTCTGAGTCGCCCCTCAAGTTCAAGCCAACGGACGACACTAAGACAATTGATTTCGTGCCTGGCGATTCATCCAAGCAGTTCACCATCGGGGCGGGTCTGGACCCCAAATAGGAAAGCACGCTCATCGAATTCATCCGTGAGAATCGGGACATCTTCGCATGGAAACCTTCTGACATGCCTAGTGTGCCGAGAGAATTCGCTGAGCACCATCTTAATGTTGACCCAAAGTGCAAACCCATCCAGCAGTACCTTCGCAGATTTAACGAGGAGCGACGCAAAGCGATTGGGGAAGAGGTTGCCCGTCTTTTAGCCGCCGGGTTCATCGTGGAAGTTTTTCACCCGAAATGGCTGGCTAACCCGGTTTTGGTACTCAAGAAGAATGGTACTTTTCGTATGTGCATTGACTACACAGACCTCAACAGAGCTTGTCCAAAAGATCCCTTCGCTCTTCCCCGCATCGACCAGATCATTGACTCGGTGGCAGGATGCGAACGATTGTGTTTTTTGGACGCCTACTCAGGATATCACCAAATCAAGATGGCCGTGGAGGATCAAGAGAAAACAACATTTATAACTCCCTTCGGGGCTTTTTGTTATTTGTCCATGCCCTTTGGACTCAAAAGTGTGGGGGCGACTTATCAACGCTGCATCAAGAATTGCCTCCGCAACCAAATCGGTCGCAACGTCCATGCCTATGTCGACGATATTGTGATCAAAACCCGCCAGGGGAGACGCTACTAGAGGATCTCAAGGAAACGTTCGATAATCTACGGGTATATCAGATGAAGCTAAATCCCACCAAGTGTGTTTTTGGTGTGCCTGCAGGGACATTGCTGGGTTTCCTGGTATCGGAGCATGTCATTGAAGCTAACCCGGACAAGATCGAAGCAGTTATATCCCTTGGAAAGCCGGCGAACGTTAATCAAGTTCAACGACTGGCGGGTCGCATTGCGGCTCTAAGTCGTTTTGTGAGTCGCCTGGGGGAGAAGGCGATCGCTCTTTATCAGTTATTGAGAAAATCCGATCGGTTTGTTTGGACGAATGAGGCAGACGAGGCGCTCGAAGCCCTGAAACGCCAGTTGGTTAACCCGCCGGTCCTGGCCGCCCCGACTGAAAAAGAGCCCATGCTTCTGTATATCGCGGCAAATTCCAAAGCAGTAAGTGTGGCAGTAGTCGTTGAGAGAAAGGAGAAAGGGAAGGAATACCCAGTGCAACGCCCGGTATATTTTATTAGCGAGGTGCTAACTCTTTCCACGCAGCGGTACCCACACTGGCAGAAGTTGGTATATGGGGTGTTTATGGCAAGTCGAAAACTTAAGCATTATTTCCAAGAACACCCTATCACAGTGGTTAGCTCCGCCCCCCCTTGGGGACATCATCCAGAATCGGGAGGCAACAAAGCGGATCGCCAAGTGGGCAATAGAACTTGGGCCCCATCACATACAGTATACCCCCCGCACAGCCATCAAGTCCCAGGCCTTAGTTGATTTCGTCAACGACTGGATCGAGTTACAGGCTCCGGAAGACCGGCCTGATCTCACTTACTGGACTATTTATTTTGATGGATCTAGGCAGATGGAAGGCTCGGGGGCTGGTGTGGTGTTGGTATCCCCTCAAGGAGATAAATTCTGTTACGTTCTCCGATTCATGTTTCCGTGCACTAACAATGTGGTGGAATACGAAGCTTTGCTTCACGGCTTGCGACTCGCCAAGGAGATGAATCTAACACGAGTCAGATGCTTTGGCGACTCTGATTTGGTGGCACAGCAAGTTTCAGGTACCTGGGATTCTCGGGACCCCATGATGGCGGCTTATAGACGAGCTGTGTCTGATGTGGCGGGTCATTTTCATGGTTATCAGGTGGACCATATTGATCGGCGCCTCAACAAGGCAGCTGACGCCCTCTCACGACTTGGCTCCCAGAGAAAGCCGGTTCCTCCTAATGTTTTTCTGGATATCTTGCATAAACCATCCGTGATTCTACCATCAAAGGAGGAATTGGCAATACCTGATCCTGAGTCTCAGCTCGTGGCGGCTCTCCATGTCACTCCGGATTGGGTTCTTCCTTATCTGGCTTATCTCGCTCGGGGCGAGTTACCAGCAGACGAAGTTTTGGCTCACCAAATCGTTCGGCGCAGCAAATCCATGGTCATCATCAATGGTGAGTTATATAAGCGGAGCGCCTCCGGTGTTTTTCAGCGATGCGTTTCCTCCGAAGAAGGTTGCATAATCTTAAATGACATTCATTCCGGAGATTGTGGGCATCATGCCGGGTCACGCTCTTTGGTATCAAAGGCTTTCCGTCATGGTTTCTTTTGGCTGACGGCTCATGCAGATGCGGAAGATATAGTTTGTCGGTGCGAAGGATGCCAACGTTATAGGAGGCAGGCTCATGTGCCGGCTCAAGAATTAAGAATGATCCCCATCACTTGGCCTTTTGGAGTCTGGGGGCTGGACATGGCCGGCCCCTTTAAAATGTCCTCTAACAAGAAGACCCATCTGCTGGTGGCGGTTGATAAGTTCACCAAGTGGGTTGAGGCGGAACCTATTGGAGCTTGCGATGCGGAAACAACGGTCAAATTCTTGAAAAAGTTGATTTTCCGGTTTGGATACCCGCACAGTATCATTACTGATAATGGTACTAACTTGTCCCAAGGGGCGATGCAGGAGTTTTGTCGTCGAGAACATATCCGGCTTGATGTTTCTGCAGTCGCTCACCCGCAATCTAACGAGCAAGCAGAACGGGCGAATCAGGAGGTTTTGCAAGGGATTAAGCCCCGACTCATGGTTCCCTTGGAAAAAACCCCAGGGTGTTGGGTTGAAGAATTGCCTTCAGTATTGTGGAGTATCCGGACCACCCCGAACCGGTCCACGGGTTTCACCCCTTTCTTTCTGGTCTACGGAGCAGAGGTTGTTCTTCCTACTGATATAAGGCATGATTCACCTAGAGTCGCCTCATATGTGGAACAAGACAATGAGCTCGCGCGTCAAGACTCTTTGGACGCCTTAGAGGAGGCACGTGACCTGGCTGCGGCCCGTTCAGCTATCTATCAACAGGATCTACGGTGTTATCACAACCGCCGGGTTAAAAGTCGACCTTTTAGGAAGGCGACTTGGTTCTTCGGTTGATACAAGATCGTGCAGGCATGCATAAGTTGTCACCACCTTGGGAAGGACCGTTCGTCGTCAGTAAAAATCTCCGCAATGGCTCTTATTATTTGGTGGATCTCCGGCCTAACCAGCCAACCACGGAGGCTGAGTCAATTCGCCCGTGGAATATTGCCCACCTGCGGCCTTATTACACTTGAGCTCTTAAGCTCTACATTTTGTAAGTTTTTCAGTTTCATTATAAAGCAATAAAGTTGAATATACTCTCTGACTTGGGGGCTTCTTCATTAAAAGAACAATTTTTGTCATCCTGTTGCGACCTTATGAGCCGATAGAATCATCATCTTAGGGTGGCGCTTGAGTTTTCTGACTCGCCCCATCCTGTCGCGACCTTATGAGCCGACGAAATCATCAGCATTTTAGGGTGGCGCTTGAGCTTTCTGACTCGCCCCATCCTGTCGCGAGCTTATGAGCCGACGAAATCATCATCATTTTGGGGTGTGTGCTCGAGCTTTCTGACTCGCCTCATCCTGTCGCGACCTTATGAGCCGACGAAACCTGCATTCTAGGGTGGCGCTCGAGCTTTCTGACTCGCCCCATCCTGTCGCGACCTTATGAGCCGACGAAATCATCATCATTTTGGGGTGTGTGCTCGAGCTTTCTGACTCGCCTCATCCTGTCGTGACCTTATGAGCCGACGAAACCTGCATTCTGGGGTGTGTGCTCGAGCTTTCTGACTCGCCTCATCCTGTCGCAACCTTATGAGCCGACGAAACCTACATTTTAGGGTGTGTGCTCGAGCTTTCTGACTCGCCCCATCCTGTCGCGACCTTATGAGCCGACGAAACCTTCATTTTAGGGTGTGTGCTCGAGCTTTCTGACTCGCCCCATCCTGTCGCGACCTTATGAGCCGACGAAACCTGCATTTTAGGGTGTGTGCTCGAGCTTTCTGACACGCCCCATCCTGTCGCGACCTTATGAGCCGACGAAACCATCATTTGGGTGTGTGCTCGAGCTTTCTGACTCGCCCCATCCTGTCCCGACCTTATGAGCCGACGAAATTGCTGTTTTTATTTGTGGCATAGCCTTGAGAGTTTTAAACCTTTATTTCTGATTCCTCTTGAAAATATTTGTTATCATTTATTTGGTTTCTCATATGATGTTTTCAAAGCTTAAGTCAGGATGATGATCAGAATTACTTCGTCCATGGCGGATTAAGCGTCATACAGGATTCTCAAATGGCAGGTCAAATATTTCAAATCGCCTTAAGGGTGATATAAAGATTCTTTCGAAGAGTATCACAAAAACAGTATCGACTTATGAAAAATACCTATTACATGGCTCTCAGGCCAAATCGATGAGGTTTATTCTGTTGGCGCCTTAGGATCATTTTGCTGCGAGCTTTGGCCGACCTCAATTTGCAAATCGCCCAGTACCCAGTTGCACTTAGCCAGAGCTGCGAACTCATCTTCATCAGTCAGGATTGATGCCAGGTCCGCTTCCAAGTCAAAAGGGTTCTTGGGTCACTGAGGAGTTAAGCTGGTCGTCACGAAGGTTGGCGGATTGACCTTCTTGTTTTTGCTGTCATAAGCCGCCTGATACTTTGATAAATCAAGACTTGCTGCGAGTTGGGTTGCTGCCAGTCGGGAGTCCTTGACAACACGTTGATAGTCCTCTTCAACGAATTGTGACCCGTCGTCTTTGAGTTGAGGGAAGCCTGCCGCTACCTCTTCCGGGTTGATCTCTAGAGCATACGCCAAGAAGCAACTCAAGGCAGTCAGAACACCCTTTCGGGCGGCTGACCGAGTTAGCTCGCCAATCTGAGGGGGAAGTGTGGATAGGCAGCCAAGCACCTTCTTTATGGAAGTTATAGGCTCTTTGGCACCCATCACAGCTTTAACAGTTAATACACTGCCGGTGTACGGTTGCTCTGTCAGCGTGTAAATCGCCTTTAGCATCAGCACACAATCTTCCTGAAGGTTGGCGGCTCTCGGACCTGAATAAGGGGTCATGATAATCAGCGACTTACGATAAGAGTTATTCAAAAAGAAAAAAGGGGGGAGAAAAGACCAAAAGTTTGAGTAATTTTACCAAAGACGGCTTGCGTCATGTTTGAGATATGACGCTTTAAGCCGGACAATTCTTGTTGCACAGTGGCCAGCCTAGCTTCAGCCTTCTCTGCTCTTTTTATGGCAGCATCTTGGTCAGCTTGAGCTCTTTTCAAATCGTTTTTCCAGCTCAGCCAAAGCCAATTGATATTTCTCCTCCGACTTAGCTCGGGCATCTTGCTGACCAGATAAGTTTTCTTTAAATCGCCAAGCGCCGATTCAGTCTGAGCAAGAGTTTCCTGTTGAAAGTACAAAAAAGGGGCAAGTCTCAGAACTATTGCAAGCAATATCCCTGACACTTGGGGGCTAATGTATAATTTTTTCTTTTCAGATGAAATTATACAATATCAAGACCCGGCTCATCTTTTTACTGATGACCCGGCCCTTGGGGGTTACTGGTCGCAAAGTTTTTTCTAAATTTATCAAGACCCGACTCATCTTTTTACTGATGACCCGACCCTTGGGGGTTACTGGTCGCAAAGTTTTTTCTAAATTTATCAAGACCCGGCTCATCTTTTTACTGATGACCCGACCCTTGGGGGTTACTGGTCGCAAAGTTTTTTCTAAATTTATCAAGACCCGGCTTATCTTTTTACTGATGACCCGGCCCTTGGGGGTTACTGGTCGCAAAGTTTTTTCTAAATTTATCAAGACCCGGCTCATCTTTTTACTGATGACCCGGCCCTTGGGGGTTACTGGTCGCAAAGTTTTTTCTAAATTTATCAAGACCCGACTCATCTTTTTACTGATGACCCGGCCCTTGGGGGTTAATGGGAGTAATACAATATAACAAAACTTACCTCATGTTTGTTTTTTAACATCCGCAGCAGGCTTTTCTCCATCTCATAGCTCGCCTCCAGGCGACTTGCAAAACCAGAGCAGAGTTCCTTGAACTCCAGATTTTCATACTCAGAAAGCTTAGACTTGGAGAGTCCAGATTCAGGAATGTCTTGAGAGGAGGATGCCACATGCCTTGACAAAACCGTTGCCGCCGGCTTAGAGAAGCCGGTACCAGTAATAACTACAACATCCGGGTCTTCTGCTGTCGTCAATGGACTTGGCGGCTTAGGGGCATCCATTGTTTCCTTGGGCGAGTCAGGAAGATCCATTTGATTTTCAGGCTCGCCTTGGTCCGAGTTGTCCTGAATCGGAACTGATTCTTTGATGGGTTCTGAAGTTGTGACAGGAGTTGATCCTCTGGTTTTCCTTTTCTTGGCCTGTGCCCTAAAAGAAGGGAGAAGCGCATTAAGGAACTGAAAGTTTATTACCCTCAGGATTCAAAGTAAGATTATCAAAAGACTTACCCTGGAACTCGAATCATTGGTGGAAGTGTCGACATCACTGAGTCGCCGGATGTAGGAGGAGAGTTCTGCAAGAACTATACGTCAACAGTATAGGCGGGTTACAGACGTGATCCAAAGAAACATGAAGAATTGTTATTCATAAATACCTCATTTGGTTTCCCCTTGTACGTTGCTGGTAAGCCGGACACCAGATCACCGGAATGTCTTCGGGTCTTCCGATTTGAAGTATGTTGTGCTTTCTTCAGTAGAAAATTTGGGTCCAAACAAGCATTTGGGTGTGAGAAGGGAACTTTCCCACAAATTCGCCTGGCCGGCTTAGGTGGAGAGGGAGATGAATCGGAGGAAACAGAAATTACCTCAACAGAGTCCTCCTGGCTTTCGTTGTCTTCATTCTATTTCAAGAGGAGGTAGAGATATAAATACAAAGATTAACAGTAGTAGATGGCGAGTGAAAAAAAAGATGGATTTTTACCTCCGAAAGTGCATCGCCGACTTGAGATTCATCGACTTCGGATGGCTCAGCCGCAGCAGCTTTGCCCTTGCCCTTGGTTTTCTTTGAGGGCGGCTTAACATTTTTCCTGGCTGGCCTTTTGGGTTTCCTGGACCAAAATTTATCGCCTTTCTGAAATAGCATATGTTACAAAAACCACAATACAAGTGAAACATAAGAAGTAAAGACCAAAGGCGGGTTAGATTTGCTCACCTTGGGCGCCGGATTAATTTTGCACAAAGGTTTGAGGCCGATTTGGCCGCATTTTCCCGCAGGCTCGCCAGTCAGGTTCTTGATGATGGTGACAATATCCTTTTCTGTTAAAGCCGTATGGAAATAACATTGATGATGATCTAGGTGTTGGGGAACGTCGCATGGGAAACAAAAAAATTCCTACGCGCACGAAGACCTATCATGGTGATGTCCATCTACGAGAGGGGATTTCCAATCTACGTACCCTTGTAGACCGCACAGCAGAAGCGTTAAGAAACGCGATTGGTGTAGTGGAACGTCCTCACGTCCCTCGATCCGCCCCGCGAACCGTCCCGCGATCAGTCCCACGATCTAGTGGCGAACGGACGACACCTCCGCGTTCAGCACACGTACAACTCGACGATGATCTCGGCCTTCTTGATCCAGCAAGAGAGACGGAGAGGTAGATGAGTTCTCCAGCAGCGTGACGGTGCTCCGGAGATTGGTGATGATCTTATCTCAGCAGGGCTCCGCCCGAGCTCCGCAGAAACGCGATCTAGAGGTAAAACCGTGGAGATATGTGGTCGGGCTGCCGTGGCAAAGTTTTCTCAAATCAGCCCTAAAACCTCCGTATATATAGGGGGAAGAGGGGGAGCCTTGCCTTGGGGTCCAAGGACCCCCAAGGACTTCGGCCGAGCCAAGGGGGGAAGGTCTCCCCTTCCAAGCCGAATCCAACTTGGTTTGGAAGGTGGAGTCCTTCTTCCCTTTCCCACCTCCTCCTTTTTTTTCTCTTTAATTTTCTTCCTATGGTGCATAGGGCCTTCTTGGGCTGTCCCACCAGCCCACTAAGGGCTGGTGCGCCACTCCCAAGGCCTATGGGCTTCCCCGGGGTGGGTTGCCCCCCCCCCCCCCCGGTGAACACCCGGAACCCATTCGTCATTCCCGGTACATTCCTGGTAACTCCGAAAACCTTCCGGCAATCAAATGAGGTCATCCTATATATCAATCTTTGTTTCCGGACCATTCCGGAAACCCTCGTGACGTCCGTGATCTCATCCGGGACTCCGAACAATATTCGGTAACCAACCATATAACTCAAATACGCATAAAACAACGTCGAACCTTAAGTGTGCAGACCCTGCGGGTTCGAGAACTATGCAAACATGACCCGAGTGACTTCTCGGTCAATATCCAATAGCGGGACCTGGATGCCCATATTGGATCCCACATATTCTACGAAGATCTTATCGTTTGAACCTCAGTGCCAAGGATTCATATAATCCCGTAGGTCATTCCCTTTGTCCTTCGGTATGTTACTTGCCCGAGATTCGATCATCAGTATCCGCATACCTATTTCAATCTCGTTTACCGGCAAGTCTCTTTACTCGTTCCGTAATACAAGATCCCGCAACTTACGCTAAGTCACATTGCTTGCAAGGCTTGTGTGTGATGTTGTATTACCGAGTGGGCCCCGAGATACCTCTCCGTCACACGGAGTGACAAATCCCAGTCTCGATCCATACTAACTCAACTAACACCTTCGGAGATACCTGTAGAGCATATTTATAGTCACCCAGTTACGTTGCGATGTTTGATACACACAAAGCAATCCTCCGGTGTCAGTGAGTTATATGATCTCAAGGTCATAGGAACAAATACTTGACACGCAGAAAACAGTAGCAACAAAATGACACGATCAACATGCTACGTCTATTAGTTTGGGTCTAGTCCATCACATGATTCTCCTAATGATGTGATCGCGTTATCAAGTAACAACACTTGCCTATGGCCAGGAAACCTTGGCCATCTTTGATCAACGAGCTAGTCAACTAGAGGCTTACTAGGGACAGTGTTTTGTCTATGTATCCACACAAGTATTGTGTTTCCAATCAATACAATTATAGCATGGATAATAAACGATTATCATGAACAAAGAAATATAATAATAACTAATTTATTATTGCCTCTAGGGCATATTTCCAAAACTAGGGTGCCGTCAAATTCGCACATTAGCCCGTCCCGGCGACTAAGAGGGAGGATGCGCCATTCGACCCAGCAGCGGATTAGGTCAACCCCAGTAAGGCCGTTGTTTGTCAAGGATCTTAACTCAGACAATACTGGGATGAATTCTGATTCCTCCTCCTCGGTGAGCTTGTCTAGAAGCTTAAAGTTTGTTGGAAGGCGATCTTTCCTGTAGCCCAGAAGCTTGTTTTCGCCTGCAGGAGAGGTGTCTTGACAGTAGAACCAAGACTCGCCCCAACCTTTGGGATGGCTGGGCATGGCGAGTGAGGGAAACGGGCTATCCCTGTGGCGTTAGACATTGACACCGCCGAGTTCCAGGCTGGGGCCATTGTGAAATTCCGTTTGGCGATTCAGATGGAAAAAGTGCCAGAATAAGGGGACAGAGGGTTCAATCCGCAGATACGCCTCACAGAACACTTGGAATTGGCATAAGTTACTTATGGAGTTAGGTCCCAGATCCTGGAGGCGGACGTTCATGAAATCCACGGCGTCTCTAAGAAACTTCGATCCAGGCGGCTTAAAACCTCGCTCCAGGTGCTCAACGAAAACAACTATCTCTCCTTCTTTGGGGTTGGGAAGATCTTCTCCGAACCCGGTACGCCAGCCGATAACATTCTGAGGGTCCAAGTTGCCCGTTTTCACATAGTCTGCTAGTATGGTGTCATTGACTTTGGTAGGAAGCCAGTCACTTTTGAAGACGGTGCCCATGCTACAAAGAAGTAAAGTATGAATTTACATGCCTCGACCATCTACTGTAAGGGGTGAAATAAGATCATTTAACTCGCCAAGTAATTTGTCCATGGACTGAGGGAAAGGCTTGACCCGCCATATCAAAGAGCCGAGTTGGGTTGCTATGGCGACTTACGAAGTTTGGCTATTCACGAGAGCTGCGTTCTAAAGATGATGGAAACGTTCGTTCAAAACATCAAAGTGTGAAGACTACAAACAGCTTTCTGCAAACAGTAGGTAAATGATGGATCTACTAGGCAGATGAAAAAACGTGAGAAAAATGGCTGGATGTAGCAATTTATTACCAGGGCAAGGTGACGCCCTTCGATTGATGAAACATTATTCTCAGTTCACAAGTAAGAGCGGATAAATGAAGGTATTCAAAGCATTGGCTATCTCGTCGCCATTTATGCTAATTAGTTTAGGGTAAGCAACACATGCTCGCGAAGAACATCAAGAACATGACAGTGACTGGAGCTCCGAGCGGAGATTGGATATGTTCCTAAATGGGCGGAGGCCTAACCTGATGCTTTCGGTCGAAAGAGGCCGACGGTGACGGAGGTTGTTGGAGAAGCACGAAGGTCCCGTCGAGCGAAGAGATCTTCGACGGCGGTGGAGTTCGTGGAGAACGGCGAGATGGTCGACGATGATGCGGTGGTCAATGGCGGCGGACGGATTGGCCGCAGTGCGAAGCTTGACGACGGCGAAGGCCTATGGGCGGCGCCGAAGCTTCTCGGGCGAAGACGGAAAGTACGGTCGGCGGCGGAGCCCTCGGGAGGCGATGAGATTTCCTCGCTGTGATAATGGGGAGGAGATTGACGAGACTGGTAGGTGGGAAGCACCAGTCCTGTCCCCCCCCCCCCCGTCCATTTATCAGGGCGGGCACTGGAATCGAGGCGCCGTGAGTGGGAACCGCCGGGGAATAAAAAGATTTGCTATAAAGGCGTTCCGAAGATTTTGGGGTAACGATGCACTAAGATCCGTTGGGATTATGTGAGTCTTCCCAAAAATCGAGGGATAAGAAGAGGCCAACAAGAAATGGTTTGGCGACTTAAAGAGTTTTTCGGTGCCTGATGGCGGGTTACAATTTCTGACGTATAAAGAAAAATGAGGAATGAATCGCCTTCAACTAAGCGGAAGTATTGGCGTGAAAAAGAAGTTCAAGTCAATCTGGGGCCTAATGTTGGGGATATTACCTGTTAATGACCTGCCCTAGTTGGGCCGGATTACCAATCAGGAGATTCACCCAAACAATTATTTGGGCCTTGTCCTGGCCGGTTCAAGGTCGTATGACGGTTTATGATTTCTGGAAGGTCTCCAAGCTTTGGAAGACGACGACTTAGAGACCACAGGGGTCACGATTTGTAGGAAGGAAAGTACCCTTGTAAACCCTAGGGGTTCGACCTGTACATAAAGGCGAGTCCCAGGGGAGGAGAGGGCAGGTTAGAAATCATCGAGTACTAGGCTTGGCGAGTTACGGCCTCCTTGTAATCGACACCACATCAATACAAACCAAAGCAGGACGTAGGCTTTTACCTCCTCACGAGGGGCCGAACCTGGGTAAATCGCCGTGTCTTTCCCGCTTAACCCCTTTGAGTCGCCACCAAGGTGCGATGGCTCCAGTACTAAGTCCTTTCCCGAGGACATCTGCCGTGACAAAACCACGACAAGGTGACCAGGGAATAATCACCCGTGATGGTCCACACTTGAGGGGTTGTACGAGAGAGTTTTTATCGGAAGTGGTGCAGGAGGAATCATCCTCCGTGAACCACCACCGATTAACTACACTACAGAGCTAAAATGAGGAGTATGTAACGAGGTGTCACCCTTGGTACTCGATAGTGGCTCCGAAGCATCGTACAACAAGGGGGGTGTGAGTGGTGTGACGAGTCTTCGCTCGTCGATCAATAGATCGAGACTTTGATGATAAAGCTGGGTAACTTGGACTAGGGGGAGCGTCAATGGGCATCACTGAGCCACCTATATTAAGCATTTGATATTCAGTAGAGCATAATAGCAGTTTAACAAAAATAGGCTATGCATTAGAATAGGACGTATCTACAACAGTAGCAAAATCTAATGCAAGCATGTGGGAGAAAGAATGGGCAATATAGGAATGATCAAAGGGGGGTTGCTTGCCTTGTTGCTCTGCTGCAAAAGGCTAGTCGTCAGGAGGGTAGTTGTACCCGGCGAGAGCATCAGCGTTGGCATCTACCGGAGAGAATAGGGGGAAGAAAACAATAAATAATAGCAAGCAGGTGCATCACGATGCATGACATGACGACATGCAGTGCTAGGCATGAGCTAACACAGTATTACACGTCATGGACGGATCGAGAAAATATTTGACGATATTTCCCAGGTTTGTGGCTACTACCAGACAAATTAAAATGATGGAAAGGTTCCATGTCCACTATGCTAGGGGCACCTGACACACGAACGGACAACGTACCCGGGTTCATCTCATTTTTCTGATCAACTTTCATGTAAAAATATTTTCATCCGAGTTATGAATTATTTTATTTTAATTTTCATAGTTTAGTCATTTTACAAAATTATTAAAATTAATATTAATTCATAAATTAAAAGGGGCATTGCTAGGTGCACCCAAGAGGGGAACAAGGGCTCACACTCGGGGAGGGGGGAGTTGTGTGGTCAACCAGTCAATCAACAAAGGCTGACTTGTGGGACCCTGATACGTCTCCCATGTATCTATAATTTTTGATTGTTCCATGCTATTATATTATCTGTTTTGGATGTTTTATATGCATTAATATGTTATTTTATATTATTTATGGGACTAACCTATTAACCTAGAGCCTAGTGCGAGTTTCTATTTTTTCCATGTTTTCGAGTATTGCAGATAAGGAATATTAAACGGATTCCAAATGGAATAAAATCTCTCAAATGATTTTTCTTGGTCCAGAAGAAACCTGCTAGACTTGAAGAAGGGGAAAGGAGACCTACCGGGAGACGACAAGCCTGCAGGGCGCACCCTAGGGGGGCGCCCCCTAACTTGTGGGCCCCCTGCAAGCCTCTTAACCCTAATCTTCATCCTATAAATTCTCAATATCCCCCCAATACAAGAACGACACCAAAAAATACTTTTCCACCAATGGGAACCTCTGTTCCCGTGAGATCCAATCTTGGAGCCTTTTTCGGTAATCTGTCGGAGGGGGAATCGATCACAGAGAGTATTTACAACAACTTCATTGCCTCTCCGATGATGTGTGAGTAGTTCACCACAGCCTACGGGTCGATAACTAGTAGCTAGATGGCTTCTTCCTTCTCTATGTTCTTCAATACCATGTTCTTCATGATCTTCATGGAGATCTATCCGATGTAATACTCTTTTGTGGTGTGTTTGTCGAGATCCGATGAATTGTGGGTTTATGTTTAGATTATCTATGAATATTATTTGAATCTTCTCTGAATTCTTATATGCACGATTTCATATCTTAGCAAGTCTCTTCGAGTTATTGGTTTGGTTTGGCCAACTAGATTGGTAATTCTTGCAGTGGGAGAAGTGCTTAGTTTTGGGTTCAATCTTGTGGTGTCCTACTACCTCTTGAGCTTGCGTTGGTTTTTCCCTTGAAGAGGAAAGGGTGATGCAACACAACAACAATAACTATTTCCCTCAGTTTGAGAACCAAGGTATCAATCCAGTAGGAGTATCAAGATGAGGCACCAATGTACCTGCGCAAAAACAAACAAACTTGCACCCAACGCTATAAAGGGGTTGTCAATCCCTTCACGATTATTTGCAAGGTGAGATCTGAAGGTGAAAAGTGCAACAATGTAACTTTGTGGAACTGAAAATAGGATGTGAAGTTGACCCGGGGGCCATAGTGTTCACTAGAGGCTTCTCTCATGATAGCAAGTATTACGGTGGGTGAACGAATTACTGTCGAGCAATTGATAGAATCACGCAAAGTCACGATGATATCTAAGGCAATGATCATACATATAGGCATCACGTTCGAGACAAGTAGACCAATACTGTCTGCATCTACTACTGTTACTCCACACATCGACCGCTATCGAGCATGCATCTAGTGTATTGAGTTCATAACAAACATAGTAATGCCTTAAGCAAGATGACGTGATGTAGAGGGATAAATTCATGCAATAGATATAAACCCCATCTTTTTACCCTTGATGGCAACAACATGATGCGTGCCTCGTTACCCCTTCTGTCACTAGGTGAGGAGACCGCACGGTATGAACCCAAAACCAAACACTTCTCCCATTGCAAGAATTATAGATCAAGTTGGCCAAACGAAACCCACAACTCGAAGAGAATTACAAGGATAAGAAATCATGGATATAAGAGATCAGAGGAGACTCAAATAATATTCATAGATTATCTGATCATAAATCCACAATTCATCGGATCTCGACAAACACACCGCAAAAGAAGGTTACATCGGATAGATATCCATGAAGATGATGGAGAACTTTGTATTGAAGATCCAAGAGAGAGAAGAAGCCATCTAGCTACTAGCTATGGACGCGAAGGTCTGTGGTGAACTACTCACGCATCATCGGAGAGGCAATGGTGTTGATGAATAAGCCCTCCGTGTCTGAATCCCCCTCCGGCAGGGCACCAGAACGGTCCCCAGATGGGATCTTGCGGAGACAGAAGCTTGCGACGGCGGAAAAGTATTTTCATGGCTCTCTCTGGTGGTTCTGGATTTTTAGGGAATTTATAGGCGAAAGAAGTAGGGCAAAGGAGCCACGTGGGACCCACAAGCCTGGTAGGCGCCCCCAGGCGGCGGCTAGGGGGCTTGTGACCTCCCCCGGGGTCCTTTGCCTTGGTTCTCAAGTTCCCTGCGTATCTTCTGTTACAGAAAAAAATCATTCCGCAAGTTTTATTCCATTTGGACTCCGTTTAATATTCCTCTTAGAAAAAGGTCAAAAACACGAAAAAACAGAAACTGGCACTTGGCACTGAGTCAATAGGTTAGTCCCAAAAAAGATATAAAATAGCATAATCATGCATACAAAACATCCAAAGTTGACAAGATAATAGCATGGAACCATAAAAAATTATAGATACGTTGGAGACGTATCATGTCCTCACCTAGCGACAAAGTAGGGGTAGCGAGGCACGTATTGCATTGATGCCATCGAGGATAAAAAGATGGGGTTTTCATCATAATGCTTCAGTTTATCCCTCTACATCATGTCATCTTACCTAATGAGTTACTCTGTTCTTCATGAACTTAGTACTCTAGATGAAGGAAGGAGTCGATAGATGTATGGAGTAATAGTACTAGATGCAGAATAGTTTCGATCTACTTGACACGGACATGATGCCTATATGCATAATCATTGCCTTGGATATCTTCATAATTATTCGCTTTTCTATCAATTGCTCGACAGTAAATTTTTCACCCATCGTATTATTTTCCTTCATGAGAGAAGCCTCTAGTGAAACCGATGGCCCCGGGTCTATTTTCCATATTATACTTTCAGATCTATAAACCAAAAATACCAAAAAAATATTTCTTCCATTTATTTACTTTTGTTTTAGTTTTAGTTCTAGCAATCTTTTATATCTATCTCTATCATATATCATCCTTTCAAATAACGTTGAAGGGATTGACAATCCCTTTTTAGCTTTGGGAGCAAATGTTGGATTGTTTGTGTAGGTGCTAAGATTGGGGCCTTGCTTGTTCCTCCTACTGGATTCATACCTGGTTCTGAACAAACTGAGGGAAATAGTTATCTACTTTGCTACATCACCCTTTTGTCGGGGACGACACCTATGGGAACCTCCACGGATCCCTTGATCGTTCGACAGGGAGAGGGGTGGCGCCAAGAGGAGAGCTAGCGATCAGCACCAGGAACATTTTTAACCAGGTTCGGGCCGCTTAGTGCGTAAAACCCTACTCATGCCTTGTTTGTTGTATTAGGTATTTGTTGTAGGATTACTTGCTATAGTGATTGCTTAATGGCCAATGCCCAAAGTGTCTAACCCTTTAGAACTGAGCCTTGGGCCTCCTTTTATAGGCAAAGGGGTCACCAACAGTGCTCAATAGTGGGTTCACGAGCTGCATAGTGAACAAGGTTCACTGTTATCCATCTACCGCGATGTTAGGGGCCGTAAATGCTTCGTCAGTCTCCTGACCTGCATCAGGATGGTATCGACACGTACCCAGGTGTTTCGACACCTGGCTGTTGTGCCGACGCATGAGGGATGCGCTGGAGCTGTGGAAGCGGTGGCACTGTGGCAGGAGGGAACACCTGGCGGCGAAGGGGGCTTGCCGTGCTGGTGCCTTAGCTAGTGGCCTAGTCTGCATTCCCGATAAGGAAGGCTTGCTGGGGCCTTGTCTATCTTCCCGGCAAGGAGGACTCGCCGGGGCCTTGTCTATCTTTTCGGTAAAGAGGACTTGCTGGGGCCTTGGATGTCTTCCCAGTAAGGAAGACTCGCTGGGGCCTTGAAGCTTAGACTTGTTCCTCACACCCTTGGAGGTGTGTGGCCTTGGTGAGCTTGGGGAGTAATCTCCCTGCAAGCCTTTGTCGTGCCCTGCCGTCAAAGGGGTTGCCGACGCCCGTGCACAAGTCTGGGGCACAGGAGACCCAAGTCGTCAGTGCACCGACAGGTGCCCCCGGGCCTGGGCCACACACGCGTGCGAGGCATTGTTGGGCCAGGCACAAAGTGGTGCACGGGCCCCTGTGACAGGGTATCTTGTAGGCTGGAGCCGTTGCTAGTAGTCTTTCCCTATGTCGCATCTTGAACGCACGAAGTGGAGAGGCGTGCGCACAGTGGCCGTTTGCTACTGCGACAACAGACCTTCCCTGGTAACGGCGCCAGGAATCCCTGATGTTGCGGCTACGCCTATAGGGACTTCCTTAGCAAATATGCAAAGGATTTCCCCGTGGCCTTGCAGCCTTGCCTTGGTGTTCCCTTGAAGAGGAAAGGGTGATGTAGCACAGCGGTGGTAAGTATTTCCCTCAGTTTTGAGAACCAAGGTATCAATCCAGTAGGAGGAGAATGTCAAGTCACAAGTACCTGCATAAACACAAAGAGCTTGCAACCAACGCTATGAAGGGGTTGTCAATCCCTTATAGATTGTTTGCAAAGTGAGAACTGAAAGCAAAGAGTAAACAAAGCAAAGTAAAAGTGAAAGTGGAAACGATAGTTGTGAATAGACCCCGGGGCCGTAGTGTTCACTAGTGGCTTCTCTCATGAAAACAAGTAGATGGTGGGTGAACGAATTACTATCGAGCAATTGATAGAACCGCGCAAAGTCGTGATGTTATCTAAGGCAATGATTATATCTATAGGCATCATGTCCAAAACAAGTAGACCGATACTTTCTGCATCTACTACTATTACTCCACACGTCGACCGCTATCCAGCATGCATCTAGTGTATTAAGTCCAAAAGAACAGAGTAACGCCTTAAGCAAGATGACATGATGTAGATGGACAATCTCATATCTACGATAAAAGCCCATCTTGTTACCCTTGATGGAGACAACATGATGCGTGCCTTGCTGCCCCTTCTGTCACTGGGAAAGGTCACCACACGGTATGAACCCCAAACCAAGCATTTCTCCCATTGCAAGAATCATAGATCTAGTTGGCCAAACGAAATCCAAGACTCGGAGAGACTTACAAGGATATCAAATCATGCATATAAGAAATCAGCAAAGACCCAAATATAATTCATAGATAATCTGATCAGAAATCCACAATTCATCGGATCTCGACAAACACACCGCCAAAGAGGATTGCATCGGGTAGATCTCCATGAAGATCATGGAGAACTTTGTATTGAAGATCAAAGAGAGAGAAGAAGCCATCTAGCTACTAACTACGGACCTGTAGGTCTGAAGTAGACTACTCACGAGTCATTGGAGAGGCGATGATTTTGATGTAGAAGCCCTCCAACTCCAAAGTCCCCTCCGGCAGGGCACCGGGAAGGGTCTCCAGATGAGTTCTCGCGGAAACATAAGCTTGCGGCGGCGGAAAAGTGTTTTTGTGGATGCCCTAATTTTTTTCTGGATTTTTAGGGAATTTATAGGCCAAAGAGCTAGGACAGGGGAGCGCCAGGGAGGCCACAAGCTTGGTTGCCGCGCCCCCTGGCCGCAGCAACAGGGCTTGTGGGCTCCCTGTGGGCCCCTCCCTTGGCCCTCAAGTCTCCCGATCTTCTTCCGTTCTGGAAAAAAATATTTCGGGGATTTTTATCCGTTCGGACTCCATTCCAAAATCAGATCTGAGAAGAGTCAAAAACACAGAAAAAACAGGAATTGGCACTTGGCGCTGAATTAATAAGTTAGTCCCAAAAAAGATATAAAGGGTAAACAAAACATCCAAAGTTGACAAGATAACAACGTGAAACCATCAAAAATTATAGATACGTTTGAGACGTATCAAGCATCCCCAAGCTTAACTCCTGCTCGTCCTTGAGTAGGGAAGCGATAAAGAATGAATTTTTGATGCTTTCATGCTACCTAGCAGAGATGTCCTTTGTAACTCCTCTTATGTGATGTGAATGTTCAGATCCATTGGATTCAAAACAATAGTTTGCTATTGACGTGGAGACAATAATAATTCAAGCAAACTAGCAAGGTAATCATGAACTTTCGAAATAACAAGGCCAAAAGAAAGTTATCCCTACAAAATCATATAGTCTGGCTATGCTCTATCATCCTTGCACAACGAATTTAAATCATGCACAACCCCGGTATTGGCCAAGTAATTGTTTTCACACGTTTACTTTCTCAAACTTTTTCTACTCTCACGCAATACATGAGTGTGAGCCATGGTTTTAGCACTATAAGTGGTGTGGAGTGTGGTCGAGGTTGCATGGCAAATAAGGAGAAGATGGTCACATTGACTAGGCATATCAATGAGCTATGGATATTCTCATCAATAGATATCAACGTGAATGAGTAGGGATTGCCATACAATTGATGCACTAGAGCTAAGAGTATGTGAAAGCTCTTAAAGAAAACTAGTGGGTGTGCATCCAACTTGCTTGCTCACGAAGACCTAAGGCAATTTTGAGGAAGCCTATCATTGGAATATACAAGCCAAGTTATATAATGAAAATTTCCCACTAGCTATATGGTGGTGACAAAACGAGAGACTCTCAATCATGAAGATGATGGTGCTTAATATGCACAAGTGTGGAAAGATAGTAGCATTGTCCCTTCTCTCTTTTCCTCTCATTTTTTTGTGTGGGCTCTTTGGCCTCTTTTTTTTGGTGGGCATCTTTTGCCTATTTTATTTCCTCACATGGGACAATGCTCCATCAAAGATGATCATCACACTTACAACTCAAAACTTAGAGCAATGATGACTCTATAGGGAATGCCTTCGATAGTGTACCGTGACAATGATCTAGCATGGCATAGACATCAATGGAAACATCATGCTAGCTATCTTATGATCATGCAATGGCAATGTAGAAGTGGTGGCACATGTCATGGTGGTAGTCGTATGGTAATATATCTCGGAATAGCTTTGAAAAAGCCATAGTAGGTAGGTATGGTGGCTGTTTTGAGGGAGGCTATATGGGTGGTTTTGTGCACCGGCGAAAGTTGCACGGCACTAAAGAAGATAGTGATGGTGGAAGGTGAAAGTGCATCTAAACCATGGACTCAACATTAGTCATGAAGAACTCATATACTTGTTGCAAAAGTTTAGTAGTAAGCGAAACAAAGCATTCAACGCATACTCCTAGGGGAAGGGTTGGTAGGTATAAACCATCGCGCGATCCCTACCGCCACACAAAGGATGACAATCAATAGACTAATCATGCTCAGACTTCATCACATAGCGGTTCACCATACGTGCTTGCTACGGGAATCACTAACTTCAATACAAGTATTTCTAGATCCACAACACCTTACTAATATAACTTCAATATTACCACAACCACAACTCAAAACTAATTGAGATGAATCAAACTTCTCTAACAATTCAATGCACATGAAGGTGGAAGTTTTCATACCCCTTTGGATAAATACCCCTTTTGAGAGTACTATCATAGCATAGATCAACTACCAAGCTACGCACCACCGTGCTCTAAAAGATATAAGTGAAGCACATGTGAGCTGGATTGTCTAACCAAAGGATATAAGTGAAGCTCGACAAAATCACGGTGAGTGCATGTCTCTCTCTCTATGTGTGCAACAAGGATGATTGTGACACAACAAAAATAAAAGACTCCTACGATACAAGACGCTCCAAGCAAAACACATAACATGTGGTGAATAAAAATATAGCCCCAAGTAACGTTACCGATGGATTGAAGACGAAAGAGGGGATGCATTCCCGGGGCATCCCCAAGCATAGGCTTTTACGGCATCCTTGAATCAACTTGGGGTGCCTTGGTCATCCCCAAGCTTGAGCTTTTGCCACTCTTTATATTTTTGTCCATAAGAACTTCACCAAAACTTGAAAACTTCACAACACGAAACTTAAATAGAAACTCGTGATAACATTAGTATAAGAAAGCAAACCAACACTTCCTCAGGTACTATAGCAAACTTAAATTCTACTTATGTTGATGTTGGGTTACTGTATTTTCAATCTTCCATGGCTAAAACCCCCCAATACTATCCATAGTTTCATCAAGATAAGCAACCAACTCAACAAAAACAGAATTTGTTGACAGCAGACCAGTCTGTAGCAATATGTATACTTCGTATACTTCTCGTACCTAAAAATTCTGAACAATTACGACAGTCTGAAGAATTTGCGTAGGAATCAGCAGCAAAAAGAATCAACTCAAAAGCTCTTACAGAAAAAAATGGAAATTCTTTTTGTGAGCATAAAGTTTCTGTCTTTTCAAGCATGACCAAACGATCATCCCGAAGACTAATCATAACGGTTTTCCTTGGCACAAACGCAAAAAGAAACACAAAAAACACAATCATAACAGAATTATAGAAGTGTGGAAAACACAAAACATAAATAAAAAGGATAGATTCGTTGGGTTGCCTCCCAACAAGCGCTATTGTTTAACGCCCTTAGCTAGGCATAAGGTGATGGAATCACGTATAGTTATCCTTGGTGCTCAAACCATAAGTAGACCTCATCATAGATTCATAAGGCAATCTTATTTTTTTTCTAGGAAAATGCTCCGTGCTCTTCTTTAGGGGAAATTGAAATCTAATATTCCCTTCCTTCATATCGATGATAGCACCAATATTCCTTAGGAAAGGTCTACCAAGAATAATGGGACATGAAGGATTGCAATCTATGTCAAGTACAATGAAATCCACGGGTACATAGTTCTTATTTGCAACAATAAGAACATCATAGATCCTTCCCATGGGTTTCTTGACAGTAGAATCCGCAAGATGCAAATTAAGAGAACCCTCTTCAATCTCATGAAAACCAAGAATATCACATAAATACTTTGGAATCGCGGAAACACTAGCACCAAAATCACACAAAGCATTGCATTCATAGTTTTTGATCTTGATTTTGATAGTAGGTTCCCACTCATCATGAAGTTTTCTAGGTATAGAGACTTCTAATTCGAGCTTCTCTTCAAGAGATTTCATCATAGCATCTACGATATGTGCAGTAAAGGCTTTGCTTTGGCTATAAGCATGTGGAGAGTTTGCAATGGATTGCATCAAGGAAATGCATTCAAACAAGGAGCAACTATCATAATTGAATTCCTTGAAATCCAAAGTGGGAGTTTCATTACTACCCAAAATTTTGATTTCTTCTACTCCACATTCGACACCTTTATCATCAAGATAGGTGGGCTCCGAATCATTGGGGCATTTTTCAACCAAAGTGGATTCATATCCAGCCCCATCATCAATAGGTTTGACACGCGAAAACAAAGATTCAAGAGGAGTCACACCAAGCACTTTAAGATCTTCGTGATTTGCATCACTAGAACGCACCCTTTTAAACCATTCATGCCTAGCGTGAATTTCGACAGTTCTTTGTTTGCTCTCATTCATAGAGACACACATAGATTTTAAAGTTTCATCCAAGTTGACCTTGGGAGGAGCACATCTAACTTTCAAAGCATCAATATCACAAGACATCCTATCAACGCTCTTAGCCAAATCGTCTATTTTGAGTAGTTTTTCCTCTATGGACGCATTGAAAATCTTTTGAGAGTTGATGAACTCTTTGATATTACTCTCTAAATCAGAGGGTAATTAGTTGTGATTTCCATAAGTGTTGCTATAGGAATTGCCATAATTGTTAGAGGAGTTACTAGGAAAAGGCCTAGGAACATAGTTTCCTCTAAAAGCATTGTTGTTGCCAAAATTGTTCCTACCAACAAAATTAACGTCCAAACTAGCGTTGCTACTCTCAATCAAAGAAGATAGTGGCATGTCATTAGGATCTAAAGGAGCATTTCTACTAGCAACCAAATTCATCAACTCGTCCATCTTAGCACTAAGCGAGTTAATTTCTTCTATAGCGTGTAACTTTTTGCTAGCAGGTGACCTTTCAGTGTGCCACTGAGAGTAGTTGGTCATGATATTGTCTAGGAGTTTTGTAGCGTCTCCTAACATGATTTCCATGAACGTTCCACCTGAGGCGGAGTCCAAGATATTGCGAGAAGCGAAATTCAAACCAACATAAAATATTTGTATAATCATCCACAAACTCAAGCCATGAGCGGGACAATTTCTAATCATTAACTTCATCCTCTCCCAAGATTGTGCAACGTGTTCATGATCAAGTTGCTTGAAATTCATGATATCATTATGTAGGGAGATAATCTTAGCCGGCGGAAAATACTTGGATATGTAAGCATCTTTGCACTTATCCCAAGAATCGATACTTTTTTAGGCAAAGAAGAAAACCAAGTTTTTGCGGGATCTCGCAACGAGAAAGGAAAAAGCTTCAACTTAATCACGTCATTATGCACATCTCTTTTCTTTTGCATATCACAAAGCTCAATGAAGGTATTGAGATGGGATGAGGCATCTTCACTAGGAAGGCCAGAGAATTGCTCTTTCATACCAAGATTCAGCAAAGCTGCGTTGATTTCATACAATTCCGCACTAGTGGCGGGAGCAATCGGAGTACTAATAAAATCATTATTATTGGTACTCGAGAAGTCGGAAAGTTTGGTGTTTTCAGCCATGATGACTTCAACAAACCAACAAGAACACAAGCAAGCAAGAAAACTGGCAAAGGAAAACGGCAAAGGGCAAAACAAAACGACAAAGGAAAACGGCAAAAAGGCAAAAGGAAACGGCAAAGGAGAAAGGCAAATGAAAAAGACAAATGTGAAGTGGGGGAGAGGAAAACGTGAGGCAACTAGCAAAAAAGGTAAATGCAAGAGATGAGTTTGTGACACCTACTTGGATAGATCTCCTCCCCAGCAACGGTGCCAGAAATCCTTCTGCTACTGCGACAACAGACCTTCCCTGGTAACGACGCCATGAATCCTGCTGCTGCGGCTACGCCTATAGGGACTTCCTTAGCAAATATGCAAAGGATTTCCCCGCGGCCTTGGAGCCTTGCGTTTGTGTTCCCTTGAAGAGGAAAGGGTGATGTAGCACAGCGGCGGTTAGTATTCCCCTCAGTTTTGAGAACCAAGGTATCAATCCAGTAGGAGGAGAACGTCAAGTCACAAGTACCTGCACAAACACAAGGAGGTTGCACCCAACGCTATGAAGGGGTTGTCAATCCCTTATAGATTGTTTGCAAAGTGAGAACTGAAAGCAAAGAGTAAACAAAGCAAAGTAAAAGTGAAAGTGGAAATGATAGTTGTGAATAGACCCGGGGGCCGTAGTGTTCACTAGTGGCTTCTCTCATGAAAGCAAGTAGAAGGTGGGTGAAGGACTTACTGTCGAGCAATTGATAGAACCGCGCAAAGTCGTGATGTTATCTAACGCAATGATTATATATATAGGCATCACGTCCAAAACAAGTAGACCGATACTTTCTGCATCTACTACTATTACTCCACACGTCGACCGCTATCCAGCATGCATCTAGTGTATTAAGTCCAAAAGAACAGAGTAACGCCTTAAGCAAGATGACATGATGTAGATGGACAATCCCATATCTACGATAAAAGCCCATCTTGTTACCCTTGATGGCAACAACACGATGCGTGCCTTGCTGCCCCTTCTGTCACTTGGAAAGGTCACCACACAGTATGAACCCAAACCAAGCACTTCTGCCATTGCAAGAATCATAGATCTAGTTAGCCAAACAAAACCCAAGACTCGGAGAGACTTACAAGGATATCAAATCATGCATATAAGAAACCAGCAAAGACTCAAATATAATTCATAGATAATCTGATCACAAATCCACAATTGATCGGATCTCAACGAACACACCGCCAAAGAGGATTACATCGGATAGATCTCCATGAAGATCATGGAGAACTTTGTATTGAAGATCCAAGAGAGAGAAGAAGCCATCTAGGTACTAACTACGGACCCGTAGGTCTGAAGTAGACTACTCGCGAGTCATTGGAGAGGCGATGATGTTGATGTAGAAGCCCTCCAACAACAAAGTCCCCTTCGGCAGGGCACGGGGAAGGGTCTCCAGATGAGATCTCGCGGAAACAGAAGCTTGCGGCTGCGGAAAAGTGTTTTCGTGGATGCCCTGATTTTTTTCTGGATTTTTAGGGAATTTAAAGGCCAAAGAGCTAGGACAGGGGAGCGCCAGGGAGGCCACAAGCTTGGTTGCTGCGGGCCCCCTGGCCGCGGCAACAGGGCTTGTGGGCTCCGTGTGGGGCCCCTACCTTGGCCCTCAAGTCTCCCGATCTTCTTCCGTTCTGGAAAAATTTATTTCGGGGATTTTATTCCGTTTGGACCCCGTTCAAAAATCAGATCTGAAAAGAGTCAAAAACACAGAAAAAATAGGAACTGGCACTTGGCACTGAATTAATAAGTTAGTCCCAAAAAAGATATAAAAGGTAAACACAACATCCAAAGTTGTCAAGATAACAGCGTGAAACCATCAAAAATTATTGATACGTTTGCGACGTATCACTCATGTCAGTTGTGCTTCCCTTGCAACGACGCCAGAAATTGTCGTGTCGACGGCACCAGGAATCCTTCAGCTGCGGCTACGCGTTAAGGGACTTCCTAGGCAAGTACGCAAAGGATTTCCCCCGTGGCCTTGGAGCCTTGCGTTGGTGTTCCCTCGAAGCGGAAAGGGTGATGTAGCACAGCGGTGGTAAGTATTTCCCTCAGTTTGAGTACCAAGGTATCGATCGAGTGGAGGAGTATCACAAGATCCTGCACAAACATAAAAGCTTGCTCCAAACGCTATGAAGGGGTTGTCAATTCCTTATAGATTGTTTGCCAAGTGAGAACTGAAAGCAACAAAGTAACAAAGCAAAGTAAAAGCGGAGGTGTAAACTATGGATGTGAATAGACCCGGGGGTCGTAGTGTTTACTAGTGGCTTCTCTCATGAAAGCATGTAGACGGTGGGTGAACAAATTACTGTCGAGCAATTGATAGAACCATGCAAAGTCGTGACAATATCTATCCAATGATTATATCTATAGGCATCACGTCCGAAACAAGTAGACCGATACTTTCTACATCTACTACTATTACTCCACACGTCGACCGCTATCCAGCATGCATCTGGTGTATTAAGTCCATAAGAACAGAGTAACACCTTAAGCAAGATGACATGATGTAGAGGGATAATCTCAAACCAATGATAAAAACCCCATCTTTTTACCCTTGATGGCAACTACTTGATGTGTGCCTTGCTGCCCCTACTATTACTGGGAAAGGTCACCACGTGGTAGAACCCAAAACCAAGCACTTCTCCCATTGCAAGAATCATAGATCTAGTTGGCCAAACAAAACCCAAGACTCGGAGAGACTTACAATGATATCAAATCCCTGGAGCCCACCTGGCTTGGCCCAAAATCCCCCTGATCTTCTTCCGTTCGGGAAAAAGTCATTTTGTAGTTTTTCTTCCGTTTGGACTCCGTTCCAAAATCAGATCTGAAAAGAGTCAAAAACATAGAAAAAACAGGAACTGGCACTTGGCAATGAATTAATAAGTTAGTCCTAAAAAAGATATAAAAGGTACATAAAACATCCAAAGAAGACAAGATAACAGCGTGAAACAATCAAAAATTATAGATACGTTTGAGATGTATCAATCACCGTCCCTCCTCCCGAAGCGTTTTGCCACGCGTGAGGCATGCGCAGTAACGGTCAGGCAAGTGGTGATCGTGGCCTTAAAAGTCGCAGCTGTGGCAGGGCCCGACCCTGCATGGAATAGTGCAGCAGGGCGGCTCCCTGTTTGCCCGTGACCACGGGCGATTGGGGCGAGAGGGGCGGCAGTTTCTGGAGTGAGGAGGGCTAGCCCTCGTGCTTCGCCCTATAAATTAGGGGATTTGCGAGGTGGTTTTGCTCATCCATCCAACTCGTGAAACGCACAACACCCCCAGCCTGTTTTGCAATATATTTTTCAGTTTCAGGCAGCGCTTGCCCCTAATCATGGCTAGGAGACGAGGGCGGCCACCATCAGCCGTCAGAGCGACGAGAGGTTCCCGTTCGGATCATGCCACAGCTTCAGGAGCCGCAGCTACGGAGGACGGCTCGAGCGCCCAAGGTGGCGGAGGGGCGAGGGGCTGTGGTGGTCACGGAGGACGTGGCCGAGGAAGGCAGGATGCTACTCCAGCACCCCACCTTCTCCGAGGCTCACTCCTGTGGGGACTTATGTTGAAAGGACTCTGTTGGAGTTCCTTGTCAAGCTGCAAGGCCGCTTCAGGACCCGACTTCAACTCCCGATGCTGTGGCTCTGGGTGCATGGCTGCGGCAACGACGTCGTACCGGTGGCCGTGGTGCAACCGGGGCCTCGTCTCCTGTTCCTTAGTCGTGGGTGAAAGAGCTTCGCTCGTGCCCACAATATCTGGGATGGGCACGTTCTCCGCTTCAAGATGATGGCGGACAACCTGCTCTTTGTCAAGCTATACGGGAGATCAGGTGTACGCCTTAGCTGCTGCGAAGAGAGCTCGAGCGAGACTGAAAGCCCTTCCTCGCGTGGGAGCGACGAGGAAGGGACAGATGGGAGCGAGAGTGGGTACAGGTCAGACCCTCGGCAGGCTAAGCCTGGGTACGAGGATCTGACCTCGGACTGACCGCCGGCTGCACCATCACCGTCAGTCCCCGGCTCTCCTCCTCCCGAGTTGGGACCGACGCGCCAGAAGAACCGACGCTGCCCCATATTCCCGACAGCGCCTGGTTCCTAGCTCTGCCATCCCTTCTGGCCCCGTTCTCCTCTGCGTAGTGCTGGTCTAGGAGGAGCCAGCCTGGGTTGCGCCCCGGGCCTCGTCTTTTTGTCTTCTTGAACTTTTGTCCGGCAAGCATCGTTCCTCGCCAAAGACAATATCATAGGTTAGAGTAGTAAAATTCATCCATGTAATATGTGTGAGTTTCCCTCAAACAAATGAATGAAATATTGTTTTCCTTTTGTGTGATCCCCCTTTTTGTATGATACATCCTTAAAGTTTTCCGGAAGTTTACTGGCTAGACTGGTCCTGCCATTAGTGCTTTGAGGAACGGATCCTTAGTAGTTCGTCGGAGGGGCCGTTACCGGAAGACTCCTTGCCGCACTCAGTACAACCGTTTAAATCGTCGAGCGCGGATCGAGGCGAAATAAGGTGCTGCGTAGCTACTTGGCCTGTTGAGCAAGTTCAAAACAGTGTGAAGGCGCTCTGTGGCTGTTCAGGTCGTTGAACGAGTTCAAAACAGAAACAAGGTGCACTCATCCTAGCAAGGTTCCACTGCGCACAGGTTTCTCATACAAATATCGCGATCTCTAAAAGGGAAACAATCTATCTACTCAAAAATCTTAGCAAGAGTTTTTGTCACTTATCTCTCGTGCCGCGACACATCTTCTCGCGGCGTCTGAATATTTTGCCGGGGCCTCACATCCCCGGCAAGCGCGATGTAGTAGCCCGTGCTAGTAGTCCCTGGCAACGGCGCTAGAAAAGAGCTGCTTCGAGTTGCTCAACAACTAGCAATTGTCTTGCAATGGCCCACCAGCGTGTGGGATCGCGGCAGATTTCGAGGTTAGAGTATTCAACCCAAATTTTTTGGTTCGACACGATGGGAGTGAAAGGATATTCTCCAGAATTAGAAGTTGAGTTGTCGGCTCAACCACACTTGAAAGATTAGTATCTGCAAGCAGGATATAAGCAACAAAGGTAGTATGAATGGTGCTAGGAAAGAATCTGTTGACGGCAGATTATTCCTAACTGAAGTTTCAATGGCGCCAGAAAAGTATTGTAGCAGGTAGTAGCAGTGTAACGAGTAACATTAGTAGAAAGGAACATTAGTAGTGACAACAGTAGCAAGTAGCAACAGTAGCAAGTAACAGTAGTAGCAACAGTAGTGGGAGCAGCAGCAGGACAAAGCAAGTAACAGTAGCAGCAACAGTAGTAACAGCAGCAGAGCAAAGCAAGTAACAGCAGCAGTGGGACAAACTCGTAGGCAATGGATCGGTGATTTGTTGAATGACATTAATCATGCAACAGTTATAACACGGAGAGATATGTGGCTAGCTGCCGTTCGTCAAAGTGATGTAGGTATGCATTCCGTGTGTAGTCATACATGCTTAGGGAAAAGAACTTGCATGACATCTATTGTCCATCCCTCCCATGGCAGCGGGGTCCAAATGGATACTACGGGATATTAAGGTTCTCCTTTTAATAAAGAACCGGACCAATGAATTAGCACTTGGTGAACACATGAACTCCTCAAACTATGGTCATCACCGGGAGTGGTTCCGGTTATTGTCACTCCGGGGATGCCGGATCACAACACATAGCAGGTAACTACAACTTGCAAGATCGGATCTAAAACACACATATATTGGTGACAACATAATAATTTCAGATCTGAAATCATGGCACTTGGGCCCTAGTGACAAGCATTAAGCATGGCAAAGTAGTAGCAACATCAATCTCAGAACATAGTGGATACTAGGGATCAATCCCCGTCAAAACTAACTCGATTACATGATAGATCTCATCCTACTCATCACCGCCCAGCGAGCCTACGAATAGATTACTCACGAATGATGAAGAGCTTCATGGAATTGGAGAGGGAAGAAGGTTGATGATGACGATGGCGACGATCTCCTTGATCCGGATCCCAAAACGGACTCCAGATGTGCCCTCCAGGGCAAGAACGGGATGTGGCGGCACCTCTGGATCATGAAACGCGATGAAATCTTCTGTCTTGATTTTTTCCGGGATGAAAGGGAATAAATAGCGTTGGAATTGGGGGCGGCAGAGCCACGTGGGCCCCACAAGCCTGGTAGCCGCGGCCAGGGGGGAGGCCGCGGCTACAGGGCTTGTGGCCCACTGACCCGTCCCCTCCGGTGGATCTTTGCGCAGGTATTTTTCCTGTTTTCTAGAAATATTCTCCGTAAATTTTCAGGACAATCCGAGATCTTTCATCTCTACACAAAAACAACACCATGGCAATTCTGCTGAAAACAGCGTCAGTCCGAGTTAGTTCCATTCAAATCATGCAAATTAGAGTCCAAAAGAAGGGCAAAAGAGTTTGGAAAAGTAGATACGATGGAGACGTATCAACTCCCCCAAGCTTAAAACCTTGCTTCTCCTCAAACAACTCAGTTGACAAACTGAAAGAGAAAGGAAAACATTGACAAACTCTGTTTGATCTTGTTGTTGCAACGATGTCTAACTCATGACCAGAATTTCAGCAAGATCACAAGTTAACCACATAAGCAAGTGACACCTAGGTCTCACGGTAAACTAATATCAATGGCATAATCAGCTAGCGAGCAAATAATGATGAGTTTCAGATACCAACAATTCAATCAAAACAAGCATGAAGCAATATGAATAGGTGGTATCTCGCTAGCTCTTTCTGAGACCGCAAAACATAAATGCAGAGCACTTTCAAAGATCAAGGGCTGACTAAACATTGTAATTCATAGCAACAACGATCCAGTCATAGTCATACTCAATATCAATCAAAAGCAAAGCATAAAACTGACAGAGGTGCTCTCTAATTGGTGCTTATATAAGAAGAGGATGACTCAACAGGAAAATAACTAGACAGGCCCTTCGCAGAGGGAAGCATTGATTGCAGAGGTGCCAGAGCTCAAGCTTTGAAAACAGAGATAATAATTGCGGGTGGCATGCTTTCATTGTCAACGCAATGACCAGGAGTTCTCAATATATTCCATGCTACTCATGCTATGGGCGGTTCCCAAACAGAAAAGTAAAGTTTTAACTCCCCCACCACCAATCAATCACACTCCACGGCTAGCCGAATCCTCGGGTACCGTCCATACTAACATCAATCTGGGGGGAGTCTTGTTTTACAGTTATGTTTTGAATTTAAGCGTGGAACTGGGCATTCCAATTACCGGCCCCTTTATCGTGAATGACAGTGACTAAACACATGTCGAGGATAACACGCCTAACATGGAAGGTACCAATAGCCCCCTGTGACGACATGAGCGGTTCAGGCAAGCAAAACAGATTATTTCTTGAAGGTTTAGAGAATGGCACATGCAAATTTACTTGGAGCGGTAGGTAGATACCGCAAATAGGTAGGTATGGTGGACTCTCATGGAAAAACTTTTGGGTTTATGGAAGTGGATGCACAAGTAGAATTCTTCTTAGTACAAGTGAAGGCTAGCAAAAGACTGGGAAGCGACCAACTAGAGAGCGACAACAGTCACCAAAATGCATTGAGATTAACTAACATTGAGTGCAAGCATGAGCATGATATAAATCACCATGAACATGAACATCATAGAGGCTATGTTGATTTTGTTTCAACTACATGCATGAACATGCGCCAAGTCAAGCCACTTGAATCATTCAAAGGAGAATACCATCATACTACATCATAGTCATCTCAAAATCTATGTTGGCATTCAAGACAAACCATTATGAGCTCCTAGCTAATTAAGCATGGCATCAGAAACTATGATCTCTAAGTTGTCATTGCAAACATGGTTCTCTCTCAAGAAAGCTGAATCTGGGACGACAAGCTAGTGATATTTACAAAAACAAAATAGATAGAGTTCATACCAGCTTTTCCAGTCTCAGTCACTTCATCATATATCATCATTATTGCCTTTCACTTGCACGATCGAACGATGTGAACAATAATAAGAGTGCTCGTGCATTGGACTAAGCTGAATCTACAGGCAAACATAAAGGAGAAGACAAAGTAATATGGCTCTTTAACAAATGAACAAGTATGCATGCGAGAGCCACTAAATATTGTAACCATGGTCTTCTACCTCGACTCGAAGAAAAAGAAAACTATTACACGTGAAAGCTCCCAACAAGCAAAAGAAGAAAGGAAAATCTTTTTGGGTTTTCTCAAAAGGACACAAAACAAGAAAACAAGAAAAAAAAATAAACTAGCATGGATAATACAGTGGCAAAGTGTAAACATCGACTAACAAAGTGAAAGCATAAGCATGAATGTAAAGTTGGTGCAAACACGTACTCCCCCAAGCTTAGGCTTTTGGCCTAACTTGGTCTACTCCCAAGGAGGGAAATAACCAGCTCCGGGATACTCCGGAGCGGACTGTGGATGCCACTGCTGTGTGAGCTCCTCTGGCTCCCACTGATAAACTGGCCTCTGGTACTCGACTGGCGGTTCGGGCACGGGCACTTGTGGTTGGGCCAAGCCCCAATACGCGTAGATGTCCGAGGGCATGATAATGTACCTGCCTGCATAAAAGGTTGAACAAAGAAGGAGCAGGCAAAGTAATAGTCTCTCGAGTACCCTGACTAAATACCAGGTTATAAATCATCCGTCTACTAGCATCTTTATCCAAAAAATCATGGCGAACCATGCTGTCATAATCCAGATATTTCTCAGGAAGAAGCATCTCTTCTTCCTCGCGAAGTCTAATAGGTATCTCAAAGTGTCTAGCAAGACGATTAGCATAGATACCTCCATATACGACACCTTCAGAACGGTTTTTGTTCAACCGCTGAGCTACTATAGCACCTAGGCTATAAGTCTTATTGTCATAAAGGCTTTCGCGCAGAACCGCAAGGTCTGGAGAGCGAAGTGATCCAGCCTCCCCACGGCCAATCAAACATTTTCCCACAAATAATGAGAAGTACCGAAGCACAAGAAAATGTATGCTAGCAATTCTAGCGCGAGACACTCCTCTCTCCTCTCCAACAACAATAGTATCTATGAAAGCCTCCAAGTCCCGTGGACGAGGATCATGAATATCCCCAACATAAGGAAATTTGCACACATTGCAAAAATCCTGTAGTGTCATGCGCTGGGGGATATCGTATAACATGAACTCAACCATAGGAGGATTCTTCCTCGGATAAAAGTTGAAGCTTTGAACGAAAATATTGGTGAGGAGGAGGTATTGTGGGCACTTATCTTCAACGAACGCGGTAAGACCTGCGTTCTCCACCAAGTAATAAAAGTCTTCATAAAGCCCAGCGGCGCACAAAAATTCATCACTTGGCCACTCGCACGCTCGAACTTCTGTGACTCGAGGAACCACGTACTTGGGGTGGTTCTTCTCATCCTCCTTGGGGTTACGACTTGCAGAGCCTCTCAAGAACCTCCTCATCTTTCCCCTTTTCTAACTCTGAAAAAATTCTGAAATTTTTAGAGACTTCGAAAGAAAAGTGAGTAAGGATTAACCCAACTCGTAGCCACTACTCCTACTAGTGCCTAGAGACCGTATCACACGCTAAAACTACTTGGGACCAGCTAAAATCAACATTTCAAGATCAAGAACAGGGTCACCAAGGTAGCAAGAATACGCGAAGGATAAAGCACTAGAGTAGAAACTAATTGGACCAATGGAGGAGTCACTTACCAAGGAGTAATTTCCCCAAAACGGTTCGGAGAATGGTGCTTTGAGCAAGGAAATCAAAAATCACAGCCAAATGAGCAAGAACACGAGTTTGAGCTGCGAAACGATTTTTTCTGGAGGTAGAAGAAGAGGATGGGAGCTGGAATGAGTGGAGGGGGTCCCTGTGGGCCCCACAAGCTTGGTAGCCGCGGCCAGGGGGGAGGCCGTGGCTACAGGGCTTGTGTCCCACTGGTGTGGCCCCAGACCAGCTCTCAGTCCTAGTAATTTTCAAAAAATCCAGAAAAAATCATATTTGGTTTTCAGGACCATCGAAGTACTTTTATTTTCTGTGTACTTTTCTCTGGGACGCTAAAACAGAAAATAGGAAAAACTAAACTAAATCTATCATTTTTCTTCTAAGCAACAGAAAGTGAAAGCTTAAAACAGAGGTATGTGTCTCCTTGATTCATCCATTTCATGGTCATCGAAAGAAATCCGTCAATCGGGTTGATCAAATCCTCATGACAAAACTTTTTCAAATCGCAAAAGGAAACGGAGAATTGTCGAATAGCCACTAAGTCACCTCAATGGGGATATGAATGTCCCCAACAAGCAAATCATACTTCATCTTAACACGAGGAATCGGGCATTCAAAGCTCCCAATAAGAATCGATGAAGTTTTTGAGATAGCATTGACGCAATGTACTAGATATTGTTTCTTCGGAAAGTGCACTGTATGCTCATTACCGTTGACATGGAAGGTGACATTGCCTTTGCTGCAATCTATAACAGCCCTTGCGGTGTTTAAGAATGGTCTTCCAAGAATGATCACCATGGCATCATCCTCAGGAATATACAGGATAACAAAGTCCGTTAATATAGTAACGTTAGCAACCACAACATGCACATCCTCGCAAATGCCGACAGGGAAAGTAGTTGATTTGTCGGCCAATTGCAGAGAAATTTCAGTGGGTGTCAACTTATCTAGTTCAAGTCTACGATAGAGAGAGAGAGAGAGAGAGGCATAACACTAACACCGGCTCCAAGGTCACATAAGGCAGTTCTTACGTAGTTTCCTTTAATGGAGCAAGGTATAGTGGTCACTCCAGGATCACCAAGTTTCTTAGGAGTTCCACCTTTGAAAGTGTAATTGGCGAGCATGGTGGAAATCTCAAGATCTGGTATCTTCCGTTTATTGGTCACGATATCTTTCATGTACTTGGCATATGGAGACATTTTGAGCATATCAATTAACCGCATCTGCAGAAAGACGGGTCTCAACATTTCAATAAAGCGCTCAAAATCCTCATCATCCTTTTCTTGGATGGCTTAGGAGGAAAGGGCATGGGTCTCTGACCCCATGGCTCCCTTTCTTTACCATGCTTCCTAGCAGTGAAGTCATTCTTATCGTATCTCTTAGGTTGTGGGTTATTAGGATTAACCGTAGGTTCAATCTCCACATCCTTATCATTGCTAGGTTGAGCATTATTATGAACATCGCTGTCCATATTGTCACCAGGTTCATGTTCATCACCAGATTGTGTTTCTACATCACACGCAGAAATATCATTTGGTTCTTCAGGTGTGACAGTATTTGATGAACTGACATGTAGGTTTCTATCATCCTTCTTCTTATTCTTAGGTTGACTGGGTGTATTGGCATTAATTCCTTGAGAATCTTGATCAATTCTCTTAGGATGGCCTTCAGGATACAAAGGTTCCCGAGTCATTTTGCCTCCTCTAGAAATGGCTCTGACAGAGTTGTCATTTAATTCATTGAGCAATTCATTCTGAGCTTTAAGTACTTGTTCTACCTGAGTAGTAACCATAGAGGCATGTTTACTCAGAAGCCTCAGATCATTGACATTTCTGTCTACACAAGCACTTAAATGACTAAGCATACAAGTACTTTGTTCCAATTGTCTGCCAACATAATCATTGAAACTCTGTTGTTTGGCAACAAAGTTGTCAAATTCATCAAAGCATAGGCTAGCAGGTTTGTCAAAAGGAATATCACTCTCATTGAATCTACGCAGAGAATTCACCTCTACTACTTGTATCGGGTTATCGAGACCATGGATCTCTTCGATAGGCGGTATATTTTTGACTTCTTCAGTTCTAATGCCTTTCTCTTGCATAAATTTCTTGGCTTCTTGCATATCTTTGGGATTGAGGAATAGAATACCTCTTTTCTTAGGAGTTGGCTTAGGAGGTGGTTCGGGAATAGTCCAAGCATTATCGTTGATCAAGATGTTATTCAGTAGGATCTCAGCTTGTTCTACAGTTTGTTTCCTACAAACACAACCGGCACAACTATCTAGGTGGTATCTAGAAGCATCGGTAAGTCCGTTATAGAAGATATCAAGTATCTCATTCTTCTTAAGAGGGTGATCAGGCAAAGCATTCTATAGCTAGATGAGCCTCCCCCAAGCTTGTGGGAGACTCTCTTCTTTGAGTTGGGCAAAGTTGTATATTTCCTGCAAGGCAGCTTCCTTCTTATGGGCAGGGAAATATTTCTCACAGAAGTAATAGACCATATCCTAGGGACTACTCACACATCCCGGAGCAAGAGAAGTGAACCAGGCTTTAGCGTCATCCTTTAGAGAGAAAGGAAACAACTTAAGGATATAGTAGTAGATGATCTTCTCCTCACTAGTGAAAAGGGTGGCTATATCTTGTAGTTTGGTAAGACGGGCTACAACCGTCTCAGACTCATAACCGTGGAAAGGATCATATTCGACTAGAGAGATTATCTCAGGGTCGACAGAGAATTCATAATCCTCATCGATGATAAAGATAGGTGAAGTGGCAAACTTCGGGTCGTATTTCATCCTAGCTTTCAGAGATTTTTCCTTCCATTTGAGAAATAATTTCTCAGCGTCATAGGCATCCTTACACGCAAGAAAATCCTCAGCTATCTCTCCCTCCATAACATAACCCTCAGGTTATCAGGCAATTCATATCTAGGAGAGCTAGATCTAGCCGGAGCAAAAGCAGGTTCTATCTCAATAGTATCGGCAGTTTCAGAAGCATCACGAGCATTGGGAGTAACTCTAGCAATATGAGCATCAAGGAATACCCCTAGTGGCATATCAGGCAAAGTAACATCTCTAGCAGTATCAAGCATAGCATCATCAGGCATAATAGCATCTCTAGCATCATCAGGCAAAGCAGTATCAAGCATAGCATCATCAGGCAAAATAGCATCTCTAGCATCATCAGGCAAGGCAGTATCAAGCATAGCATCATGGATAGCAGTATCAGGCATAGCATCTTTAGCAGTATCAGGCATAGCATCTCTAGCAGTATCATGCATAACATCTCTAGCAGTATCAGGCATAGTAGCATCATAAGCATCATCAAGCACATGCGACATATCAAGATTCCTAGTAAGAGGTGGTGTCGGAAACTTACTCATAACTGAAGGTGAATCAAGTGCAGAGCTAGATGGCAGTTCCTTACCTCCCCTCGTAGTTGAGGGAAAGACTTTGGTTCTTGGATCTTTCAGATTCTTCATAGTGATCAGCAGATATAAATCCCAAGTGACCCAGAGAATATAGCTATTCTCCCCAGCAAGGGCGCCAGGAAAGAGCTGCTAGCAGTCCCTGGCAACGGTGCCAGAAAAGAGCTGCTTCTAGTTGCTCAACAACTAGCAATTGTCTTGCATTGGCCCACGAGCGTGTGGGATCGCGACAGTTTTCGAGGGTAGAGTATTCAACCCAAATTTGTTGGTTCAACACGATGGGAGTGAAAGGACATTCTCCAGTATTAGAAGTTGAGTTGTCGGCTCAACCACACCTGAAAGATTAGTATCCTCAAGCAGTTTATAAGCATCCAAGGTAGTATGATAGCAACGGTGCTAGGAAAGAATCTGTTGATGGCAGATTATTCCTAACTGAAGTTTCAATGGCGCCAGAAAAGTATTGTAGCAGGTAGTAGATGTGTAACGAGTAACATTAGTAGAAAGGAACATCAGTAGTGACAACAGTAGCAAGTAGCAACAGTAGCAAGTAACAGCAACAACAAGCAACAGTAGTAGCAACAGTAGTGGCAGCAGCAGCAGGACAAAGCAAGTAACATTGGCAGCAACAGTAGTAATAGCAGCAGAGCAAAGCAAGTAACAACAACAGTGGGACAAACTCGTAGGCAATGGATCGGTGTTTTGTTGAATGGCATTCATCATGCAACAGTTATAACACGGAGAGATATGTGGCTAGCTCCAGTTCGTCAATGTGATGTAGGCATGCATTCCGTGTGTAGTCATACGTGCTTAGGGAAAAGAACTTGCATGACACCTATTGTCCATCCCTCCCGTGGCAGCGGGGTCCAAATGGATACTACGGGATATTAAGGTTCTCCTTTTAATAAAGAACCGGACCAACTCATTAGCACTTGGTGAACACATGAACTCCTCAAACTATGGTCATCACCTTGAGTGGTTCTGGTAACTGTCACTCCGGGGTTGCCGGATCATAACACATAGCACGTAACTACAACTTGCAAGATCGGATCTAAAACACACATATATTGCCGACAACATAATAATTTTAGATCTGAAATCATGACACTCGGGCCCTAGTGACAAGCATTAAGCATGGCAAAGTAGTAGCAACATCAATCTCAGAACATAGTGGATACTTGGGATCAAACCCCGTCAAAACTAACTCGATTACATGATAGATCTCATCCTACTCATCACCGCCCAGCGAGCCTACGAATAGATTACTCACGAACGATGAAGAGCTTCATGGAATTGGAGAGGGAAGAAGGTAGATGATGACGATGGCGACGATCTCCTTGATCCGGAGCCCAAAACGGACTCCAGATCTGCCCTCCAAGGCAAGAACGGGATGTGGCGGCGCCTCTGGATCATGAAACGCGATGAAATCTTCTCTCTTGATTTTTTCCGGGACGAAAGGGAATAAATACTGCTGGAATTGGGGGCGGTAGAGCCACGTGGGCCCCACAAGACTGGTAGCCGCGGCCAGGGGGGAGGCCGCGGCTACAGGGCTTGTGGCCCAATGGCCCGTCCCCTCCGATGGATCTTTGCGCAGGTATTTTTCATATTTTCCAGAAATATTCTCCGTAAATTTTCAGGACGTTCCGAGAACTTCCATTTCTGCACAAAAACAACACCATGGCAATTCTGTTGAAAACAGCGTCAGTCCGGGTTAGTTCCATTCAAATCATGCTAATTAGAGTCCAAAACAAGGGCAAAAGAGTTTGGAAAAGTAGATACGATGGAGACGTATCAGCCCGCGGCAACCTCCTCCTCGACAAGGTTCTTACCGATAGTCTTTGACCATCGTGTAGGGAAGGGGTTTGCCGGGGTGTAACTCCTTTTTCTATTTTGCCAGGCCATGCTGACGGAGCCCCCGAGCACATCTTTGGCAGCGACGCAACACTTCCAGGGGAGAAAACGTTCTTGCTGGAGTGCGTGCTAGGGCTTCGGGACCTGTTGGCGCATCCTCGACGGCTATGCATCACTCCGAAGAGGTGCGTCCGCCGAAGGCCTCCCCGAAGCTCCCAGGCACACCCTCGACAACAACGTACTATCCTGGAGCGGCGCATCAGCCTGATGGCGTTAGACTTGGCCGTTTCCTAGGCCTGCACTTGTGCAACAACATGCCCGCGCACGCGCTAGGAGGCCATAGCAGAGTGGAGCGACCAGCGATGTGTCCCGCTTAGGGGAACTGCAGTGGTGCGCTCATCTCCTAAAAATACGGCGCAGAGCTTTCCCAGATTAGTGCAAATGCTCTCACCCCTTATGACGAGATGATGTATATACTTCTCGCACCTCGTTGGTTACCCCAAGTGGAAGGTTGAGATGTAGTCAGCAGCAAGTTTTCCCTCACACGAAGACTATAAGGTTTATCGAACCAGGAGGACTCCTAGGATCAACAAGTAGGTGTCTGCTGTCCTGGCCAGCAGAAGACGTGGACCTACACACACAATAAATAACTTTGCTCCCAACGAGTACAGAGAGGTTGTCAATCTCTCCGGCCTTGTAGTTTGCAAAGGATCAAAACACAAGCGGGAAAAGTAATAGTAATTGCAACGAAAAAGTAAATGAAAGCAGTAAATGATGGACGTGTAACAATGATGGTGATATGGACCGGAGTCACATGATGTTCACTAGGGATGTCTCTCTCCCAAAAGACGATAAACAACTATGCTTGGGTAAACAAATTATAGTTGGGCAATTGACAGAATTATGAACGCACCGTAATGCTAATTATGCTACTTGATAGTTAGAGGTTCAATAGTAATGGGCAGTATGCCAAGAAAAGTAGACCGTTTATTCATAAGCATCTACTTACTAATCATCCACCTTGAGATATCTATCCAGAACATCTCACCAGTATTAAGTTGTGAGCCCCACCCAAAGTGTAAACTCAAAGCAAGGGACAACTGCATTAACGAACTATGTGTAAGGTAAAAAATCCTTGCAATCGTTGTCACAAGCACCGTTGTTTTCTCCCTGGTGGCAACATCACATCCCCTAGTCTCATGTTTCTGTCATTCAAGCTAGACATCGAGGGGCATGAACCCACAATCATGCATAACGCTCCCTCTTGGAGTTTCAGTCTACTACTCGGCTAAAGCAATAAATAACAATGGAGAACATGCATGAATCACTAAGGAACATAATGTAAAAGGATAATCAAATATATAACTCATAACAATCTGAACATAATCTCATAATCCATCGGATCCCAACAAACCAAGCATAGCAATAGCAAGAGAATTACATAGATGCCTTATTATCGGTAAATCTCACATTAGTCCAAAGAACTCATACACTTATTATCGGTAAATCTCTATCTAGTTAGGATATTCACAAAGAGACTAGTACCATGAGGAGGAGCATTTGGGGGTTTGGTTATCCTTGCGCATCCTCGACTCATGGTAACGTGAGGGTACTCTATATATTCCAACCCCTCCAGAGGTTAGCGATCAATTTAGTAGCTAGAGTTCTCAACTAATTTTTAGTTTTTGAAAAACACATGGATTTCCCAAAATACGACACCTATCACTAATAGGCTCAATCTCTTGGCACAAATAGTCCAAACATTACTCAAATCAATACCTCAAAACTATTGCAAGTTTCTACTATACTTAAATAGCAACCTCAATTACCTACTTATGCAAGATACCCAAATCAATGCAATGAGCCAACTCTCTAAGCAAGATAAGCATGATAACTCAAGAGAGTTCCAAAAGCAACCTAAATAAAATCTTTTAAAAAGATATAGCATGAAAAATAAGAGCTAAGCATGACAGTAGCTAAGTGAAGATAGAGAACACACAAAAAGGATAAGCATGAAAACCTATGTTGTGTTCTAGAGTGGAATGGAGCGTGTTTCTCTCCCAAACAAGGTAGGCTAGATTCCAACTTGTTATGAACAACAAACAGAACTAAAACAAACTAAAAAGTAAAGAGCGGGACACTCCAAGCATAGCACATAACATATGAAGTGATAAAAATATAGCATAGAGATGGACGAACTGATGATTGTTGATTGAGAAGGGGATGCACGGGGGCATCCCAAGCTTAGACACTTGAGTATTCTTGAATATTTCTTGGGGGTGCATGGGGGCATCCCCAAGCTTGAGCGCTTGACAGTCCTTGATCTTATTTCATCATCTTCCATCGCATACTTGAAAACTCCCTTCATACGAAACTCATCATAAGCTGATTAGAGTGGTTAGTACCGATGATAAAATAATTCAATAACTACTGGAAATAATGATTTTCATGAAAAGCTACTATTTCTCATGATTGCTAAAAAAATTTTGCAAAGGAAAAGCAAGCTTAAGATTTGCAAAATGATGAAAACGCAAAACGTGGCAAAATGTGTGAAAAACAGCACAACAGGTAGTAAATAATTTTTTCGGGGTACTTCCGCAACTCAAATCAAAAAACTCAGAACAGGTGACAGAAAGAAAATTATATAGAGCATACTGTCAAAACAATTCAGATCCAAAAGATGATCTGGTGATTTTTGGCGAATTTTTCCGCCAGACACACAAAATATGTTTCTAGACAACATGTCACAATTTTTGAACTTCCTTGCAATTGGAGGCGAAAACTTGGCACAAAACTTGAAAACAAAGATACAATGATGTTGCTACTGTAGTAAAAATCATCAAGACCACTAAAACTGAAAGTAAAAACTCAAAGTAAAGATAACAGGGGCTGTCTCCCTAGAGCTCTTTCTTTATAGCCATAAAGATGGGCTTAAGATTTTAATGATGCTCTCGTAGGAATAAGAGTTGTAGAACAAAAGAGAGTATCAAGAAGCAAATACCAACCACATTTAAGTCTAACATTCTTCCTATGCATAGGAATATTGCAATAGAATAATTCATTGAAGCACAAAGCAATAAGCATAGGAAGGCAAAGCAAGTGGAGCTTCAAAACCTTCAACATAAAGAGAGGGAACTTGATATTATTGAAATATCTATAAGCATATGTTCCCTTCTCATAAATTTTTTCAGTGAGTCCATGAATAAACTCAAAAATATAAGTATCACATAAAGCATTGTTACCATGATTCACATGCAAAATATCCTTGGGGAGCCCATGGTTAGGACATTTTAGCATTAAAGTTTCTAGTCTCCCCCAAGCTTGAGCTATGCTCTCTCCGTCATGAGGATAAAATTATAAACATAATTCCTATTCTCATCCACTTCATGAAGAGGATAAAACTTGGAGTAAAAGAGAGACTGAATCTCTTCCCAATCCCGTAGGTGAGAATTATCGAGTAGCCTATACCATTCCAATGGTTTTCCTTTCAGTGACAAGGCAAATAATTTCCTCATGACTCCATCTCTTGTCAAACCTGAAATCTTAAACAACTCACAAAGTTTTGTAAGTTTCAACAAATGAATACTAGGATTGACTATTCCATCTTTTGCATAACAAGTATTCCTAATTATTTCAATTATCCCAAGTGGTATTTTGAATGGGATACATTCAGTAGGTGGAGGAGACTTCTCTACCACGGGTGTGGTAAAGCGGCCTTCCCCAAGGAACAAACTAAGAGTGCAGTTTTCCATAAGCCTAACTAGTGAAGTCACACAACTTGGTGTTCTTAGTGGAACGCATAGCAGCAGCAACAAGCAAGAACAGAGCAACTATTTTTTTGTGGTTTTTGGTATAAGACTCTAAAGAAAAAAACTAGAAACAAAACTAACAAGACTAAAAAGCAAAGGTAAAAGATAGCATGCAACTGCCCTATCTTGAAAAGTGGAGTCCCCGGCAATGGCGCCAGAAAACTTTGCTTGATGATGAGATGATGTATATACTTCTCGCACCTCGTTGGTTACCCCAAGTGGAATGTTGAGATGTAGTCAGCAACAAGTTTTCCCTCACACGGAGACTATAAGGTTTATCGAACCAAGAGGACTCCTAGGATCAACAAGCAGGTGTATGTTGTCCTGGCTAGCAAAAGACATGGACCTCCACACACAACAAATAACTTTGCTCCGAATGAGTACAAAGAGGTTGTCAATCTCTCCGGCCTTGTAGTTTGCAAAGGATCAAAACACAAGCGGGAAAAGTAATAGTAATTGCAACGGAAAAGTAAATGAAAGTAGTAAATGATGGAGGTGTAACAATGATGGTGATATGGACTGGAGTCACATGACGTTCACTAGTGAAGTCTCTCTCCCGAAATACGATAAACAACTATGCTTGGGTAAACAAATTACAATTGGGCAATTGACAGAATTATGAACGCACCACAATGCTGATTATGCTACTTGATAGTTAGAGGTTCAATAGTAATGGGCAGTATGCCAAGACAAGTAGATCATTTATTTATCAGGATCTACTTACTAATCATACACCTTGAGATATTTATCCAGAACAACTCGCCGATATTAAGTTGCGAGCCCCATCCAAAGTGTAAACTCAAAGCAACGGACAACTGCATTAACGAACTATACGTAAGGTAAAGAATCCTTGCAACCATGGTCACAAGCATCGTTGTTTTCTTCCTGGTGGCAAATCACATCCCCTAGTCTCATGTTTCTGTCACTCAAGCTAGACATCGAGGGGCATGAACTCACAATCATGCATAACGCTCCCTCTTGGAGTTACAATCTACTACTCGGCCAAAGCAATGAATAGTAACAGAGAACATGCATGAATCACTAAGGAACATAATATAAAAGGATAATCAAATATATAACTCATAACAATCTGAACATAATCTCATAATCCATCGGATGCCAACAAACCAAGCATAGAAATAGCAAGAGAATTGACTAACCCTTGAAGCACAAAATTGGAGAGAAGACATCACATAGCTACTGGTCATGGACCCATGGTCCAAGGAGGACTACTCACGGCACGTCCGGGAAGCATCCATGGCGGTGGAGAAGCTCCCGGAGGTCAATCCTCCCTCCGGTAGGGTGCCGGGAAGAGGTCTCCTGATGCTCCCCATCTCGGAAGCGTTGCGGTGGCGGAACGATGGAGAAATTCGTGATTCTGGATCCCATCTAGGGTTTTCCTCGTCAAGGGGTAAATATAGGCGAAAGGAGGGCACCAAAGGGCATGTGACCCACCCAGGCAGCCTCCTGGTGTGACCTAGAGGTCGGTCGCGCCCACAGGTTTCCTGGGCGGCCCCTAGCACCCCTGCGGCCCCCTTTCGTGCTTCATGAAGCTTCTGGTGCACTGATTTTGATATATTTTTCTTGGGATTTTTCGGGCGTCGGAAAATTGGGTAAAAGCCCCTGCAAAATAGACATCAGCAGACAGAAACTGGCACTGGGTGCACTGAGTTGGTAGGTTAGTCCAAATATTTGTAAAATGATATAGAAGTGTAGCAAAACATATAACAATGTCACCCAAAAGATCATGGAACAAGCAGAAATTACAAATACGTTTGGGACGTATCAACCCCCTACCTGGCGCGCCAAAGATGTCGGGGACGACACCTATGGGAACCTCCACGAATACCTTGATCGTTCGGCGGGGAGAGGAGTGACGCCAAGAGCAGAGCTAGCGATCAGCATGGGGAATGTTTTTACCCAGGTTCGGGCCGCTTAGTGCGTAAAACCCTACTCCTGCATTGTTTGTTGTATTAGGTGTTTGGTGTAGGACTACTTGCTATAGTGATTGCTTAATGGCCAATGCCCAAAGTGTCTAACCCCTTAGAACTGAGCATTGGGCCTCCTTTTATAGGCAAAGGGGTCACCAACAGTGCTGAATAGTGGGTTCACGAGCTGCACAGTGAATATGGTTCACTGTTATCCATCTACAGCGATGTTAGGGGCAGTAAATGCTTCATCAGTCTCCTGACCTGCATCAGGATGGTATCGACACGTACCCAGGTGTTTTGACACCTGGGTGTTGTGCTGGCGCATGAGGGATGCACTGGCATTGTGGTAGCGGTGGCACTGTGGAAGGAGGGAATACCTGGCGGCGAAGGGGGCTTGCCGGGCTGGTGCCCTCGCTAGTGGCCTAGTCTGCCTTCCCAACAAGGAAGGCATTCCGGGGCCTTGTCCATCTTCCCGGCAAGGAGGACTCGCCGGGGCCTTGTCTATCTTCCCGGCAAAGAGGACTTGTCGGGGCCTTGGATGTCTTCCTGACTAGGAAGACTCATCGGTGCCTTGTACCTTAGACTTGTTCCTCACACCCTTGGAGGGGTGTGGCCTTGGTGAGCTTGGGGAGTAATCTCCCTGCCAGCCTTCGTCGTGCCCTGCCTTCAAAGGGGTTTCTAGCGCCCGTGCACAAGTCTGGGGCACAAGAGACCCCAGTCTTCAGTGCACCGACACCTTTCCTCTTCAAGGGTAAACCAACACAAGCTCAAGAAGTAGCAATATCAAGCCTACCAAGTACCCATCACAAACTCATCTCTTGCATTTACTTTATTTGCCATTTGCCTCTCGTTTTCCTTTCCCCCACTTCTAAAATGATTTTTAGAAAATACCAAAAAGATTTGCCTTTTTATTCGCCCATCTTCCGTTTGTCTTTTCGTTTGTTTTTAGTTTGTTCGTCCAATTGGAGCGACATGAATCCCTTAGCATTATTCTCAATATCTTCCAACTTTTTAAGATATAGATCAAAACTTTTGGGTTGAGTCATGGAAACGAACAAACGAAAAGATGAACGGAAGAATGGCAAATAAAAGGCAAATCTTTTTGGTAATTTTTGAAAATCATTTTAGAAGTGGGGAGAGGAAAACGAGAGGCAAATGGCAAATAAAGTAAATGCAAGAGATAAGTTTGTGATGGGTATTTGGTAGGCTTAATCTGGCTATGTATCCTCCCCGACAATGGTGCCAGAAATCCTTCTTGCTACTTCTTGAGCTTGCATTAGTTTTCCCTTGAAGAGGAAAGGGTGATGCAGCAAAGTAGATACGTATTTCCCTCAGTTTGTTGAGAGCTAAGGTATCAATCCAGTAGGACTAACAAGCAAGGCCCCAATCTTAGAACCTACACAGAGAATCAAACACTTGCAGCCAACGCTAAAAATGGGTTGTCAATCCCTTCACGGTTATTTGCAAGGATGAGATCTGAGAGAGATAGATAAAATATTGCTAGAACTAAAAGTAAAACAAAAGTAAATAAATGGAAGCAATATATTGTTGGTATTTTTGGTTTATAGATCTGAAAGTATAATAATGAAGGAAACTAATACCGTGGGTGAACAATTTAGTGTCGAGCAATTGATAGAAAAGCGAATAACTATGAAGATATCCATGACAATGATTATGCATATAGGCATCACGTCCGTGTCAAGTAGACCGAAACGGTTCTGCATCTACTACTATTACTCCACACATCGACTGACTCCTGCCTCCATCTAGAGTATTAAGTTCATGAAGAAGAGAGTAACGCATTAGGTAAGATGATATGATGTAGAGGGATAAACTCAAGCAATATGATGAAAACCCCATCTTTTTATCCTCGATGTCAACAATGCAATACGTGCCTTGCTACCCCTACTTTGTCACTGGGGTAGGACACCAGAAGATTGAACTCAAAAACTAAGCACTTCTCCCATTGCAAGAATTACCAATCTAGTTAGCCAAACCAAACCAATAACTCGAAGAGACTTGCTAAGATATGAAATCATGCATATAAGAATTAGAGAAGATTCAAATAATATTCATAAATAATCTGAACATAAACCCCCAATTCATCGGATCTCGACAAACACACCGCAAAAGAGTATTTCATTGGATAGATCTCCATGAAGATCATGAAGAACACGGTATTGAAGAACAGTGAGAGGGAAGAAGCCATCTAGCTACTAGCTATGGACCCGTAGGTCTATGGTGAACTACTCATGCATCATTGGAGGGCAATGGAGTTGATGTAGATGCCCTCCGTGATGGATTGTCTCTTCGGCAAATTACCGGAAAAGGCTCCCAAATTGGATCTCACCGGAACAGAGGCTCCCGGCGGCGGAAAGATATTTTTTGGTGTCGTTCTGGTAATGGGGGAATATTTGGGAATTTATAGGCCAAGGATTAGGGTTGGGAGAGCTGCAGGGGGGCCATAAGCCTAGGGAGCGCCCTGCCGGCTTGTCATATCCCGGCAGGTCTCCTTCCCCCTTCTCCAAGTCTAGGAGGTTTATTCTGGTCCAACAAAAATTATTTCGGAGATTTTATTCTGTTTGGACTCCGTTTAATATTCCTTATCTGCAATACTCAAAAACATGGAAAAAACATAAACTCGCACTAGGGTCTAGATTAATAGGTTAGTCCCAAAAATAATATAAAATAGCATATTATTGCATATAAAACATCCAAAGCAGATAATATAATAGCATGGAACAATAAAAAATTATAGATACGTTGGAGACGTATCAACAGCCACAGCAATGACGATGATGTCCGAAAAATGCCATGTGTGGGCCAAATCACGCGCGGTTGTGTGCTCTCGAACGGGCCAAGCATGGCGCATTGAATGATGGTGTTAGCTCGCGCGGGAAGGGTCGGCAAGGCATCAGTGATGAGCTGCTGCGGCGGTTGCTTTCGGACCCGCACAGGTGCGCATCTACAACAAGCAAAACGAGCAAAGCAACGACATCACATGTTCTGAAGGTCACCAGGAGCATGTTGGTGCTTCCCAACCAAGGCGAAGGGGCCCGGGAGCTCGAGGCGACCAACCATGACGGCGACCAGAGCTCAGAAAGACAACAACTAGCTAGCGGGCCTACGGGAGTGGAGCGAGGGAGGGGACTACAAGGGGGAGCTCACATCATTGTAGGGAAAGCTTGGGGAGGTGTGAGGAGGTCAGAGTCTAGTGGGTCGACCGGAGAAATCCGTCGGGACCAAGAGGGGGGAAGTGCTCAGGGACGACGGTGGAACGAGCCACGACTCAAATTGGTGCATGAGGTAGAGGAAGGGGAGGCCCACGAAGCTCGAGAACACATCAAGGGGGCACTGGAGGCACGGTGACCGTGTTTTTGGAAGCGACATGGCGGTCGTGGTTCAAGGACGAGCAAATCAAAGAGGGAGAGGGACGAGCGAGGGGAGCCGCTAGGGTTGCGGGGGAGGGACCGCCGACAGTAAAATAGAAGGGAGGCAACTGGGGGATGGTCGCCATGGCCGGCCGATGGCTACCACGCCTCCCCCTGTACCCCGTGTTGCAAGGGAAGGAGATGAGTGGGGGAGGTTGGGCCGACTCGAGAGGGGGAGATGGGCCTAGGCCCAGTGTCGGGGGGGGGGACAGGGGATTTTCATTTTCTAAATTTCTTTTAGATTTTTCTTATATTTGTTTCCGTTTTAAGTATTTTATTGAGAAAATATTTTCGTAAAAATATTCCACTTGGCCTAATGTTAGCATTGCAATATTAGGGAGTGCCACAAAAACTTTGGGGCCTCGAGAATTTATTTCAATTTTACATAAGTCAAAAGGGGATTTAATAATTGATTTGACATTTGTTTTATTAATAGTGTGGCACCAAAATAATTTATAAAAATGTGGTTTATAGTTTTATAATTTCTTATGGAATATTTGCAACCCATCCATGATTTTTGTTTTCGGGTTTACAAAACTTTTAAATCCACATTTCAAATGAATTTGAATTTCAAAGGAAAAATGAATTAGGATTTGATTCCTAAGGTGATCACACATGGATTTGCAGAAAGGATTAGCTTAATCATCATGTTATTGTAGGTTGATTACATGGGTTAATGTAGCTGCTAATCAGGGGTGTCACATGTGTGTATACAATTGGGTGGTCTCACGACAAGAGAGGAGAGCTGGAACGACGCAATGAACAAAGAAGAGCTAAAGGAGAAATGGCAGTAGGATTTAGGGTTTCATGATCTAAGGATAGGATGAATGCATCATTGTTGCAGGTTCGCATGCAAATTGTTGTTGTGTTGAAGATAGTTGTGGCAGTAGGTGTGCTTATGTGCGTGATGTGTCTGATGCTGGTGATGAAGTGAAGCAGGTGATGGTAGAATTGTTGCTACTATGAAGAAGGTGATTTAGTCTGATGTTAGCCATGCATGTGATAAGTATTAGTGAGATGATGTTAGGTGTGACATTAGCAGTGAAGAAGTGTTCTCCTCTTTAAATTATGTAATCAAGCTGCAAGCTATGGAATTCTATTGGAAAATATATGATCACGGTTGGCTTGTTTGCATAACTGTGTTGTCATTTGACAAAATGATAAGTGATAAATGACAAAAGTGATCACTAGTACATATATAACATAGATGATCACTAGTACATATATAATAAAGGTGATCGCGAGGTACTGATGTGATTCATAGAAATTGGTAGTGACAAGCAACATATATAGCAAGCACATCATAGCCAGAGGATAAATACAATATTAAATATCCGAACTTCACCACAAGCACATGTCTAACAAGCATAACACCAAGGTTAAGTTCAATACTTCCACACCACTAAATTTAAACTCAACATGAACAGAAACACCAAAATGATGGACTAGTTCACCAGAAGCACATTGACCTGATAGAGACCAAAGTTTTTTACTTCCTAGGCTCTCTCAGCTCATAAAAAATGTTGACCTTCTTGTATTTATTACTACTGGATCCACCTCCCATGGTATGTGTTTGTTGACTTGAAGAGGCTCTCATAAGAACACACCTGTTGTGATGATATTACTTTCTTTTAGCAGCAAGCTCAAAAGCTTTTGTCTTCCTTGCCTCCTCTCTAGCAGCTACGAGCTCTACTACTTTCTTCTCTCTTTATTTAAGGATGAATGTTCTCTTGGCTTGAGCTATTACCTTCTTATTTGCAACATTAGTAGCATCCCTTTTCTCATTTATCTGTGCTTCTTTGCTTCTCTTTCTATTACTTTATTTTTTGTAACAAGGTCTCTCTTCTCTCGTGCCTCAACAACTCTCTTCTCTGCTGCAACATCCCTCTTCTCTGCCATTTCTCTATCTTTCTCCATCTTCATCTGCCTCAGCTTCATGGCTTGACTTCCATCCCTGCTAGCAGGTGTAGTAACATGTGGCATCCTGGTATTCTGATCTCATGCTAACTTGACGAAGCTTGGTTCTGGCATGTGTTCCTGAGAAAATGCACGCCTCCTAGATTGATGCCCCATTCTCATCTTTTGGAAATCAATGCCAAAGGGGGAGAAATATAATATCAAAGCTTCCAATAAGCTTCAGTCAAAAGGGTTGATGTATATACCTAAGGGGAGGTCTACCTAAGGGGATATCTACCAAAGCGGGAGATATATCAAACCTCACATACTCAGGGGGAGAGAGATATAACTTTATTCCGCTATCTTTGGTTTGAACTTGTCTCACCCTACCTACTCCCAATATCTACATGCTATGATTCAGGGGGATCGGAAATTCTTACATATTCATCCTTAGGGGAGAAAGTTCTAAATTCTCTTGGAGACATATCTATCATCAAATTAGATTTCTCATATGTTCTCCATATCTTGGTACTTATGAAGCTCTTTGCATCTCTACAGTAGAGTACTCTTGTGTTATCTAACTTTTGTTTTCCCAAGTGTACTCCTACTGCTAAGACGCTCAATTACCTCAAGGTAAGTATATGCATCATATCCTTGTTCAAGATGATCTCTTGTCTCTTGCACATATTGGTTGCAAGAGTGAGTCTTAAACATGGAAGTGCTTCATTCACATTTGTTTGATGCATGTAGCCAAGATTTATGTGACTTGTCTTGTCCTTCTACCATGCGTGTGCCCATGTAGTCTAAAGCAACTATCCTTTTAAAAAGGGGATTGCACACATTTAGGGGGGGGGGGGGTTGTACTAGTCATGTATCTTTCAAAGTTGTCATATTATAATGCATATCTTTAATTGAAGCTTTGATTGTATGTTCTCATCAATTACCAAAAAGGGGGAGATTGAAAGCACATATGCTCCCTTGGCGGTTTTGATAATTCATGACAACATACATTGTCTCTTGGACTAACATTTTTACCTTGTATATTTCATGTATAGTCCAAAGAGAGCATTGGCCAAAGGATTTTGAGGAGAAGCTCCTTGATGAAGGAAATGAATATGATTGTCTCAAGCTTGAAGCAAGAAGACTCTATATTTTACATTTGTGAGAAATCACTTTTGAGTCCATAGGAAAGCAAATACTATTAAAGGGGGTGAGGTACTATGATGAATTGGTTTCTCAAGTGCTTAGAGTTTTCCACTTTTGGTGTAACGGTTGGATTTTGTGTGCTACCTATTTACACCCCTTGTCCCACCTCTCATTCATGGGAGAAGCACTCAAACACACACTTTATTGCCAGATCCATTTTCTGAGAGAGAGCCACCTACTCATGGGTTGAGATCAAGATTTTCCAATACAACCATTTGAAACTTGATCTCTAGCCTCACCAAGTTGCTTTCCACAAAATCAATCTCTCCTACCCATGCCAAATCTCTAAGAGAGTGATTGGGTGTTGAGGAGACTATCTTTTGAAGCACAAGAGCAAGGAGTTCATCGTTCTACCGCATCTATTACCTTTTGGAGGGTGGTACCTCCTAGATTAGCTAGGTGTTGCTTGCGAGCGTCCTACTTCGTATTGTGAAGTTGAACAAAGAAGTTTGTACCGGCAAGGAGATCGCCCACTTCGTGAAGATCTACCACGAGTGAGGCTAGTCCTGTGTGCACGTAAGCGATGGTGGAATAGACAAGTCCGCTTCTTCGTGGACCCCTTGTGGGTGGATCCCTCCATGGACTCTTGCATCTGTTACCCTCCGTGGGTTGAAGTCTCAACTAACGTGGATGTACGATAGCACCACCTATCGGAACCACGCCAAAAATCACCATGTCAATCTTTGCGTTTGATCTTCCTAAACTCTACTCCTTACTTACATGTGCAATGTCTTTACTTTCCGCTGCCATATATGTTGACTAGCATGTGTAGGGTGCACTAGACTTGTTAGAATTCTAAACTATGCCAACCATTAAAATTGGGAAAAGGATAGGATTTTAATTTATGCAAGTAGTCTATTCACCCCCCTCTAGACACCCCTTCTATCGATCCAAGAGTTAGCAACCTACACATATAACATAGGCTACAATGCAACTAACATGAATATGCAAATGAACTTGGGAAAATGCAAAGCTGAGCTAGATTACCTGGAATATTCCTTCTCCTGCATTTGATGCATGACACGTAGCTGATAGTTCATCATTCTTCTCAAGTCTTTTCTTAATTTTGGGGCAAAGACTGCCATCCCATGTTTATCCTTACACCCTCTTGTTGTAAAACCTTGTCATCAACTCCTTTTTGAGTAACACGATCAATGACATAATTGAGAGCTCTCTGGTTTCAAGTATGTACCTGCAACCCACATGGACAATAATTGGTTCATGTGCTGCAAAACTAATTGGCAAAAAATATCACACTTGGGAGAAACACACAAAAATGATGCAACTTATTTGTTGAACACTCCACAAGCATTATTGAGAATAATATCACACTTGGGGAATTCACTTTGAAATGCCCTAACCCAAGTTTTGGGGTCCATCCCGTCTAGCCATTTCCATGTTTCAAAGTTTATCAATTTCAGCTCTTCCATGTTCTCTTCAAAATTAGTAGGAGTTGTGCTCCTAGCACATTTTCCAAAGCTGGTTCTTGAGAAATTCACCCCTGAACCGCTCTTGATAGTTCTGCCAGAAATGGCTGACACATAACCTGCGTTATGCATGTGGAAAGTAATCTCTCACAGCTTTGCTGAGACCGTGGAAATATGTCCAAGACAATGTTAGCATGACAGTTTGGACAAAATCAAGTGTCTAACCATGCATCATGACAAAGTGGTAAAGACATGGAAGTACCTTTTGCTTGTCAGACATAATTGTCTAGAGATCAGTTTTTTCAGTAATGCCTAGGTCTTGCTTCAAAGAGGATAAGAACCATCTCTAGGTGTCATTGTTCTAAATGTCAACAACGACACAAGCAATTGGATAGATGCATTCATTTGGATCTAAGCCAACTGCATTGAGAAGAACACCTCCATATATAGTCTTCAAATGGCAACCATCTAGGTGGATTACGAGCCCACAAGCTTGCATGAGCCCTCTCTTGCTTGGCTCCAAAGACAAATAGCAGTGCAGGAAGGTACCATCTGTATTTGTAGCTAAATAAAAAGTGCTCCCTCGATTTGACCTTCTCCATTCATTTGCATGGTCCCAAAGCTTGTTGTACTGTTTCTCATCATCTCCATGGACAATATGAAGAGACAACCTTTTAGCTCTCCTAAGCTTACTCCTTGTAGGCTTCATATTCCTTTTTTCTTGCACCACCCTAGATAAGATCTTCATGCTCATGTTTTCATCTTCCCCAAATGAGTCTAGATACTTCTGTGCCATGTATGAAGCTATGAAGTTTATCACCTTCCATTTCTTGATGCATGTGTGATTGTCCATAAGCTTCTTTACCATGAATTCCTTTGACCTATTATCAATGGATGTCCATATATAAAAAGGGCACTCCTCTTCACACTTTGCACAAACCCCCATCTTGTCATTAGTTGGCATCTTGAGGTTGACCCTGTTCCTGCATGAGTATTGTTTGATAGCCTTCCTAAGCAGCTGCCCATTATGAAAAACTTGGCCCACATGAAACTTAGGGCATAACAAATCTTCATCCCTGAATGTTTTGAAGTTCATATGAATTCTTCCTTCAACATCAGAATCTGACCTTCCTAACTCATCATCTTCTAACACCTCCAAGGGTTCCTCATTCCTCTTCTTCTCTACAACATCAAAGCAATTGTTGACATATAAGTCATTGCCCCCTCTAATATGGCATAATAACTATCTGCAATTTTAGGCACATAATCAATGTTACTACCCTCTTCCACTATGATTTAACTATATCCACTCTCATCATTGTCATCAACCTCATCTGCATCCACATTCATCACTACTAGGAAAAGGGCTATAGATGATACAAACACTAATGGCGCACCACACAAGTAGTGCGCCACTACTATATAGCAGTGGCGCATCATGTGCAGGTGTGCCATTAGTGTGATGGACACTAGTGGTGCACCACACACTCGGTGCGTCACTACTATTTTTTTTTGCAAAACTACTAACGGCGCACCGAGGCAGAGTGCGACATTACTAGTTTAACTAGTAATGGCGCACCACTCACCCAGTGCGCCACTACTATAATTTTTTTTTGCAAAACTACTAATGACGCATCATCAGCTGGTGCGCCATTAGTAACCAGGGTTACTAATGGCGCATTTGTAGGTGGTGCGCCACTATAATAATTTTCTTTTTGCAAAATCACTAATGGCGCACCCCTGGAGATGCGCCATTGCTATCACCCCTTCCGGAGTCTGTCTCCTCCTCCTCTGGTGTCCGCCTCTCGTCTCGCCTTATCCCTTTCTCCTCCCTCCTTCCCCACTCGACCCACCCACAACCATCGCCGATGATGTCCATCACCTCCACCGCCGGGACCCTGCTCTGCCCGCCGCCCGTCTCCAGGGGCGGACGGCGCGGAGGCAGGTGCGCCGTCCGAGCCCAAGGTAACATTTTCTTCTCTCAACCAAACCCCCCAAATCCAAATCCAAATCCCAATCCCAATCCCAAAACAAACCATCTGAATCTGAAAAAATCGGTTCTTGCCGCGTTTTGCAGCGGCCGGAGACGGGGGAGCGGCGTATTCGTCCGAGCAGAAGTCTGTGGAGATAATGCGCAAGTTCTCGGAGCAGTATGCCCGCTGCTCCTGCACCTTCTTCTGCTCCGACAAGTTCGTCACCGCCGTCGTCATCAAGGTCCGGCCCTTCCCCTTATCCTTATCCTTTCCCTGCTGCTGGTCATTAGCTGCAACCTCGACTCCATCTTGTTCATCTACCAGCTGCTGCAAATGCTAGCTAATTAAGGTCAAACAGTGTGGTTCATGATAGTGGTACTGGTACAAACCAAAATAGTTCATTCACATACCTGCTGCTGCTGTACTGATGTGATGTGCCTCGTTGATTGATTGATTGATTCAAATTAAGCTCTAACAGAGTTCATGTTCACGCCCATGATGTGTCTGTCCCTCTCCTTTGATGATTAATTCATTGCTTTCGTTAACTAGAAGAAAAACATCTTTTTTGCACGGGCATGCTGACCACAAGGATCAACTCGGAGCTCCTCTCTGCCCCTGCAGGTAGTATTCAATCATCTCATGCCTTGTTAGGAACGCATCGTCTGTTTTTGTTTTTGACACACAGACATGTGTTGTTACTTACTTACATGCCTACCTGAACCTGTTGCTTTTGGAATCGAATCAAACCAGGCATTACGACGACAAGGCCGCCGAGGCGCCCCAAGGCTTCTGGAACTGCCCGTGCGTCCCCATGCGAGAAAGGTGAGGGCAAAATTCTCTACCTTTTGCTATCACTTGTTATGGTAGTGTGTAGAAAAAGGATGGGAAGGGATGGGATGCACTTTTTTCTCATCATGTTTAAATGCCAGAGATGTACCACGTGGTTCAGTTTCAAACCCTCTTGGCTTCTTATCATTGTCCGACATCACTTAGTTAGGCAGTAGAGCATCACTTAGTTACCGACGGACGACTAATTCTTCATGCATGGTGCCTGGTGCAGGAGGCATTGTTAATTACCTAGTGTTGGCAGCGAGACAGCGAGAGCTGCAACTCCAACAACCTTGAGGGGCAACTCCGATTTCCTCTGGCTTAACCATCGTACACAGGAAAGGTTTAGGACCTTGACCAGCTCTTACTACAGAGGGGCACAAGGGATCATCATGGGTAATTCTTTCTCTTCACACTTCGGTTTGCACTGTTGAAGGCCGTGTCATACTCCTTTCTTCTCCTTTTCCTACATTGTTGGAACTTGATGCCACATCAACTAGGCTAGTCTTGACAATAAACTATTCTGTCAATTTCCTTACATTGATGAACTACACATCGCCTTAGATGGTTGTGTTTTCAGTTATACATACATGATTAAGTAGGTCAGCTTGACTTTCCTGAAAGAAAATCACTTCATCTATAGTGTTACCTTTTCAGGCTTTTTTATTTTTTAAAAACTGCCGAGCCTACTGTATCATTATCATAGAACATACAACTGTCAACCCTACTTCATCATAGAAAAGTACAACTCTCTTTCTGGCTTTGGTTAACTTATTAGGAGTCATTCACTACACAGGGCGCCAAAGCCTTTTTTCTGTTTCTTTCACTGGTGTGTTTCTTGTTGGGTTATATCTAATGCGCTGTCTAATTTTGAGAGATGCCACTTAATGAATGCCTCGTCTTTTTTCTAGTGTACGATGTTACTCGCCGAGACATGTTCACAAATCTGTCTGACATATGGGCCAAGGAAATTGACCTGTATTCGACCAACCAGGACTGCATAAAGATGCTTGTAGGAAACAAAGTGGACAAGGCTCTTAATTTGTTCCAGCTTACTAGTTTGCTCAGGAGCAAGAACATATATTTGATATGCATAGTCTTCTCTCTCACTCTATGCATATTAGTACTTATGTTCTTCATATACGTGCATGATGGACGCCTGCTACCCTGCTTAAATTGGACAGAAATATATGTTTTGCATATGTGAGGCCAGGTTGGTTGGGAGTTTCCTGAATCCTGATGTTTTCGACGGATACTGGATCTTTTCTTTTCAGCAGTTGTGTCTCTTGTAGCACCATACTCCTGAATCAGTCCGTGTGTAGCTATAATGTCGCTGCATGTTTCCTTCCCTGTGCAAACTTTTGTTGGTTGACCTGAGGATCCTTTTAAATTGCAATATTTCTCCTGCTGATTGATTGAATCGAGTGACCCATAAAGAAAATTACTTTTGTAATTGCAGACAAGTGAAGCTACACCTGGAACAGAAGATTGGGAGCTCCCTGCTGTGGTAGTCCCCCCTCCATCCCCACCACACCCCCCGCCCCCGACGGCCTGTAGATCCTAGACGGCCCAGGCATGCCTCTTCCCCTTCCTGCCATGTACATAGCTTACTTGTTATGTTGTCGCGATTAGATAAATTTCTATGAACATCGCCATTCTATTTGAGCGTATTGGTTGGTGATTAGTCGAAAAAGGCATAAATTGGAGAAGAAAAATTGTAGCTTTATTCTACTATAAAAAATCCAGGGGGCTCCTAATCTACACTAGCTTACTCATTGGCTCAGGAGCATGAACATATACTGCTATGCTTTATATGCCTAATTTTATTTTAAGTTTTCTTTAACTTTTGCATAGTCTTTTGTTACCAAGTAGAACAATCAAGACATACATAACCTCTCTCTCTCTCTCTCTCACACACACACACACTCACAATCAGGACATACATAACGGCTGGTAATCGAGCCGTTGGTGATTTATTGTTTGGATGTGTGGTGGCGGTCTTGTGTTATTGTGACTGATCATCATCTTGCTTGAGGATGTGATTGCAATTCTGTGTTGGGCTCCTTTTTGCAGTGCATGCACCATTTATTTGTGCAATCCATATTCTGATGTCTACACCCCATTGCATGTCCGTCCACAAGGCTTGTCTTGTTGTCCCTATGGTCCAGTGTCGACAAACCCTAAATTATAAAACCTTGGCTTTTAGGGTGCCTCGGTGTCGATAAAAACCTAAATGATGAAAGCTTAGGCTTTTAGGGTGCCTCGGCGTTGACAAACCCTAAATGATAAAAACTTAGCTTTTAGGATGCCTCGGTGTCGACAAACCCTAAATGATGAGACCATGATCTTGTTCCTTGACAATAACCAACTTTTTTGACTAAACGTTTTTCCTATTTAGAGCGAAACATGGCCCACAATGATGAGGCTGGTGGTTCGGGCAAGGCATTCTAGGAGCTGTCCTAGGAGATGGAGGAAGAACCTCACCGCTATGAGGATGCCACGGAAGACACCGATCCCGACTACACAACCCCTAGTGACGTCGGGGATGACACCACTGATGGTGCCGCCGAGGATGCCACCACTGATGATGGCAGCGCACGCGTAGATGGTAGTGATGCCCACAGCTCTCTTCTATGTGATGGTAGTTTAGATGATCGATATCGACTTGTAATGTGAAGACAAACTCGCTACTCGCGGTCTCGGGACTTGTAATGTTCTAACTTTGTTCGGTATTTTAAATTCGTAGACTAATATGATGAATTGTATTCGGAGACTAATCTTCTATTGTATTCGATAAATCTGCTGTTTATATGTTGTGCTCTCTATATTCTGTGCAATAATATGTTTTGTAATCTGTGCAAATATCAGAAAAATAATAATACCTAATATAATATTCAAACTAGTGGCGCACTACTCAACACTTTAGTGGCGCACTGCAAAAGCACACTAGTGGCGCATCGTCAACTAGTGCTCCATTAGTAAGCCAGAGCACATGGGTAAATATGGCCCCTAGGAGGCATACTAATGGCACACCATGAGCTATACTAATGGAGCACTTCCTGGTGCGCCATTAGTATACCAGATACTAATGGCGCACTGCCTGGTGCGCCATTAGTATACCAGATATTAATGACGCACCATGAGCTATACTAATGGCGCACTGCCTGGTGCGCCATTAGTATACCAGATACTAATGGCGCACCTGTGGTCCACCATTAGTAAAAAATTCTAATGGTGTGATGCTAGTGGCGCACCTATAGTGCGCCATTAGTAGCCAAAACAGGTGCGCCACTAGTAGGCCTTTTCCTAGTAGTGCATAGCTGACTTGCCTTTATCCTTTAGTACTCCAATTGTTGTCCTGAAACCTTGTCGTGATTTAGGTCTTCCCACACTCAATGGCTTCATAGGACCGATGACTTGAGGGATATCTTGAATTGGGAACCTACTTATATCATCTAGATCCCTGATAGATTCATCATGTTCCAGAAAAATATCCATGAAATGATGCCCAAATGTAACAAAAGCTCTCATGTTATTTGCGACATACTCTCCATTGATCACTCTAGTCCCATTTTTACTTACTTGAAGACCTACCATGCAGTAGTACACTGTTATCCGTTCTTCCTTCTCATACCCTATCTGCTCTATGAGATCATCCACATCTTGGGGTGACCATGTGTTCTTGTCTATGTTATAAAACCATCACTACAGGAATCAACTTCTTTGCCGTCTGCCATAGCGGACGGCAAAGGGCCACTCCACGGACGGCAAAGACCTTTGCCGTCTGTCGGCGGACGGCAAAATTTCTACGATAGCTTTTGTCGGTAAAGAGCCTTCTTTGCCGTCTGCTGGTAGGAAGCGGACGGCAAAGAGTTTTGCCATCTGCCTGCCATAGTTAGCAGACGGCAAAGGAAGCTAGACGACAACCACCAGGGGCAACTCCGTTAGATAGCTAACGGAGCCTTTGCCGTCTACCGGGGGTCGGCCCTTTGCCGTCTGCCGGGTGGCAGCCCTTTGCCGTCTGCCGGGGGGCCTTTGCCATCTGCTGGGGGCAGCCCTTTGCCGTCTGCTGGCTGATGGCAAAGAGCCTGTATTGCTTCTTTTTTGTCTGTTTTCTTTTATTTCCCTACATTTTCATACCACAAATATACATACATACATATATATTTCACAGCATATATTTCATACATCTTCAACACATATATTTCACATCATATATATTTCCAGCATCATCATGAAATATTTAACAAGCTAGCGAACACATAGGCTAGCACAATACATAGTTTCACATAGTTCATCTATATATACATACATAAGTTTGACATTGTTCGTCAATACAAATGAAAAAAACTAAACACTAGCAGTCCATCAATGCCAGCTTCCATGAAATGAATCAAATCTGCAAAAATTGAAGTAATTAAGAAATTAGAAGAAGAAGAAGAAAAGACTAATTAATGCACAACCTTTTGCCATATAAAGCTAATACATTTTCTACAAGCATCACTTCCAGGAGTAGAATCCTAACTACAAGAGCATCAAACAAAAACATGTCTATAGGGTTTGATTCATTTCATCTTTGATTCACTTTTAATATGTTACTTTGGATGCAATGCTTTCTCCCATGATTTTTTAACGTATATATCTATGTTATATCCAGTGTGCAATGGATCATGTGATCTATGAATTTTGGTTAATTTATTATCAAATCACAATAACCTAATTCCTAAAGTTGGTGGTAATACTCGTCTCAACATGATCTAAATTTTGCATCCTTCTACTAAAGTATATATCTGTTGCCAAACTAATCTATTTGTGCTTCTTAGTTCTGCAGCTTCTAAATGATACTACATGTACTTCTTATGTGTCCATAGTTTGACTTCCATATATAGTTTATAGGGGACATATAATATGAACATAGAAAGCATTGTATCATCACTAACTTGAATGACACAAATGTGTATCATATGAAGACGGTGTATGAACGAAAAATGCATGGAAACAACTTATGTTTGGTTAGAGAAAAATAGTTTTGTGATGGAAACACATCTGTAGGGGATGGAAATGTTTCTATAACACGTTATATAACAGAGATGTCACCCTGCACCATGCAGATGCAGGCAAGAAAAGGTTAATTACAACGACAGAGCACTGTACTTTTGTTCAGTATGGTTGCAAGACAGAATCACAGCAGCACGTTGAATCAATGAACATATTTCTTGATCAAGCCGAGGGACTAGACTGGGGGCATCGAATTAGCAACGTACCAGTACTGGTCGTCGAACTGCTGTGGCTCTCCTAAGACGACATTGAGGATGTTCTCGATGTCGCCGAGCTGTAGCTCGGGCCGGTTCACCAGCGCGACGAACTCCTTGGCCCCCTCCTCGGTCTTCATGAACCAGCGGGCGTTGGGCGTGACTCCGGCGAGCTTGATCCCGCGCACCTCCTCATCACCCGCCTCGAGCAGGTCGGCCACGTGCTCCGACGACCGCGGGGACATCAGCGGCTGCAGATACGTCGGGTTGCCCAAAAGCTTCGCTCGAATCTTGGAACTATGGAGGAACTCTTTGGCGTTGGGGTCCAGGTTGGAGGCGGCGATGGGCGCAACCGTCGAGACGGATCCACCGCTCCCCTGCGGCACGAACGACTCCATGATCTCTGCGAGACGGTCCGCGGCCAGAGCTTCACTGTCTCCTAGGGGATCATCCGCCTCCGTTTCCCCGCCTGCTCCCTCGGCGATGGCGAGATCCAGTATGCGCAGGAAGGGGTGGGGGTCAGATGCGATTACCGAGGGCATGACGCATCCGGAGACGGCGTTAAAGATCCCGCGGGAGGAGGAGTCGGCATGAGGAGTCACGGGGAGGGGCGGAGCGGGAGAGACCACCCTATATTGTGATAAATTTGTATGCAACCAGATAAGATGCAACAATGCCCTATGCTCATGTGAAACCACTGATGTAGAGGTTCCGATTAAGACAAGCATATACAGTAGGAGGAGCAATTTGACAGAACAAAACCATAAAATGTAAGTGCTATTTATTCTAAAATATATTACAAGGAAAATATAATCCTACAATGAAAGGACCATACAACAACCATTCATCTAAATACCTTAAGAATAAAGGGAATATTTGTTCCAAATACTAATGTATGAAGATAAAAATGATGCCTAAAACTCTTTATTCCACATCATAATGCAAATAATTTGGCATATCATTATTGAATTGCAAGATGAAGCAATAATTTGGGATATTATTATTATTTATCATATCGTGGCCATTCCACCATTGTCTATCAATGTTAAACTCTAAACACACATGATACAGAGGGCCCTAAACTGAGTATCATCCATTTTATACATGGCAGATAGTTTTATCGGGAACACTAAGTTTAGCATACTAATAATTTGTTGTGAATGCGCGCTTTGCTGCTCCCGTCAGTCTCGTGGAACGAATAATATTTCCAAATTACAAATTCTTAACAACCTTCATCATTCGTGCTGGTTCCACAACATTTTACAAACACCTAATTGCTAATTTCTTCAAACACGGCTAAGCTAATTTACTTAGAAGTGAGGCCATGAGACTTGCCAACGGGATAGTCTCAGTGCAGGTATTTGAAGCATCCATGAAGCAGTAATCGAGCAACAATAGCCTCTTCAAACTTTCTTGATTGAAATTAATCACAATGAAATGAAGGCACTATAATACCGCACAAAAAATCTTATACAAGACTGGAGGATAACCTGATAAATGAAATTTGATTGCATGGTAATTTTACCCTTCAATTTCACATAAAGTAATGTTTTACTTACATATCTAACACGGCCATGATCAATATGCCAGAAGAAACATCCACTGTTTTGCGAGTGACCTGCAAAGAGTTGCAGAACCTAATTAGTATACATGGCATCAACTGTAGCTACCTTAACTTAATTAAAAAAAGGACACCTTATAGACAAACATGCTTATAATCTCCTAAAGAAAATCAATGTATTGTGTTTGCACGAGCGCCTCTGATTCCATTGATATATATCAGCAACTCAGGAAGCCAACACTTTCATAAATATAACTAAATCAACGAGAACATTGTCACCATCACCAGGCCCTCAAAATCAAATCAATACATCACCACCAACAATAGTCATTTCACACTCGATCGTAATTGCATCAACAGAGACAAAGCTAACTAATAAAACAATTAAAGAAAACCAATAAAACCAATAGTCATTTCACACTCGATTGTAATTTCACACTGTCCTAAATTATCATGGAGTACAAACATGGAGAACAATTTATGGTCATGAGAGCAAGCATATTACTTAAACTGATAGACATAACCTCATGAGGGCTCGTGACATGAGCTGATCATACAACATCTCTCGGAATTTTTCGAACCTTGTTCTTGTATAAATTTAGAAGCGTGTATCTGAATCAGCAAATTTGCTTTTAAATCTACTCCACCCTGCATGGAAGGATTTTAAAATATTATCTTCTCAATGAATGAAGCAACACTGGAACTATTCTACGAGCAGCTATATGCAAATGTATGTGCAAAAGGTCAAAGGTCATCTCACCAATTTTATCCTCTTCTCTTGATAACTCTCCACTGAATCTCTGTCAAACTACATCTTCTTGTACTGTCTAACAAACATGTGCATGGGGCACCTAGGAAGCACATACCCCTTCCGCAAATGGTTTGCATTCTCACTCTCGGCGTGTCCGTCATCTTAGCGCAAAACGCTCCCACGAAATACGACTTTGTCCACTTCCACCTGACCTTATACATTGAGTTGGCTCTTTTTATACCGGACACAAGCCTGTCTCCAACAAGTAGAGGTTTTAAAACTTATACGCTTCTTCCACGGTATCGAAGCTAGTCCAGGCTGCTGGATTAACAATGGTATCAACCTTGTTATCCGCAAAAGCACGATGCTTCAAGTGCAGGCACTCTGCTAGGATTCTTCTCCCTCTCATCTGCCGCCTTACCAATCCTAATCCTGCAAAAAGATTAGCACAAAAATGAGCTAATTCTTGAATCACACACAAAACACTGATCGAAAAAAGAAACACACATGCTACTCTGCATAAATCCAATCTTGCGAACTGCAAGAGCCCCTGAATAGAAGCAATGACTGACTCCACTACAGTGACATGAGCTACTGCACCTCGTGAGGGCTCGCCATGGTCATGGCCATGTGTGGGAGAGCTAGGGTTTCGGGCAGCGGTGCGGCGGGAGTGGGGATTAGACGTGGATCTAGCCGGCGGTGCTTGGTCGGATGCTGTCCCACTACAGTGGCTCCTCCGCAGCAACCTGGGAGGAGGAAGATTGGGGCGGATGCAGACGAAGCCTGACCTGCTCGAGAAGGTGGGGAGGTGGGGTGGGGAGGCAGTGATGGTAGGGAGGAGAGGTCGCCGGATGTGGAGATGGGGCCCGCCCGAGGTGGATCTGGCACTAGGAGTAGAGGAGAAGGACGATGGCGGTGCTGGCTGATCTAGACGAGCCATGGCTGCCGCCTGACCTTCTCTTGAGGACCTCGATCTCTGGATTGGATCGGGGAGGGAGGGAAGGGCGGTTGGAGGACGCTGGGAAGGGCGCAATGCGGTGGTGGTGGTGTGGCGGAGCGGGGAGGAGAGGCAGAGAGGTGTGGATTGGTGAGAGAGAGATAGTGGGGATCGGGGGAGAAAGTAGATGGGGGTGGGGAGATGGATGCCAGCCGTTAGTGGCCGTCCTCTTTGTCGTCCGCTTGGGAATCAAGTTGATGGAAAAGAGTTCGAGGCAGACGACAAAGGGGGTTGTGTGCAGACGGCAAAGATGCCTCTGATGGTAAAGGGGACGGCTCCACATGCGGTTATTCTTTGCCTTCTGCCTGGACCATCTTTGCCATGAGCCTATGCTTTGCCGTTAGCCCGGTCCATCTTTACCGTCCGCCGGCCGATGGTAAAGAACACACTAATGGCAAAGAGTATCTTTGGCATCAGCCAGCTCTTTACCGTCTGTTTTTGGCAGCTGACGGCAAAGAGCTTCTTTGCCATGTGCGAGCAGACGGCAAAGATCAGACATATGGCAAATTCTCTGATTCCTGTAGTGCATATGTTGTGCCCTCCATAGTATTTTTGGTTCTTCCTTGGCCCATTAAAAAACCTCCATGCCATATTTGAACACAAAACATAGGATCATCATCACCTGCAATCAATATATGGAGTTTATCAGTATAACATATTCAGTCACAAAAAATAAGCAGTTAGTTTCTGAATTTCGACATTGGATTATGAAAAAGAAGCTACATGAATTTTATCCACACAACAAAGTATCAAAAGTTTAACCATTGGAAGCAACTACATTTTTTTGACGAACTACTGTAGGGTGATCACCCCACAACCTTTTCTTCTATTCCAAACTAAAGAGAGTTTATGTACATGAAAGGAGGACGCAACCACATTGCAAAAGAGCCTGCTTTATTGCTTGATTAGTACTACATAAGTCTGCTTTATTGCTTGATCAGTACTGCATTGCGTATATAAGTGCGTGCATTGGAAGCAACTACATCTGAAAGAGCCTGCTTTATTTACAACCCCCCAAACGAACACTACAAACCCTATTGAATTCCCTTAGAACCCTATCTCTCTTCAGCATATCAAAACATATCTACAAAATCCCCCCAAATCAGTGCAATTCAATGCCAGCCTAATCCGTGCGTAAACCCTACCTAATCCCACCAAAAAATCCACTGCCAAAACCCTACCAAATCCCTAGCTCTAACCCCTTTCTTCACAAGATTTCTACCTTCGAATCCATGGAATGAGGCTATGGACGATCGACTATGCATGAAAAAACATGATTAAAGGCTGATTACATCAAGTTCTTACTATGTTGTAGCGACAGTTCATGCTCTGGGCGTCGAACATGGGCCATCACTAGAGGAGCCTGAGTCCCGATGGCAAGACCTCTCATAGCCTTGCTCCCGACGAGAGGACAAGCTACCGATCACCTCCGCCTCTCATCACCGCCTCCTGACGAGAGGAAAGCCAACCGCCTCCCTGCCTCGAGCACAACAAAGAAGGAACATAGCAAAATGGAGGAGCTTTACTATGTAGGCACCACAATGCAAAATTTGCAAATTGCCCTCCCCCAAATCGACTGGCGTCAGCAAAAGAACCCTCGCCTAGCTTGCGTGGCTGGTCAAATGGTCAAATAGTGTGCCCGTGTGCCAAATACACTGATACATCATGCACGGTGAGCAACACTGTTTTTTGATGTGACGTTAAGCATTGTAATTTGGGTATTCCGCAGTCGAGTGAGCAAAGTGAATTTCCACATCAAATGCAGTGTCTGCGAGTGAATTTAACTCCCATGAGAAGATTATGTTTGACAAGCAACACGTGGGACATTTACTCCATATCTAAACCTATAAGGTCACTCAGAAATCGTCTCGACTGAGCTCCCCCGATTGGGCCGTTCCTAGTGATTCGATCACAGTAGATTTCCCATTTCTCTCCCCTCAACCATTAGATCTTGCATGTGTGTTTTACCCCATTCAGTTTTTACACGTGAATGACAAGTGGGCCAACTCATTGGTGGGGTCGTTGTATGTTCGCTGGCTGCGCGGGTGGGTGGGATTGACTGGCTCAATAAGAGCCCATTGGGCAGCCCTGCCCTAATATATGGCCGCCACACCCTCACTCCTCCTCCCTCCCTCATCCGCTCCCACACTCCTTCCCTCCTCTTCCCACGTTGCCGCTACCTCTGCTCCCTCCCACACGCTCATCCTCTCATCTCCCGTGACATCACTGTTGGCCCCTACAAAGCTGGTGCTCTCCCGGCGCCCCACCTCCGGTCTCAAAAGTCTCTTGATGCAGCGACAACCATGCTCGACACCATCCTTTCCGCCCGACCACATCAAACCCTAGCTCTATAGGCAGCTCATGTGGGTCTAGTGGACGGCCTCGGCATGTGGGCGACTACGGAAGCAGCTGATGCAAAAGATCGCATTACCCTGGCACTGATCTCTTGTGACTCCTCGGCCTCGCCACCCTCTCCTCCTCAGCTCATCAGGAAGTTGGGCCACCAATTAGGCCGCTGGTTCCTCTTCCACCCAGTAGGAGGAGCACGAGGAGAGCAGCAGCAATAGGGATAGGCAACCACGGGCAGAGTTTGGGAGGGGCACATATGAGAGTGAGCTTCCCCAATCCTTCTTTCCCCTCTGCTCATGATCTCTCTGTCCTACCCATATATTCATGATTTGTGTAGCCTAAATGCCTCTATACAATGTATGTATTCTTGGATGTAGTTTTATCTATTGTGAAAATTGTGGTCATAGTCCTTTCTCACTCCGATGTTGTCAGTCAAGCCATAGAGAGGAAGTGAGGTGGAGATGAGATGGGGAGAGAAGATCCTCCAGCAACGTTGTTTCTTGTTCCCATATACTTTTGATCTGCGTTGGGTTTTCCGTGAAGAGGAACAGGTGATGCAACAAAATATAGGTAAGTATTTCCCTCAGTAGAGAACCAAGGTTTATCGAATCAATAGGAGTAACAACCAACCCTAGTCTTTGGGGACTACACACAAGAGAAGCAAATAGTTGCACCCAATGTGGACAAGAGGGTTGTCAATCACCTTGTCTCATTATTTGCAAGCAAGTAAGTAGTGTGGTTGGAAGTTGCAACTAAAAAGTAAATGAAGGCAGCAAGGAAATTATTATTTTTGTAAACTTATAAGTGAATAGACTCGGGGGCCATAGTTTTCCCTAGTGGCATCTCACAACAAAGCAATCATAGAGTGGGTAGACAAATTATTGTTGGGCAATTGATAGAAAAGTGGATAGTTATGCGATATTCACGATAATGATCATGTGTATATAGGTATCACCTCCATAAGCAAATAGGACGAGTCCTGCCTGCACCTATTACTATTACTGCACCCATCGACCGTTATCAACATGCATCTAGAGTATTAAGTAAAACAGAGTAATGCTTGGAAAACATTGACATGATGTAGAGAAAGAGAATTTAATTAATATGAACTAACCCCATCGTTTTATCCTTAGTGAAATAAATACAAAGACGTATCTTGTTCCCTACTATGTCACTGGGATATAGAAATCCTTCAGATTGAACCCACTACAACATACCCCTCTCACTGAAGAAAGATCAATCTACTTGGCCAAAGCAAATCAATAGATCGGAGAGACTTACGAAGCTATGCTGATCATGAACATAAGAATCATATTTAGAATTCATAGAAGACTCAAATATTTATCATGAATAATCTAAACATAAACCCACAATTCATCAGATCCCAACAAATGCACCGCACAAAAGAGGTACATCGGATAGATCAAAGCGAAGATACAATGATAAATGTATTGAAGATCGGGAGAGAGAGAGATAGAGATAGAGATAGATAGATAGAGAGAGAGAGAGAGCGAGATAGCCATATAGGTGCTAACTACGGACCCGTAGGTCTATGGTGAACTACTCACACATCACCATGGGAGGAGCGAGGACGATGTAGAGGTCCTTTGTGATCGATCCCCCCTCCGGCGCGGCACCAAAAAACGGCTCTAGATGGGCACACGGCAGAACAGAGACTTGCGGCAACGGAAAAAGTGTTTCGGGAGGCTCTCTAGGGTTTTTGGGATATATGTGAATTTATAGGACGAAGAGGTACTCTAGGAGGCAACCGAGGGGAGCACGAGGCAACAGGGCACGCCCTACCCCTGGTTGCACCCTGTTGTGTGGTGCTTCTCTCATGACGCTTCTGGCCTCCTCGCGAAGCTTCTAGATCTTGTTTTTGGTCCATAAAATATCACCAAAAAGTTTTGTGGCAACTGGACTTCGTTTGGTACTGTAAACCTCCAAAGCAAAAACACGCAGAAAACATGAACTGGCATTGGGCACTGGGTCAATAGGTTAGTTCTCAATAATAATAATAATTGGTGTATAAACTCTAGACAATATCCTAGAATGATAATATAATAGCATGGAACAATCAAAAATTATGGATACGTTGGAGACGTATCATCATCCACAAGCTTAATTCCTGCTCGTCCTCGAGTAGGTAAATGATAAAAACAGAATTTTTGATGTTCCACGCTATCCATATGTAAACACAAGCAACATAATCATCAAGTTTCAAAGCATACAATCCTAAAAGAATGTTCAGCCACTATTCATTTTATCATATAAAATATAGCATGGCTCCGTCCTCACCACATAAATACAAATGTTAAGCATCGTGGTGTCAAGTGAGGCAATTGGATTGTACTTTTTAACGCGTTTCAACTTTTTATTACTTGCACAATATATGAGCGTATGCATGAATGATGGGTATAGCATAAGGGTGGAATAGAATATGGTGGTAGATTTCAAAAGGGTGACTGTGGATGCGAGACTTTCTTCTCCACTTTCACCCTTTTGAAATCTACCACCATATTCTATTCCACCCTTATGCTATACCCATCGTTCATGCTCATATATTGTGGAGAAGAAAGTCTCGCATCCACAGTCCTCAAATTATCAACAGGTGCACCATATTCCATGAGTAGGGATGAGTAGAGTATGAAATCTCAACTGAAGCTAAGTGGGTGTGCATGTAACTTGCTTGCTCATGAAGACCTTGATAATTTGAGGAAGCCCATTAGCGGAATATAAAAGCCAAGTTCTATAATGAAAAATTCCCACTAGCATATGGAAATGACAAAATAAGAGACTCCCTATATGAAGAACATGGTGCCACTTTGAGGCACAAGTGTGAAATAAGAGGTAGTAGCACTATCCCTTCTCTCTTTTCTCTCAATTTTTTTTGTTCGGAGTCTCTTCCTAACTTGTGTGGGAATCATTGACTCCATCATACTTTCCTCACTGAAATAGTGCCCTAAATAATGATGATCATCACACTTTTATTTACTTACATCTCAACATGAAGAACTGGTAGGACTCTATATGAATGACTCTGGAAGCGTACCAGGATGTGCAATGATCAAGCGTAACATGTATAACAATGATGAACAGTGGCTTTTCCACAAATACCATGTCAGCTTATATGATCATGCAAAGCAATATGACAATGGAAGTATAAGTCATATGAAGTGATGATGGAAGTTGCATGGCAACATATCTCAGAATAGCTATGGAAAAGCCATGATAGGTAGGTATGGTGGTTGTTTTGAGGAAGATATAATGAGGCTTATGTGCAACAGAGCGTATCATGCCACGGGGTTTGGATGCAGTGGCGAAAGTTGCACCGATCCTTGAGGTGAGAATGGGCAATGCACGATACCGAAGAAGCTAGCAAATATGTGGAGGTGAGAGTGCATATATCCATGGATTCACATTAGTCATGAATAACTTACATACTCATTTCAAGATTTTATTAGCTTTCTCGAAGCAAAGCACTACTCGCATGCCCCTAGGGAGGAGGTTGGTCAGAGTTAACCATCGCGCGCCCCCCGACTCAAACAACATTAGGATTTCAACGAGGAATAAGTATGCTCACACATCATCACCATGCCATAAAAATATTTGGATGAACAAAAAATTAACACCTCTAATTCAAGATACCTATATTAACCAATGATCATGCATTCATTATTTCTCACATTACCCATTAATATCATTAACCATGATTTCTATTTATGTGCTACATGTGGTTTTGATTATGCAATCATTGAATACCTGTTAATTTTGAACTGATATTATAACCCATGCAAATTACCATCATTGTTTATTAACTCACAAACAAATACAAGTGAAGAACGATAGTGCAATTATTTTTATAAAACCTATACGTTAGTGTGCTCTAAAAGATAAGTGTGAAGTACTCACTCCATCCAGAAAAGTTGTCACCGTACTCATTTTCTGGAGAAACCCTCCAACTTTCTTTGAACAAACCTACGGTTCATCCTCTCCAACACAGCGCAGCTCCTCCATGTCATTTCTCTGCGATGCCGGAGACACTAGCGACGCCTTGGAGCTCCATGCTATGACAACAAAAGTCCTTCCCCGGCAACGCCAGAAATTCTTCTTGCTACTTCTCTTGTTTGCGTCGGTTTTTCCCTTGAAGAGGAAAGGGTCATGCAGCATAGGAGCAGTAAGTATTTCCCTCAGTTTGAGAACCAAGGTATCAATCTAGTAGGAGAATCTCCTCAAGTCCAGAGTACCTGCCCAAACACAAAAGAGCTTGCACCCAACGCTATAAAGGGGTTGTCAATCCCTTCAAGATTGATTGCAAAGTGACATCTGAAGGCAGAAAGTGAAACGAAGTAAAAAGTGTAAGGCTGAAAATATGGTGTGGAGTAGACCCGTGGGCCATAATGTTCACTAGAGGCTTCTCTCAAAATAGCAAATATCACGGTGGTGAACAAATTACTGTCGAGCAATTGATAGAACCGCGCAAAGTCATGACGATATCTAAGGCAATGATCATACATATAGGCATCACGTCCGAGACAAGTAGACTGATACTTTCTGCATCTACTGCTATTACTCCACACATCGACCGCTATCCAACATGCATCTAGTGTATTGAGTTCATGACGAACAGAGTAACGCCTTAAGCAACATGACATGATGCAGAGGGATAATCTCAAACCAATGATGAAAACCCCATCTTTTTACCCTTGATGGCAACAACACGATGCATGCCTCGCTACCCCTTCTGTCACTGGGTGAGGTCACCGCACGGTATGAACCCAAAACCAAGCACTTCTCCCATTGCAAGAATCATAGATCTAGTTGGCCAAACAAAACCCACAACTCGAAGAGAATTACAAGGATATGAAATCATGCATAAGAGAGATCAGAAGAAACTCAAATAAGATTCATAGATAATATGATCACAAGTCCACAATTCATCGGATCTCGACAAACACACCGCCAAAGAAGATTACATCTGATAGATCTCCATGAAGATCATGGAGAACTTTGTATTGAAGATCCGAGAGAGAGAAGAAGCCATCTAGCTACTAACTACGGACCCTTAGGTCTGAAGTGAACTACTCACGAGTCATTGGAGGGGCGATGATGCTGATGAAGAAGCCCTCCACCTCCAAAGTCCCCTCCGACAGGGCGCCGGGAAGGGTCTCCAGATGAGATCTCGCGGAAACGGAAGATTGCGGCGGCGGAAAAGTATTTTCAAGGTTCCCCTAGTTTTTTGCGGAATATTTTGGAATATATAGTTGCAAAACCTAGGTCAGGAGGCGGCCAGGGAAGCCACAAGCTTGCCCACCTCCGCCTCCCCCTGGTGGCATGGTGGAAGCTTGTGGGCTCCCTGGGGCCCACCTGGCCTGGCCCAAAGGCTCCCTGGTCTTCTTTCGTTCGGGAAAAAATCATTTCGGGGATTTTATTCAGTTTGGACTCCGTTCCAAAATCAGATCTAAAAAGAGTCAAAAACACGGAAAAATAGGAACTGGCACTTGGCACTGAATCAGTAAGTTAGTCCCCAAAAAGATATAAAAAGGTACATAAAACATACAAAGAAGACAAGATAACAACGTGAAACCATCAAAAATTATAGATACGTTTGAGACGTATCAAGCATCCCCAAGCTTAACTCGTGCTCGTCCTCGAGTAGGGAAGTGATAAGAATGAATTTTTGATGTTTTCATGCTACCTAGCATAGGTGTCCTTTGTAGTTCCTCTTATGTGACGTGAATGTTCAGATCCATTAGATTCAAAACACTAGTTTGGTATATACGTGCAAACAATAATAATTCAAGCAAACTAGCAAAGTAATCATGAACTTTCAAAATAACAAGGCCAAAAGAAAGTTATCCCTACAAAAGCATATAGTCTGGCTATGCTCTATCATCATTGCACAACGAATTTAAATCATGCACAACCCTGGTATTGGCCAAGTAATTGTTTCACACCTTTACTTTCTCAAACATTTTCAACTCTCACACAATACATGAGCGTGAGCCATGGTTATAGCAATATATACGGTGTGGAATATGGTGGAGGTTGCAAGACAAAAAAGAGAAGGTAGTCACATTAACTAGGCATATCAATGAGTTGTGGAGATGCTCATCAATAGATATCAATGTGAGTGAGTAGGGATTGCCATACAAATGATGCACTAGAGCTACAAGTATGTGAAAGCTCTTAAAGAAAACTAGTGGGTGTGCATCCAACTTGCTTGCTCACGAAGACCTAAGGCAATTTTGAGGAAGCCTATCATGGGAATATACAAGCCAAGTTATAAAATGAGAATTTCCCACTAGCTATATGGTGGTGACAAAACGAGAGACTCTCAATCATGAAGATCATGGTGCTCAAAATGCACAAGTGTGGAAAAAGTGGTAGCATTGTCCCTTCTCTCTTTTTCTCTAATTTTTGTTATTTTGGTGGGCTCTTTGTCCTCTTTTTTTTATGGGCTTCTTTGGCCTCTTTTATTTCCTCACATGGGACAATGCTCCAATAATGATGATCATCACACTTTCAACTCAAAACTTAGAGCAATTATAACTCTATATGGAATTCCTTCGGTAGTGTACCGTGGCAACGATCTAGAAAGGCATAGACATCAATGCAAACATCATGCTAGCTATCTTACGATCATGCAATGGCAATGTAGACGTGGTGGCCCATATCCTGGTGGTAGTTGCATGGCAATATATCTCGGAATGACCTTGAAAAAGCCATAGTAGGTACGTATGGTGGCTGTTTTAAGGGAGGCTAATGGTGGGTTTTGTGCACCGGCGAAAGTTGCACGACACTAAGAAGATAGTGATGGTGGAAGGTGAAAGTGCATCTAAACCGTGGACTCAACATTAGTCATGAAGAACTCATATACTTGTTGCAAAAGTTTTATTAGTAATCGAAAGAAAGCATTCAACGCATACTCCTAGGGGAAGGGTTGGTAGGTATAAACCATCGCGCGATCCCGACCGCCACGCAAAGGATGACAATCAATATACTAATCATGCTCAGATTTCTTCACATAGCGGTTCACCATACGTGCATGCTACGGGAATCACTAACTTCAACACAAGTATTTCTAGATCCACAACACCTTACTAGCATGACCTTAATATTACCATAACCACAACTCAAAACTAATTGAGATGAATCAAACTTCTCTAACTATTCAATGCACATGAAGGAGGAAGTTTTCGTATCCCTTTGGATAACTACCCCTTTTGAGACTACTTTCAAAGCATAGATCAACTACCAAGCCACGCACCGCTGCACTCTACAAGATATAAGTGAAGCACATAGAGCAAAAGTATCTAGCTCAAAAGATATAAGTGAAGCACACAGAGCAAAAGTATCTAGCTCAAAAGATATAAGTGAAGCACATGTGAGCTGAATTGTCTACCAAAAGATATAAGTGAAGCTCGACAAAATCATGGCGTGTGCATGTCTCACTCTCTAGGTGTGCAGAAAGGATGATTGTGACACAACAAAAATAAAAGACTCCTACGATACAAGACGCTCCAAGCAAAAACACATAACATGTGGTGAATAAAAGTATAGCCCCAAGTAACGTTACCGATGGATTGAAGACAAGAGAGGGGATGCCTTCCTGGGGCATCCCCAAGCTTAGGCTTTTACGACATCCTTGAATCTCTTGGGGTGCCTTAGGCATCCCCAAGCTTGAGCTCTTGCCACTCTTTATCTTTTGGTCCATAAGAACTTCACCCAAAACTTGAAAACTTCACAATACGAAACTTAAACAGAAACTCGTGATAACATTAGTACAAGAAAGCAAACCACCACTTCCTTAGGTACTGTAGAAAACTTAGATACTACTTGTGTTGATGTTGGGTTACTGTACTTTCAATCTTCCATGGCTAATACCCCCCGATACTATCCATAGTTTCATCAAAATAAGCAACCAACACAACAAAAACATAATCTATTAACAGCAGACCAGTCTGTAGCAATCTGTATGTTTCGTATACCTCTGGTACTTCAAAAATTCTGAAAAATTACGACAGTCTAACGAATTTGCGTAGCAATCAGCAGCAAAACGAATCAACTCAAAAGCTCTTACAGAAAAAAATTAAAATTCTTTTCGTGAGCAGAAAGTTTCTGTCTTTCCCAGCATGACCAAACGATCATCCTCAAGACTAATCATAACGGTTTTGCTTGGCACAAACGCAAAAAGAAACATAAAAAACACAATCATAACAGAATTATGAAAGTGTGAAAAACACAAAACAGAAAGAAAAAGGATAGATTCATTGGGTTGCCTCCCAATAAGCGCTTTTGTTTAACGCCCTTAGCTAGGCAAAAGTGATGGAATCACGTATAGTCATCTTTGGTGCTCAAACCATAAGTAGCCCTCATCATAGATTCATAAGGAAATCTTATTTTATTTCTATAAAATGTGCTCCATGCCCTTCTTTAAGGGAAATTGAATTCTAATATTCTCTTCCTTCATATCGATGATAGCACCAATAGTCCTTAGGAAAGGTCTACCAAGAATAATTGGACATGAAGGATTGCAATCTATGTCAAGTACAATGAAATCCACGGGTACATAGTTCTTATTTGCAACAATAAAAACATCATCGATCCTCCCCATGGGTTTCTTGACAGTAGAATCCGCAAGATGCAAATTAGTAGAACACTCTTCAATCTCATGAAAACCAAGAATATCACATAAAGACTTTGGAATCGCGGAAACACTAGCACCCAAATCACACAAAGCATTGCACTCATAGTTTTTGATCTTGATTTTGATAGTAGGTTCCCACTCATCATGAAGTTTTCTAGGTATCGAGACTTCTAGTTCGAGCTTCTCTTCAAGAGATTTCATCATAGCATCTACGATATGCGCGGTCAAGGCTTTACTTTGGCTATAAGCATGTGGAGAGTTTGCGATGGATTGCATCAAAGAAATGCATTCAAACAAGGAGCAATTATCATAATTGAATTCCTTTAAATCCAAAGTGGGAGTTTCATTACTACCCAAAATTTTTACTTCTTCTACTCCACTCTCCACACCTTTATCATCAAGATAGGTGGACTCCGAATCATCGGAGCGTTTTTCAACCAAAGTGGATTCATATCCAGCCCCTCCATAAGTAGGTTTGACACGCGAAAACAAAGATTCAAGAGGAGACACACCAAGCACTTTAAGATCTTCGTGATTTGCATCACTAGAACGCACCCTTTTAATCCATTCATGTCTAGCGCAAATTTGGGCGGTTCTTTCTTTTCTCTCATTCATGAAGATACACATAGCTTTTCAAAGTTTCATCCAAGTTGATCTTGGGAGGAGCGCATCTAACTTTCAAAGCATCAATATCACAAGACATCCTATCAACGCTCTTAGCCAAATCGTCAATTTTGAGTAGTTTTTCCTCTATGGACGCATTGAAAATCTTTTAAGAGTTGATGAACTCTTTGATATTACTCTCTAGATCACAGGGTAATTTGCTATGATTTCCATAAGTGTCGCCATAGGAATTGCCATAATTGTTAGAGGAGTTACTAGGAAAAGGCCTAGGAACATAGTTTCCTCTAAAAGCATTGTTGTTGCCAAAATTGTTCCTACCAACAAAATTCACGCTCAACCTAGCGTTGCTACTCTCAATCAAAGAAGATAGTGGCATGTCATTATGATCTACGGTAGCGTTTCTACTAGCAACCAAATTCATCAACTCGTCCATCTTAGCACTAAGCGAGTTAATCTCTTCTATAGCATGCACCTTTTTGCTAGCAGGCGACCGTTCAGTGTGCCACTGAGAGTAGTTGGTCATGATATTGTCTAGGAGTTTTGTAGCGTCTCCTAACCTAGGAGTTTTGTAGCGTCTCCTAACGTGATTTCCATGAACGTTCCACCTAAGGTGGAGTCCAGGATATTGCAAGAAGCAAAATTCAAGCAAGCGTAAAAGATTTGTATAATCATCCACAAACTCAAGCCATGAGCGGGACAATTTCCAATCATAAGCTTCATCCTCTCCCAAGATTGTGCAACGTGTTCATGATCAAGTTGCTTGAAATTCATGATATCGTTGCGTGAGGAGATGATCTTAGCCGGCAGAAAATACTTGGATTTATAAGCATCTTTGCACCTATCCCAAGAATCGATACTATTTTTAGGCAAAGAAGAAAACCAAGTTTTAGCACGATCTCGCAACGAGAAAGGAAAAAGTTTCAACTTAATCACGTCATTATCCACATATATTTTCTTTTGCATATCACGAAGCTCAATGAAGGTATTTAGATGGGATGCGACATCTTCACTAGGACGGCCAGAGAATTGCTCTTTCATAACAAGATTCAGCAAAGCTGTGTTGATTTCATACGATTCCGCACTAGTGGCGGGAGCAATCGGAGTACTAATAAAATCATTATTATTAGTGCTCAAGAAGTCGCAAAGTTTGGTGTTTTCATACATGATGTCTTCAACAAACTAACAAGCACACAAGCAAGCAAGAAACCAGCAAAGGAAAACGGCAAAGGTAAAGGAAAACGGCGATGGAGAAAGGCGAATGAAAACGGCAAATGTGAAGTGGGGGAGAGGAAAATGAGAGGCAACTGGCAACAAAAGTAAATGCAAGAGAAGAGTTTCTGAGACCTACTTGGATAGATCTTGATTTCTCCTCCCCGACAACGACACCAGAAATAGGCGTGTTGTCGGGAGAATATTCTTCACGATCCTCCTCGGCAAGCGATCCTCTTCCCCGGCAACGGCGCCAGAAATACTTTTGATGTTTGCTGTGTATCCCTGGAAATGGTGCCAGAAATACTGCTACTACGGCACGTTGGTATTCCGTCGAAGCGGAAAGGGTGATGTAGCACAGCGACGGTAAGTATTTCCCTCAGTTTGAGAACCAAGGTATCAATCCGGCGGAAGAGTATCTTAAGATCCTGCACAAACACAAAAGCTTGCACCCAACACTATGAAGGGGTTGTCAATCCCTTATAGATTGATTGCCAAGTGAGAACTGAAAGTAACAAAGTAACAAAGCCAAGTAAAAGCGGAGATGTAAACGATGGATGTGAATAGACCCGGGGGCCGTAGTGTTTACTAGTGGCTTCTCTCATGAAAGCAAGTAGACGGTGGGTGAACAAATTACTGCCGAGCAATTGATAGAACTATGCAGAGTCGTGACGATATCTATGCAATGATTGTTTCTATAGGCATCACGTCTGAAACAAGTAGACCGATACTTTCTACATCTACTACTATTACTCCACACATCGACCGCTATCCAGCATGCATCTAGTGTATTAAGTCCATAAGAACAGAGTAACGCCTTAAGCAAGATGACATGATGTAGAGGGATAATCTCAAACCAATGATAAAAAACCCATCTTTTTACCCTTGATGGCAACTCCTTGATGTGTGCCTTGCTGCCCCTAATGTCACTCGAAAAGGTCACCACATGGCAGAACCCAAAACCAAGCACTTCTCCCATTGCAAGAATCATAGATCTAGTTGGCCAAACAAAACCCAAGACTCGGAGAGACTTACAAGGATATCAAATCATGCATATAAGAAATCAGCAAACACTCAAATATATATCACAGATAATCTGATCACAAGTCCAAAATTCATCGCATCTCGACAAACACACCGCCAAAGAAGATTACATCGGATAGATCTCCATGAAGATCATGGAGAACTTTTTATTTAAGATCCAAGAGAGAGAAGAAGCCATCTAGCTACTAACTACGGACCCGTAGGTCTGAAGTGAACTACTCACGAGTCATTGGAGGGGCGATGATGATGATGACGAAGCCCTCCACCTCCAAAGTCCCCTCCGGCAGGGCGCCGGGAAGGGTCTCCAGATGAGATCTCGCGGAAACGGAAGCTTGCGGCGGCGGAAAAGTGTTTTCGAGGCTTCCCTAATTTTTTGCGGAATATTTTGGAATATATAGTCGCAAAACCTAGGTCAGGAGGAGGCCAGGGAAGCCACAAGCTTGCCCACCGCCGCCTCCCCCCAGGTGGCATGGTGCAAGCTTGTGGGATCCCTGGGGCCCACCTGGCCTGGCCCAAAGGCTCCCTGGTCTTCTTTCGTTCCGGAAAAAATCATTTCGGGGATTTTATTCTGTTTGGACTCCGTTCCAAAATCAGATCTAAAAAGAGTCAAAACACGGAAAAACAGGAACTGGCACTTGGCAATGAATCAATAAGTTAGTCCCTAAAAAGATATAAAAAGGTACATAAAACATACAAAGTAGACAAGATAACAACGTGAAACCATCAAAAATGATAGATACGTTTGAGACGTATCAGACATCATCCCATTTGTGTTTCACTCCATGTCCATAGATACTCTTGCATATGTTCCTCGTGCTTTGGGACTAACCCATGTAGGTGAAAAGAGTAAAAAACAACAAGGATTGCTCCCAACTCAAGACGATCCTCATCAACATTGAGCATCCACCACTACTTCACCTACTTCAAGTCTTCTACGACAAAACCCAAGGTTAGTTTATCCCTCTTAGGGGGATGTCATGTCAAGGGGGAGCTTTACTCTAAACCTTCAGTATAAGCATCTCCTAAGGATATGAACACATTAATCCTTATGTAAAAGTGGTAACCCCACTTGTTCTTAACGATGAGTATGACCTATGATCAAGTATTCTTACTTGGCTCCTAAGTCAATATACTCATATATAGATGACCCTGTCATTGCCCAAGTGCTTGATGGATTCTAGGATGTTTGTGCATGTTCACCATATTTTTTCTATCATCTTATTCTGTGAGTATGTTGGTCTGCATGTGTTTGCTCATTCAAGGACATCCAATTGTTGTTATTTGGCTCTTGATTTATCTTTTGCCAATTGGATGGACAAGAGTGTCTAGGACCCTTCTCTAGCTATCTATGCTATCTCATCTCAAGTTCTATTCATGCTTCATCAGAAAACTTGAACAAGCTCTTGTCGTTCCCTCTGTGTGAAGGAGCACTCGGAGTTCCGTATCGTCAAAGGCTGCCTTCCAAAACCTCTTTGTGAATCTCGGTGAAACCAACCTCACAAACTCGGTTCCACCGAATTCCCAAAGCTGATCTAGTTCAATCTCGGTACCAGCATAATCACCAACTCTGTTAGACGGAGTTTCCCTGTTAGCTGACAACAGAGGAACTCGGTGACACCGATTTTGTAATCTCGGTGACACCTACAGCGGAAGGGTATATATTCTGGCGAAAGAGTTTTTGATAACAGTTCCTCAAAATCTCTTTGCCTCAAAACCCTAAGCTGCCCTGAAGGACCCATGGTCATCGCCTTTGCCTCCCCGAGCACCTCCGCCGCTGGGACTTGCCACCAACGATGGAATCTCCACCCCCGTAGCGGCCTGATGCCAACTATTCTTCCCCTTTGCAACGGCACCAGAAAAATGTTGTTTAGCACTCTCCGGTAATCGAAACTAGAAGAATGTTGTTGACGACCCACAAGCGCATGGGATCGCAGCAGTTTTCGAGGGTAGAGTATTCGACCCAATTTGTTGGTTTACCAAACAGGAGGTGAGAGGATACTCTCAAGTATTAGCAGCTGAATATGTCAGATTCAACCACACCTGAAAGATTAGTATCTGCAAGCACAGTAGTAACAGCAAAGTAATATGATAACAACGGTTTCCAAAACGATCTGTTGACGGCAGACTATTCCTAACGATTGTATCAATGGCACCAAGTTGCCTCGTCAACGGAAATTGTCAGTTCCCGTCAACGACCAGCGAACCAAAATTGTAACAGGTAGCAGCAGTGTAACGAGCAATATCAGCGGCAAGGAAAAACAGTAGTCACAGAACTAGCAAGTAGCAACAGTAGCAAGCGACAGTAGTAGCAACAGTAGCAGCAGGGCAAGACAAGTAACAGCAGTAGCAACAGTAGTAGCAGCAGAGCAAAACAAGTAACATCAATAGCAACAGTAGTAGCAGCAGCAGAGCAAGACAAGTAACAACAGTAGCAACAGTAGGACAAACTCGTAGGCAATGGGTCGATGATTTGTTTGGATGATATTCATCATGCAACAGCTACAACACTGAGAGATATGTGGCTAGCTCCTGTTCGTCAATGTGACGTAGGCATGCATTCCGTGTGTCGTCATACGTGCTTACGGAAAATAACTTGCATGACATCTATTGTCCATCCCTCCCGTGGCAGCGGGGTCCAAAAGGAAACTACAGGATATTAAGGTTCTCCTTTTAATAAAGAACTGGACCAACACATTGGCACTTGGTGAACACATGAACTCCTCAAACTATGGTCATCACCGGGAGTGGTTCCGGTTATTGTCACTCCGAGGTTGCCGGATCATATCACATAGTAGGTAACTACAACTTGCAAGATCGGATCTAAAACACGCATATATTGGTGACAACATAATAACTTCAGATCTAAAATCATGGCACTTGGGCCCTAGTGACAAGCATTGAGCATGGCAAAGTAGTAGCAACATCAATCTCAGAATATAGTAGATACTAGGGATCAATCCCCATCAAAACTAACTCGATTACATGATAGATCTCATCCTACTCATCACCGCCCAGCGAGCCTACAAATAGATTACTCACGAACGACGAAGAGCTTCATGGAATTGGAGAGGGAAGAAGGTTGATGATGACGATGGAACGATTTCCCCTCTCCGGAGCCCAAGACGGACTCCAGATCTGCCCTCCAAATGAAGAACAGGTGGTGGCGGCGCCTCCGTATCGTAAACGCAGCGAAAACTTCTCTTTTTATTTTTTCTGGGATGAAAGGGATCTTATAGAGCTGGCATTGGGGGCGGCAGAACCGTGTGGGCCCCATAAGCCTGCCCACCGCCACCAGGGGGGGTGGTGGCGGAGCCAGGGCTTGTGGCCCACTGGGCCACCCCCTGAGGTGGAACTTGGTGTGGATATTTTTCTTATTTTCCAAAACTGCTCCCCGTAAATTTTAAGGACGTTTGGAGAACTTTGATTTCTGCACAAAAATAACACCATGGCAATTCTGCTGAAAACAACGCTAGTCCAGGTTAGTTCCATTCAAATCATACAAATTAGAGTCCAAAACAAGGGAAAAGAATTTGGAAAAGTAGATATGATGGAGACATATCAACTCCCCCAAGCTTAAAACCTTGCTTATCCTCAAGCAATTCAGTTGACAAACTGAGAGAGAAAGAAAAACTTTGACAAACTCTGTTTGATCTTGTTGTTGCAACTATGTCTAACTCATAACCAGAATTTCAGCAAGATCACAAGTTAACCACATAAGCAAATGACACAAAGGTCTCACGGTAAACTAATATCAATGGCATAATCAGCTAAGGAGCAAATAATAATGAGTTTCAAATACCAACACTTCAATCAAAACAAGCATGAAGCAATATGAATAGATGGTATCTCGCTAGCTCTTTCTGAGACCGCAAAACATAAATGCAGAGCACTTTCAAAGATCAAGGGCTGACTAAACATTGTAATTCATAGCAACGAAGATCCATTCATAGTCATACTCAATATCAATCAAAAGCAAATCATAAAAATGACAGAGGTGCTCTCTAGTTGGTGCTTATACAAGAGGAGGATGACTCAACAGGAAAATAAATAGACAGGCCCTTCGCAGAGGGAAGCATTGATTTGTAGAGGTGCCACAGCTCAAGCTTTGAAAACAGAGATAATAATTTTGGGTGGCATGCTTTCATTGTCAACGTAATGACCAAGAGTTCTCAATATCTTCCATGCTACTCATGCTATAGGAGGTTCCCAAACAGAAAAGTAAAGTTTTAACTCCCCCACCACCAATAAATCACACTCCACGGCTAGCCGAATCCTCGGGTACCGTCCATACTAACATCAATCCGGGGGAGTCTTGTTTTACAGTTATGTTTTAGATTTAAGCATGGAACTGGGCATTCCAATTACCGGCCCCTTTCTCGTGAATGACAGTGAATAAACACATGTCGAGAATAACACTCCTAGCATGGAAGATACCAATAGCCCCCTGTCACCACATGAGCGGTTCGGGCATGCAAAAAAGATTATTTCTTGAAGGTTTAGAGAATGGCACATGCAAATTAACTTGGAACGGCATGTAGATATCACAAATAGGTAGGTATGGTGGACTCTCATGGAAAAACTTTTGGGTTTATGGAGGTGGATGCACAAGCAGTATTCCGCTTAGTACAAGTGAAGGCTAGCAAAAGACTGGGAAGCGACCAACTAGAGAGCGACAATAGTCATCAAGATGCAATGAGTTTGACTAACATTAAATGCAAGCATGAACAGGATATAAATCACCATGAACATGAACATCATAGATTCTATAATGATTTTGTTTCAACTACATGCATGAACATGCGCCAAGTCAACCCACTTGAAACATTCAAAGGAGAATACCATCCTATCATACTACATCATAGTCATCTCAAAATCTATGTTGGCATTCAAGACAAACCATTATAAGCTCTCAGCTAAATAAGCATGGCATCAGAAACTATGATCTCTAAGTTGTCATTGCAAACATGGTTTTCTCATAATAAAGCTAAATCTGGGTCGACAAGCTAGTCATATTTACAAAAACAAAATAGATAGAGTTCATACCAGCTTTTCAGTCTCAGTCACTTCATCATATATCATTATTGTTGCCTTTCATTTGCATGACCGAACGATGAAAACGATAATAAGTGCATTGGACTAAGCTGAATCTGCAGGCAAACACAAAGGAGAATACAAAATAATATGGCTCTTTCGAAAGCTAAACAGGTAAGCATGCAAGAACCAATAAAAATTGTAACCAATATCTTCTACCTTGACACAAAGAAAAAGAAAACTATTTACACAGGAAAGCTCCCAACATGCAAAAGAAGAAAGAAAAATCTTTTTGGGTTTTATCAAAAGGACACAAAACAAGAAAACAAGAAAACGAAAATAAACTAGCATGGATAATACAGTGGCAAAGTGTGAACACCGGCTAACAAAGTGAAAGCATAAGCATGAATGTAAAGTCGGTGAGAACACGTACTCCCCCAGGCTTAGGCTTTTGGCCTAGCTTGGTCTACTGCCATGGATGATCCTCGCGAAACCCAAAGTCATAATGGGTGTTATACGGGAGTGCTGCAGCCACTGCCTGAATAGCTGCCTCACGAAGTTGAGCAGCCATCGCCTCCCTCTCATACTCCTCTTCCTCTCCTATGGTTATGTAGCATCTTTGTTTAACCTGAAAGTCAAAGAAAGCAGGAGTAGGAAGGTTAATATGGAAAACACGCTGCCGGTTAAATATCAAGCGGTATAGGAGGGATCCATGATCTCTCTCAAGGAACTGGTAGCGTGTTAGAGCGACACGATCAAGGTAGGGTGTACGGAGAGGAGGGTTTTCTGGACGGATGGATACCCCAAGAAAATTTGCTAAGTGTTTAGCATAAACTCCACTAAAGAAATCCCCCTCACTGGCATTTGTATTCAGCCTCCTTGCTATTATAGCTCCCATATTGAAGCTCCTGTCACCTGTTACTGCGCTCTTATGGATACTAAGGTCGAAAGCGCATAGGTTACAATGTGCACCCTTGCCGTTAATGCTCCTACCTATGAAGAGGGCAAGGTAGTGCAAGGCAGGGAAATGGATGCTTCCTATGGTGGCGTGCGTGATATCTCTGGTTTCTCCAACAGTTATACTGGAGACAAAGTCTCTGACCGAAGACTTAGGAGGATCATTAACACTACCCCCATCAGGTATCTTGCAAATCCTATTGAAATCCTCCAGATCCATGGTATATGATTTATCGTACAGATCGAACAGTATGGATGAGTCACGGCCAACTGAGAATTTAAATCTATGCACGAAAGAGGCAGTGAGCATACCATACTGTTCACATTTATCTGAGAGGAATTCTTCGAACCCAGCATTGCGGACAAGTGTATCAAACTCATCCTTGAAACCTTCTTCGATCATGAACTCATCGGAAGGCCATTCACATGGTTGTACCGGAGCTTCCCTTAGTTGAAAAGGTTCAGGCTCCCGAAAAGAGAGACGAGGACCCTTCTTACTTGTGGAACCACCATGAAACTTCCTCCTGAACATAATTTCCTTATGCTGAAATTTTTAAAGTTCAAGAGAAAAGTGAATAAAGACCCACCATACCTTGTAGCAACTACTCCCACTAGTGCCTAGAGACCGTATCACGCGCTAAAACTACTTGGGACCAACTAAAATCAACATTTCTAGCTCAAGAACAGGGTCACCAAGGTAGCAAGAATACGCGAAGGATAAAGCACTAGAGAAAAAACTAATTGGACCAATGGAGGAGTCACTTACCAAGGAGTAATTTCCCCAAAACGGTTCGGAGAATGGTGCTTTGAGCAAGGAGATCGAAAATCACAGCCAAATGAGCAAGAACACGGGTTTGAGCTGCGAAACAATTTTTTCTGGAGGTGGAAGAAGAGGCTGAGAGCTGGAGTGAGTGGAGGGGGTGCCTGTGGGCCCCACAAGCTTGCACTCCGCCACCAGGGGGTGGGTGGCGGTGGCAGGGCTTGTGGCCCACTGGTCTGGCCCCCACGCCAGCTCTCAGGCCCAGAAATTTTCAAAAGTTCCAGAAAAAATCATACTAAATTTTCACGACCATCGGAGAACTTTTATTTTTGAGGTATTTTTCTCCGGGACGCTAAAACAGAAAACATGAAAAACTAAACTAATTCTATCATTTTTCTTCTAAGCAAAAGAAAGTGAAAGCTCAAAACAGAGGTATGTGACTCTTTGATTCATCCGTTTCATGGTCATTGAAAGAAATCCGTCAATGGGATTGATCAAGTCCTTATGACAAAACCTTCTCGAATCGCAAGAGAGAACGGAGAATTTTCTAATAGCCACTAAGTCACCTCAATGGGGATATGTATCTCCCCAACAAGCAAATCATACTTCATATTGACACGAGGAATAGGGCATTCAAAGCTCCCAATGAGAATCGATGAAGTCTTTTCGATAGCATTGATGCAATGTACTTGATATCGTTTTTTGGAAAGTGCACGGTGTGCTCATTACCGTTGACATGGAAAGTGACATTGCCTTTGTTGCAATCTATAACAGCCCCTGTAGTGTTTAAAAAGAGTCTTCCGAGGATGACAGCCATGGCATCGTCCTCAGGAATATCCAAGATAACAAAGTCTATTAAGATAGTGGTGTTAGCAACCACAACAGGCACATCCTCGCAAATGCCGATAGGAAAGCAATTAATTTGTCGGCCATTTGCAGAGAAATTTCAGTGGGTGTCAACATATCCAATTCAAGTCTATGATAAAGAGAGAGTGGCATAACACTAACACCGGCTCCAAGGTCACATAAGGCAGTTCTTACGTAGTTTCCTTTAATAGAGCAAGGTATAGTGGGCACTCCGGGATCACCAAGTTTCTTAGGAGTTCCACCTTTGAAAGTGTAATTGGCAAGCATGGTGGAGATCTCAATATCTGGTATCTTCCGTTTATTAGTCACGATATCTTTCATGTACTTGGCATATGGAGACATCTTGAGCATATCAGTTAACCGCATCTGCACAAAGACGGGTCTTATCATCTCAACGAAGCGCTCAAAATCCTCATCATCCTTTTTCTTGGATGGCTTAGGGGGAAAGGGCATAGGTCTCTGAACCCATGGTTCCCTTTCTTTACCATGCTTCCTAGCAGTGAAATCTTTCTTATCATATCTCTTAGGTTGTGGGTTATCAGGATTAACCGTAGGTTCAATCTCCACATCCTCATCATTGCTAGGTTGAGCATCATTATGAACATCACTGTCCATATTGTCACCAGGTTCAAGTTCATCACCAGATTGTGTTTCTGCATCAGACGCAGAAATAGCATTAGGTTCTTCAGGTGTGACAGTATTTGATGAAATGGCGTGTAGGTTTCTATCATCCTTCTTCTTCTCCTTAGGATGACTGGGTGTATCAGCATTGATTCCTTGAGAATCTTGATCAATTCTCTTAGGATGAGCTTCAGGATACAAAGGTTCATTGAGTCATTTTGCCTCCTCTAGTAATGAATCTGACAGAGTTGTCATTTATTTCATTGAGCAGGTCATTCTGAGCTTTAAGTACTTGTTCTACCTGAGTAGTAATCATAGAGGCATGTTTACTTAGAAGCTTCAGATCATTGACATTTCTGTCTACACAAGCACTTAAATGGCTAAGCATACGAGTACTTTGTTCCAAATGTCTGCTAACATAATCATTGAAACTCTGTTGTTTGGAAACATAGTTGTCAAATTCATCAAAGCACAGGCTAGCAGGTTTATCAAAAGGAATATCACTCTCATCAAACCTACGCAGAGAACTCACTTCTACTACCTGTATCGTGTTATCGAGACCATGGATCTCTTCGATAGGTGGTAGATTTTTGGCATCTTCAGATCTAATGCCTTTCTCTTGCATAGATTTCTTGTCTTCTTGCATATCTTCGGGACTGAGGAATAGAATACCTCTTTTCTTCGGAGTTGGCTTAAGAGGTGGTTCGGGAATAGTCCAAGCATTATCGTTGATCAAGATGTTATTCAGTAGAGTCTCAGCTTGTTCTACAGTTCGTTCCCTAAAAACACAACCGGCACAACTATCTAGGTGGTCTCTAGAGGCATCGTAAGTCCGTTATAGAGGATATCAAGTATCTCGTTCTTCTTAAGAGGGTGATCAGGCAAAGCATTTTGTAGCTGGACGAGCCTCCCCCAAGCTTGTGGAAGACTCTCTTCTTGTAGTTGAGCAAAATTGTATATTTCCTGCAAGGCAGCTTGCTTCTTATGGGCAGGGAAATATTTCTCACAGAAGTAATAGACCATCTCCTGGGGACTACACACACATCCAGGAGCAAGAGAGGTGAACCAGGCTTTAGCATCATCCTTTAGAGAAAGGAAACATCTTAAGGATATAGTAGTGGTGGATCTTCTCCTCATTAGTGAAAAGGTTGGCTATTTCGTGCAGTTTGGCAAGATGGGCTATGACCGTCTCAGACTCATAACCGTGAAAAGGATAAGATTCGACTAGAGAGATTATCTCAGGATCGACAGAGAATTCATAATCCTTATCAGTGACAAATATAGATGAAGTGGCACACTTCGGGTCATTTTTCATCCTAGCTTCCCTAGATTTTTCCTTCCACTTGAGAAGTAATTTCTCTGCGTCATAGGCATCCTTACACGCAAGAAAATCCTCACCTATCTCTCCCTCCATAACGTAACCCTCAGGTATATCAGGAAATTCATATCTAGGAGAGCAAGATCTAGCAGGAGCAAAAGTAGGTTCTATCTCAATAGTATGGCCAGTTTCAGAAGCATCACGAACATTGGCAGTAATTCTAGCAATATGAGAATCAAGGAATACCCCTAGTGGAACATCAGGCAAAGGAGTATCTCTAGCATTATCAGGCAAAGCAGTATCAAGCATAGAATCTCTAGCAGTATCAAGCATAGCATCTCTAGCAGTATCAAGCATAACATCTCTAGCAGTACCAAGCATAGCATCATCAGGCATAGTATCAAGCATAGCATCACGCATAGTATCAAGCATAGCATCTCTAGTAGTAGTATCACAAGCATCATCAAGCATAGACGACATATCAAGATTTCTAGCAGGAGGTGATATCGCAAACTTACTCATAACTAAAGGTGAATCAAGTGCAGAGCTACATGGCAATTCCTTACCTCCCCTCGTAGTTGAGGGCAAGACTTTGGTCTTCGGATCCTTCATATTCTTCATAGTGATCAGCAGATATAAATCCCAAGTGACTCAGAGAATATAGCAATACCTCCCCGGCAACGGCGCCAGAAAAATGCTTGATGCCAAATGTTCTTCCCCTTTGCAACGGCACCAGAAGAATGTTGTTTAGCACTCTCCGGTAATCGAAACTAGAAGAATGTTGTTGACGGCCCGCAAGCGCATGGGATCGCAACAGTTTTCGAGGGTAGAGTATTCGACCCAATTTGTTGGTTTACCAGATAGGAGGTGAGAGGATACTCTCAAGTATTAGCAGCTGAATATGTCAGATTCAACCACACCTAAAATATTAGTATCTGCAAGCACAGTAGTAACAGCAAAGTAATATGATAACAACGATGTCAGAAACGATCTATTGACGGCAGACTATTCCTAACGATTGTATCAGTGGCGCCAAGTTGCCTCGTCGACGGAAATTGTCAATTCCCGTCAACGGCCAGCGAACCAAAATTGTAACAGGTAGCAGCAGTGTAACGAGCAATAGCAGCGGCAAGGAAAAGCAGTAGTGACAGCAGTAGCAAGTAGCAACAGTAGCAAGCGACAGTAGTAGCAACAATAGCAGCAGGGCAAGACAAGTAACAGCAGTAGCAACAGTAGTAGCAGCAACAGAGAAAAACAAGTAACAACAGTAGCAACAGTAGTAGCAGCAGAAGAGCAAGACAAGTAACAACAATAGCAACAGTAGGACAAAACTCGTAGGCAATGGGTCGATGATTTGTTTGGATGATATTCATCATGCAACAACTATAACATGGAGAGATTAGTGGCTAGCTCCCGTTCGTCAATGTGATGTCGGCATGCATTCCGTGTGTCGTCATACGTGCTTAGGGAAAAGAACTTGCATGACATCTATTCTCCATCCCTCCCGTGGCAGTGGGGTCCAAAAGGAAACTACGGGATATTAAGGTTCTCCTTTTAATAAAGTACCGGACGAACGCATTAGCACTTGGTGAACACATGAACTCCTCAAACTATGGTCATCACCGGGAGTGGTTCCGGTTATTGTCACTCCGGGGTTGGCGGATCATAAAACATAGTAGGTAACTACAACTTGCAAGATCGGATCTAAAACACACATATATTGGTGACAACATAATAATTTCAGATCTGAAATCATGGCACTCGGGCCCTAGTGACAAGCATTAAGCATGGCAATGTAGTAGCAACATCAATCTCAGAACATAGTGGATACTAGGGATCAATCCCCATCAAAACTAACTCGATTACATGATAGATCTCATCCTACTCATCACTGCCCAGCGAGCCTACGAATATATTACTCATGAACGACGAAGAGCTTCATGGAATTGGAGAGGGAAGAAGGTTGATGATGACTATGGCGGCGATTTCCCCTCTCCGGAGCCCAAGACGGACTCCAGATCTTCCCTCCAGATGAGGAACAGGTGGTGGCGGCGCCTCTGTATCGTAAACGCAGCGAAAACTTCTCTTTTTATTTTTTCTCGGACGAAAGGGATCTTATAGAGCTGGAATTGGGGGCGGCAGAGCCGTGTGGGCCCCACAAGCCTGCCCACCGCCACCAGGGGGGTGGTGGCAGAGCCAGGGCTTGTGGCACACTAGCCCACCCCTTGAGGTGGAACTTGGCGCAGATATTTTTCTTATTTTCCAAAACTGCTCCCCGTAAATTTTCAGGAAGTTTGGAGAACTTTGATTTCTGCACAAAAATAACACCAAGGCAATTCTATGAGAACAGCGTCAGTCCAGGTTAGTTCCATTCAAATCATGCGAATTAGAGTCCAAAACAAGGGCAAAAGAATTTGGAAAAGTAGATACGATGGAGACGTATCACCGTCGTAGTCGAACCATCGCCAAGTTAGGGTATGGATCCGCTTTTCTCTTGCGCTCCCTTGATTAATCTCTTGCGCATTAGAAATTTTATCTATAAGCCACTGTGTTCAAACATCTCCTTCCACCAGAAGGTCTGGTAGATTAGCGAACGAGAAATTTTCTAGGTTTAGCCGTGCGTAGAACTCATCTCGGTTCCACCGATTTGCAAAACTTGGTTCCACCGATTTGAATCTAGGATTACTGAGAATGAACTTGGTGATACTGGGTGGTCACTTTTGGTGCCACCAGAGTGATGACCAAGTTTCTGTAAAGAACTTCATTTGTCTCGGTGACTCCGAAAATTCAAACTCGGTGCTACAGAAATGTGATGTGAAGAAATCTAAAACTAAGGATTTCCTTGTTCAAATTTTTGAAAACATTTGAATTTTGTGATGCCCAATCCTTCTGCTCTTCTATATCTGCTTGACAGGTCTGCTTGTCTGCTGGTCTGTTGGTTTCTTGCTTTGTGTGTTAGGATGCCAGGATCTGATGATAGCGAGAATGATTTGAGAGAGAACAATGTAGAGATGGACTCATGCCCTAGTCCTGAAAGGTCACCCTCTGACCCTGGATCATACAACTCCCATGGATTGCCCAAGGCAGCCACCAGGCAGAGGAAGAAGCTCAACTCAGATGAACAGGAATCAGATTTTGTGCCAGATGCAACTTCAACTCCTAAAAAGCTGAAAGAGAAACCTCCTGTCAAGAAGACTCTCAGGAAAAAGTATGCTAAACCTGCAGATCTTAGAGCTCCTGATTATGTAAGGCAAGGGATGACACTTTCCCTTGACAATCCTCCAAAAAGGCTGGTGCAAAAACATCCAGGAAGAGAGTGATTCATGTTGTTGGAAGACCTACCTCCATGTTTGAGGACCCAGAAGCTGCTGGTGAAGAAGATGAAATTCCACCCGATGCCCATCCTCCTCCTAAGAAGAACAATCTCATGGCTGATGCCATTCCCAACAAATCTGTTCCTAAGCCTCCTGCTAAGGCTAAGAAGACTGTAGCTACCAAGAAGACTACAAAGGACATTCCTGTAGCTGCCAAGGACAAAGGCCATGCTTCCAGTGCCTTTCCTGGAGAGGAAGAACAAGATGAGAATGCACCCATTCTCAGAAAGCTCCGACCAAATCTTCCACTACACAATGATGTTCATCTAGCAGCTAAAGACATGAAGAAAAGGAAAGATGCAGGTTTGAGGAAGTGGAGATTTGTAGATCCATATGCCATCCGAAGAAGAACTATTGTTGATCCAAGGTTTCACACCAAGGAACAACAATATTTCTATGAGACAATTTTGTATGACAAAAGTCCAGTTGTTAGTGAGATGAGATATGTCGACTCAGCATCAAAGCCAATGGAAACTTCTTTGCCCATGTGCGAGAAAATTTCAAGTCACTGGACATTGAAGATTTTGTTGGAAAGGAGATGACCCATGGAACGGTGAACTAATCATGCTATTCTTCGATTGTTCGTTTCTATGGAGATGGTTCTATTGACTGGATGACTGATGGTTACAAATATGAGTCAACAATTGATGAGTGGGCCACTATCATTGGTGTCCCTAAGCAGAAAGAAAGTGATGTTGATGTGTATTCTAATGTGAAGAAGAGTCACAACTCTATGGCCAATATGTACAAGCCAATTCCTCACAAGTATTTGGCAACTCACAAGATGGGCTTGTGTACTTCTTGCAAGCAGGAATACCCACAAATAACACCATTCTAAGAATCACCATTTGGAGAGTCAGGTGAAGATAAGATGATCAGAGGACACTCCATCAACTTGCTGCAACTTTTGGATACTCACACCAGATTCAGAGTGATGGACTTGATAGTAGAGACTATCCGGAGGACTGTTGCTGCTCAAAAGAGATCTTTTGTATATGCCCCATATAGTCACATGCTTATCAATGCCAAGGTAGGCAAGCATGTATATCTCCTTGATCGTCCCAATTTACCTCTTGAGTCAGAGTTTGAAGTCAACGAAGTGGTGATGGATGACAATGATCCGAGCTCAGCTGCAGCCAGAATGGCAGCTGAGGCTGCTAGGAATGAGCTACCACTAGTTCCACAGCTCAGAACTCAAGCTAAGAAAATGGAATTTCTAGTTATCTCTATTCAAGGTATGGAGAAGAACATCCAGGAGATACTGCAAAATTAGAAAAGCCTTGAGAAAGTCGTGGAAACAAACTTCCATGACATGGATATGAAGGTTACAAAGTTGACCACTATAGTCAAACAACTTCAACATAAAGTTGACTCGGTGGAGATACCACACTCAGATGATGATGATGACGATAATCATGATGATGAAGAGTCACCTCCTCACACTACTACACGGTTTAGCACCAAGCCTAGATCAGCTATTGTACCTGCTCCAGAGACAAGACAGACTTTATCAGCTCAAGCATCAACACCTTCACCTCCAACTCAAGCACCTCCAGTATCCACTCCTCCAGCTCCAGGACATTCCGGAGAATCCTTCATGGATGCTCTTCTGTCGACTCCGTCATCAGCTGCCCAGAGAGACGAGTAGTTCTATACTTTTTGAACTTTTTGGTAACTTGTTGCCAAAGGGGGAGAAATGTATAGATCATAGACTTCGAGAGAGAGAAAGAGAGAGCTTTTGACTTTATTTGCTCTCATTCGGTTTCAAAACTTTGGTCTTTTGGATGACTTTATCCCGTTATCTGTGTTTGATTATATGCTTTGCTTGATTGATGCTACACTGTTATCTTTTAGCTATCTATGTGATGATCATCCACTTATCTTCTTGGTGTCATGTGCTTACTATTCATTCTCATCTTGTATGTGCACCACCTAGGTGTATCTGACATGGAAGAGTGACCCATGATCCTAATTGATTGTGCATTTGCATTCAAATGCAAATTTTAAATAAAGCACAAATTTAGGGGGAGCTCTTGCTTTTCACATACTTCTCAAAGCATCGATGCTAATCATTGATTATATCTTTTGTTGAAGCTTTGATCTATATGTTGTCATCAATTACCAAAAAGGGGGAGATTGAAAGCACAATTTCTCCCTAGGGTGGTTTTGATAATTGATCACAACATATACATCATTGGACTAATATGTTTATCCAAGTATATTTCAGATAAGTTCAAAAGATGCTTTGGCTAAAGGCTTATGTGGAGATGCCCCTTGATACAAGAAAGGAATAAGATTGGCTCAAGCTTCAAGATACAAGACTCTTCATTTTATATTTGTGACAAATCACTTTCGAGTCCATAGCAAAGCTAATATTATTAAAAGGGGGTGAGGTATTAAAATGAACTGCTTGCTCTAGTGCTCAAACTTAGCCACCAAAATACCCAACCATTTTCCCACATAAACACTTTGTCCAATTCCACATACTCAAATTCGGTGCCACCAAGTTTCATATTTCGGACCCACCGAGTTTGACCTGAGATAGAAACCCTAGCCATTCGCACCAAATCGGTGCAACCGAAACCAAGTCGGTGCTACCGAGTTTGGGTGACCAACTTTCGGTTGCCTCGGTAATCGGAATTTTACAGTTTGAGTATAGGTGCAACCGAGTTTGGTCATCTAACCGTTAGCCACCTTTTTGGTGCCACCGAGTTTCGTATATTGGTTCCACCGAGATTCAAAAGTTGTTGCCTTTAGTACAAGTCGGTACCATCGAGTTCATCACTTTGGTGTCACCAAGTTTGCCACTTTAGGTGTAACGGTTGGGTTTTGTGTGGTGCCTATATATACCCCTTCACCAACCTCTCATTCATGGGAGAAGCACTCAAAACACACACTTCATTGCCAGATCCATTTTCGGAGAGAGAACCACCTACTCATGTGTTGAGACCAAGATATTCCAATCCAATCATTTGAAACTTGATCTCTAGCCTTCCCAAACTTCTTTCCACCAAATCAATCTCTGCTACCCATGCCTATTGTGTGGGAGAGTGATTTTGTGCTGAAGAGACTATCTTTAGAAGCAAAAGAGCAAGGAGTTCACTCATCTACCACATCTATTACCTTTCGGAGGGTGGTGCCTCCAAGATTGGTTAGGTGTCGCTTGGGAGCCTCCTACTTCGTGTTGTGGAGTTGACCCAAAGGATATCGCCTACTTCGTGAAGATCTACCGTGAGTAAGGCTAGTCCTTCATGGGTGGAAGACATGGTGGAATAGACAAGGCCGCTTCTTCGTGGACCCCTTGTGGGTGGAGCCCTCCGTGGACTCTCGCAGCCGTTACCCTCCGTGGGTTGAGGTCTCCACTAACATGAACGTACAATAGCGCCACCTATCGGAACCATGCCAAAAATCGTTGTGTCAACCTCATGCGTTTGATCTCCCTACGTTACTCCTTTACTTTACACTTGCATGTTTTACATTCTGTTGCTACACTCTTAGAACTGCATGTGTAGAGTGTACTTGACTTGCTTAACTGCCAAAACTGCCCCTCAACTAAAATTGGGAAAAGGAAGAATTTTTATCTTGTCAAGTAGTCTAATCATCCCCCCTCTAGACATACTTTCGATCCTACACATGTGGATCTTCTCTCCCTACAACAGCCCATGGAAGATGGGCGTGGTGAGCGAGCGAAGCCTTTTCGTGAGTGCCAGTAATGATAGTCGCCTTCTTCACCATTCACGCTCATTGCCCTCCCCGTCTAGCTTGTAAGTGTGGCACCCCGATTCAACGAATCGGATCACCAGTGTTTCCAACCCAGAGATCATGCCTCCTGGAAACACCCAACAACTTGGCACATAACTGAACTGACTTTATTGATAGCATAAGGTTACAGATACATATCTTACAATGATAGCGAGGCCAATGGCACCCATGGTGCAGCACAGTATCTACATTACTTATGAGACATAGCGGGGCCTCGAAACTACTAAGTACTTCTACGGCGTAGCGGAACATAGCGGCAACTCCATACACAGGGACACTGCTGTGGACACTTCCTAGTACGCATCATCAGGACCTCCGTCCTCGGCTTCTCCTGCATCTGGCATGATACGCCAGGTGAGTACTTGGAATGTACTCGCAAGCTCATAATAACCAAGCAATGCAGCAAACAATAGCATGGCAACAAATTAAGAATAATACCACTTGGCTTTATAACATCCACTTACTCATGTCCGGGGTTGTCTCACAACCACCGGAATGCTTATCAAGCATCTCCACTCAACTGGAGGGTTCTTCCATCATTACTAACATCCACACGGGTGACCATCTACTGAGGTTTGGTCGGGCTGTCCATTACCGTGGACACGACTATTCGAATAGTTTTGTCACTCTGCAGAGGTTGCACACTTTACCCACACTCTGGAGCACTGACCTCGTGATCCCATTCGGGTGGACCAGCATTGCTCCAACGCAACTTGCCTGACCCGTGACTCTCTCATCATATCCCCGGCAACCACTCCCTTCCGTAGTCCTGCCCTGGGTGGCCCTGTGTCCTCCTGACACCTGCCACCGTCGTGGCCAAACAAAACTGTCCCAACCGGGTACGGGCCCAACTCAACTTAACTGGGCTCATAGAGTTATCACCGCCCACCGTGCCAAGGTGGCACACATGCATAACCCTCCCTCTTTGAGGCATATTGGTGAGAGATCACACAAACAACCCAAGTCACGGCCTTCCCATACCGGCAAGAGGTGGTTGTATGATTATGCCCAGTCAGGTGACTCATGATCATCCATCATGCCATAGTAACCATAGTGATTCATAACCATAAGCATATATCTATATATGATTATTTATTAAATGATTATTTTCTTAGCAAGTTAAGCAAGTATAATGCATGAAGATGTGAGTGATGCTATGCAAAACTACATCCCATGGGTATGATGGCTTGCCTTGATCAGTGGGGTTGTTCGAACAGTCCCGGTCTTCAAAGTTTCCCTCTGAAAAATGTGTTTGAGATAGCAAAAGAAAAGGAAAAGCATTAAATACCTTTTTATTAATCATAAATTCTATGAGTGTGGGAAAAATACCAAAATTTACCAGATTATAAAGAAATTCAATACCAACCCAATGCAAAAAGAATCAAGTGATTTGGACTTGTAAATAAAAAGATTTAAATGGTCAAAGTTTGTGTTTAAATCTGGCATCAATAAAAGAAAAGAAAATCCTGCGAGGGGCCACGTCAAAGGCGTAAAGTGGAGGGGCACCTCCACTTAACGCTTCGGCCGCATGCCGCAGACCCTTGCAGGTGGGGCGTGCCCCTTTTAAACAGAGAGGGAGGAGGGGGACAGAGGAGGACGGCTCACCGCCGATGCTCACTGGCGATAGAGACGGCGGTGAGGCTGGGAGATGACGGGAATGGAACGGGCTCTCGACGGCGATCCTCCCTGGACCCATAGCTTCTTAGGAGATGGTCGAACGGCATCGCCCCTTCTTCTCCGGCGGGTGGAGGCTATGGTGGTCGTCAACGACGACGATTCCGGTAGGGATTCGACTCACCGACGGCTCGAGGAGCACCAGAGGGACCAAGGGAACACACTGGTGGCCTTGGATTAGACTGGGGAAGGGCGGAGGAGGCTGGCGACAGAGGGGATTTGGCGGCGGAGCTTGTCACCGGAGCTGAGGGAGACGAGCTCCCGGTTCTTGCTGGGGGTCTCTAGGGCTAATCAAGGGGTGGATGAGAGGGGTGAGAGCTAGGAGGGGTTCGGGCAGCGGCTTATATAGGCTAGCAACGAGCGCTGCCGAGCTCTCCCGAAGCGGCGAGGCTCGGGCTTGCCACTGGAGCAAGGACGGCGAGCTGGTTGTCGCGGCGTGGGGGTGAGGTGATGGAGGAGGTCAGGGGAGCGATGGGACGGGTCCGGAGCCATTAATGGCTTGCGGACGACCACAATGGCCGAAGCCCACTTTGTTGCCCGTGGCGGAGCTTGGCCGGGAGCGACGACAGCCTTCTCCGGCGAACCAGAGGGTTCGGGAGGTGCCATGCGGCTACCAGGGACCTCGTAGGTACTTAGGCCAAGGGGGATAGCGATTGACGGCTCATGGCGGCTCGGCTGTCACTGGAGCTGTGCAAAGCATGCTCTATGGCATGCCAGCACCATTACACCACGATTGCGGCCACCCTGATGCCACGCAAGCCTTGAAACCTTGTCTATTGCGTCGACCAGCCTTCCATCAGTCACCATCCACTGCTTGCTGGAACATACAAGCTCTGCTGCGACTAGGAACATCATCAACAGATTCTGCCAGCACACTTTGGGAGGTTCTAGAGCTCAACAGAATTGGGATTATAGAAAGATAAGATGTCTAGCGGAATCAGCATAGAAAAGAATCTAAACTGGCAAAGATTGGCAAGATTTGAAGATCCAATGAATATAGTTCGTTTGAAAACCATCTTTCTGGTCCAGAACTCAAATGAGCTCCCAGCACTAAATTGCAAGCTTTGCTACCAGTGTCTTTTGGTGGGAAAGTGTCATTTGGTAGTGCACACATGCCCAAAAATTTGTAGCTCCATTGTGCACTCCTAGCTAGCACTTCCTTCACAAAGGTCTTGTTTTAGCACAAACTTAGCAGAGTGTTTTTGCTCAAAATTTGTATTGGACCATGGGATGTTTTTACATATTGGAACCATATATGATCCCTAGTTACTATAGGAATTAATTGGTAATTTTTCAAAACATGAATCATATGTTGCTCCACAAAGAGATAATTCTCGTCAGAAAAGAAATAATTATTCTGGCCATAATTATCCATTGGACAAAGAAATATTTTTGAATATTTTGAAATCATATGACATTGAGAAGATGTTGCAGAAGTTTTGGGTCTTAAAGCTCATCCAAGCTATAGGTTGCTTCACAACCCATAGTGATGGCTTAATTCCCAAAATAGAAAAAGAGAATTATTTAATAGAATAAAATATTGCAAATAAATCTTAGAAAGGTTTTAGTAAGAAGCAAATGCTTTTGGGTTGTTTGAGACAAGAAATCAGAGATTTCATAATCCAACTTGCTTTGAGAATTTGAAAATCCACCAAATTGCAAGTGATCTTCAAAAAAAATTTAAAAAGAAAAGGTTTGAAAAATCAGGGTGTTACAGTAAGGTACGACCGCAACACTAAACATTGGGTTTTTAGTAATGTGCTTTTCGTCATCTGTTATCCCAAGCCAAGTCCAATAATTTTGGGTTTACATGACATGCACACCATCTAGATCTATCGTCACTTTGCGCTTACTTCTGAAGACTGATGACTAAACATTGGAGTTTATTTTGTTCTGCTTCAGTCTTGGGAATATGCTGCAGAGTAAGAGAACTGGCGATGAGAATCTCATAGAAAATCTCACAAAAAGCTCGAAAAGGTGTAAGCCTTGCATTGGTACGTGGAGGAGAGTGCTACGGCAACAAAAGTCCTTCCCCGGCAATGCCAGGAATTCTTCTTGCTACTTCTCTTGTTTGCGTCGGTTTTTCCCTTGAAGAGGAAAGGGTGATGCAGCACAGGAGCAGTAAGTAGTTCCCTCAGTTTGAGAACCAAGGTATCGATCCAGAACGAGGGTCTCGTCAAGTCCAAAGTACCTGTGCAAACACAAACGAGCTTGCACCCAGCGCTTCAAAGGGGTTGTAAATCCCTTCAAGATTGTTTGCAAAGTGAGATCTGAAGGCGGAAAGTGCAACGAAGTAAAAAGTGTAAGGCTGAAAATATGGTGTGGAGTAGACCCGGGGGCCATAGTGTTCACTAGAGGCTTCTCTCAAAATAGCAAATATCACGGTGGATGAACAAATTACTGTCGAGCAATTGATAGAACCGCGCAAAGCCATGACGATATCTAAGGCAATGATCATACGTATAGGCATCACATCCAAGACAAGTAGACCGATACTTTCTGCATCTACTACTATTACTCCACACATTGACCTCTATCCAGCATGCATCTAGTGTATTGAGTTCATGACGAACAGAGTAATGCTTTAAGCAAGATGACATGATGTAGAGGGATAATCTCAAACCAATGATGAAAACCCCATCTTTTTACACTTGATGGCAACAACACGATGCGTGCCTTGCTACCCCTTCTGTCACTGGGTGAGGTCACCGCACGGTATGAACCCAAAACCAAGCACTTCTCCCATTGCAAGAATCATAGATCTAGTTGGCCAAACAAAACCCACAACTCGAAGAGAATTACAAGGATATGAAATCATGCATAAGAGAGATCAGAAGAAACTCAAATAAGATTCATAGATAATCTGATCATAAATCCACAATTCATCGGATCTCGACAAACACACCGCAAAAGAAGATTACATCTGATATATCTCCAAGAAGATCACGGAGAACTTTGTATTGAAGATCCAAGAGAGAGAAGAAGCCATCTAGTTACTAGCTATGGACCCTTAGCTCTATGGTGAACTAATCAGGCATCATCAAAGAGGTCATGGTGTTGATGAAGAAGCCCTCCGTGTCCGAATCCCCCTCCGACAGGGCACCAGAACGTCCCCCAGATGGGATCTTGCGAAGACAGAAGCTTGCGGCGGCGGAAAAGTACTTTCGATGATCTCCTGATTTTTTGTGGAGTTTTTGGGGATATATAGGTGCAAGACCTAGGGCAGAGGGCGTCCAGGGGGCCCACAAGCCTGTGGGCCGTGGCCTCCCCCCTGGCCGCAGGGTGAGGGCTTGTGGGGCCCCTGGGGGCCCCCTGCCTTGGCTCTCAAGCCTCCTGATCTTCTTCCGTTACGGAAAAAATCTTTTAGGGGATTTTCTTCCGTTTGGACTCCGTTTCAAAATCTCCTTTGAAAGGGGTCAAAAACATGGAAAAAACAGGAACTAGCACTTGGCACTAAGTTATTAAGTTAGTCCCAAAAAATATATAAAAGGCATGCAAAACATCCAAAGTTTGACAAGATAATAGCATGAAACCATCAAAAATTATAGATACATTGGAGACGTATCAAGCATCTCCAAGCTTAACTCCTGCTCGTCCTCCAGTACGGAAGTGATAAAGAATGAATTTTTGATGTGGAATGCTACCTAGAATAGTTGTCCTTTGCAACTTCTTTCACGTGGCATGAATGTTTAGATCCGTAAGATTCAAAACAATAATTTGCTATTGACATGAAATCAATAATACTTCAAGCAAACTAGCAAGGTAATCATGAACTTTCAAAATAACAAGGCCAAGGAAAGTTATCCCTACAAAATCATATAGTCTGGCTATGCTCCATCATCCTCACACAACTAATGTAAATCATGCACAACCCCGGTATTGGCCAAGTAATTGTTTTCACACTCTTACTTTCTCAAAAAAATTATAACTATCACGTAATACATGAGCGTGAGCCATGGATATAGCACTATAGGTAGAATAGAGTGTGATGGTGGTTGTGAGACAAAAAGGAGGAGATGGTCACATTGACTCGGCATATCAAAGGGCTATGGAGATGCCCACTAATAGATATCAATGTGAATGAGTAGGGATTGCCATACAAGAGATGCACTAGAGCTATAAGTATGTGAAAGCTCAAAAGGAAAACTAGTGGGTGTGCATCCAACTTGCTTGCTCATGAAGACCTAGGGCAATTTTGAAGAAGCCCATCATTGGAATATACAAGCCAAGTTATATAATGAAGATTCCCACTAGCATATGGTGGTGACAAAGCAAGAAGATCTCAATCATGAAGAACATGGTGCTATTATGAAGCACAAGTGTGGAAAAGATAGTAGCATTGTCCCTTCTCTCTTTTTCTCTCTTTCTTTTATTTGTTTGGGCTCTTAGGCCTCTCTTTTTTCTCTTTTTTTTATTTTTGGGCTCTTTGGCCTCTTTTTTTTTTATTTCCTCACAAGGGACAACGCTCTAATAATGATGATCATCACACTTTTATTTACTCACAGCTCAAAGCTCAAAATGATGATGACTCTATAGGAAATGCCTCCGGCAGTGTACCGGGACGTGCAATGATCTAGCATGGCGTATGACGTTGGAAACATCTCGCTAGCTATCTTACGATCATGCAATGGCAATGTGAGAGTGACGGCACAAGTCATAAGACGGAACGGTGGGAGTTGCATGGCAATATATCTCGGAATGGCTATGAAAATGCCATAGTAGGTAGGTATGGTGGCTGTTTTGAGGAAGGCATATGGTGGGTTTGTGTACCGGCGAGAATTGCGCGGCACTAGAGAGGCTAGCAATGGTGGAAGGTGAAAGTGCATCTATACCATGGACTCACATTAGTCATGAAGAACTCACATACTTGTTGCAGAAGTTTTTATTAGTAATCGAAACAAAGTGCTAAACGCATACTCCTAGGGGAAGGGTTGGTAGGTGTTAACCATCGCGCGATCCCGACCTCAACACAAAAGATGACAATCAATAGATCAATTATGCTCCGACTTCCTAACATAGCGGTTCACCATACGTGCATGCTACGGGAATCACTAACTTCAATACAAGTATTTCCAGATTCACAACACCCTACTAACATAGCTCTTAATATTACCAAATCCACATCTCAAAACTAATTGAGAGCAATCAAGACTTCTCTTTCTACTCAATGCTCATGAAGATGGAGGGTTTTTGCATCCTCTTTGGGTACCTATCACCTTTGGGACCACTTTCATAGCATAATCCAACTACCAAGTCACGCACCGCCGTGCTCTAAAAGATATAAGTGAAGCACATAGAGCAAAAGTATCTAGCTGAAAAGATATAAGTGCAGCACTATGAGCATTCTAGCAAAATCACGATGAGTGCATGTCTGTCTCTCTCTCTAAAAAAGGTGTGCAGCAAGGATGATTGTGACACAAAAAAAAGAAAAGACTCCTATGATACATGACGCTCCAAGCAAAACACATATCATGTGGTGAATAAAAATATAGCTCCAAGTAATGTTACCGATGGATTGAAGACGAAAGAGGGGATGCCTTCCCGGGACATCCCCAAGCTTAGGATTTTTGGTGTCCTTGAATTTGGCTTGGGATGCCTTGGGCATACCCAAGATTGAGCTCTTTCCACTCCTTATCACTTTGTCCATGAGAACATCACCCAAAACTTGAAAACTTCACAACACAAAACTTAAACAGAAACTCGTGATAATGTTAGCACAATAAAACAAACTACCACCTCTTTTGGTACTGTAGCAAACTTGAATTACATCTATATTGGTGTTGGGCTATTGTATTCTCACTTTTCCATGGCTAGTACCCCCCCCCCCCGATACTAACCATAGTTTCATCACAACAAGCAACCAACTCAACAAAAACAGAATCTGTCAAAAACAGACCAGTCTGTAGCAATCTGTATACTTCGTATATTTCTGGTAACTCAAAAAATCTGAAAAAATTACGACTGCTTGGGCAAAAGGCATATAAACCAGCAGGAAAAGAATCAACTCAAAATCTCTTTTTGAATAAAAATGAAAAATCATCTCGTGAGCGAAAAGTTTCTGTCTTTTCCAGCAGGATCAAACAACCATCACCAAGACTAGTCATAAAGGTTTTTCTTGGCTCAAACACAAAAAGAAACAAAAAAAACAATCACAACAGAATTATGATGGTGTGGACGCAACGAAACAGAAAGAAAAAGATAAATTCATTGGGTTGCCTCCCAACAAGCGCTATTGTTTAACACCCTTAGCTAAGCATTGATAATTCAATGATGCTCACCCAAAAGACAAGAATTGAAGCACAATGAGAGCATCATAAAGCATGTGAAAATCACATCTAAGTCTAACATACTTCCTATGCATAGGCATTTTATAGGAAAACAGATTGTCAAGACAACCAATAGTTTCCATATGCAAGGAAGAAGAAAGAGACAATAACAATCTCCACATAACGAGAGGTAATTTGGTAACATGAAAGTTTCTACCACAATATTTCCTCTCTCATAACAATTAAATGTGGGATCATATTCAAATTCAACAATATAGTTGTCCCATAGGATATTCTTTCCATGATCCACATGCATGCAGAGTTGACGCTCTTAAAAAATAGTGGGATTATCATCAACTAAAGTCATCACTTCTCCAAACCCACTTTCAATCTTATTGCAAACATCATATTCATCATGAGGCTTAAACAAATTTTCAAGATCATAATAAAAATCATTACCCCAATCATGATCATTGCAACAAGTAGTGGTCATAGCAAAACTAGCATCCCCAAGCTTAGGGTTTTGCATATTTTTAGCATGATTGTCACTAATAGGATTTATAGTGAAACCATTGCAATCATGCTTTACATTCAAGGAGCCCTCGTTAATCACTTCATAAATTCCACGATTTTAAGATTCACGCATCTCAAGCAAAAATCCATAGAGAAAGTCAAGTGCACTCAACTCACTAGCAATTGGTTCCACATAAGTGGATCTCTTAAAGAGATTAGCAAGTGGATGAGGATCCGTATCAATAGATTTTCAGCAAGCGAAGATGAAAGCATATTGAAGGTCATGGCACACACGCGAACAGAAAACAAGCGAGAGAAAAGGGCGAATGAAAAAGGCAAATGAAAAAAGGCAAACGAAAAAGGCAAATTGTGAAGTGGGGGAGAGGAAAACGAGAGGCAACTGGCGAACAAAGTAAATGCAAGAGATGAGTTTGCGACACCTACTTGGATGAGTTCTTGACTTGATCCTCCCCGGCAACGGCACCAGAAATTCTTTTGCTATGGCAACAAAAGTCCTTCCCCGGCAATGCCAGGAATTCTTCTTCCTACTTCTCTTGTTTGCGTCGGTTTTTCCCTTGAAGAGGAAAGGGTGATGCAGCACCGGAGCAGTAAGTATTTCCTCAGTTTGGGAACCAAGGTATCGATCTAGAAGAAGGGTCTCGTCAAGTCCAAAGTACCTACGCAAACACAAACGAGCTTGCACCCAACGCTTCAAAGGGGTTGTCAATCCCTTCAAGATTGTTTGCAAACTGAGATCTGAAGGCGGAAAGTGCAACGAAGTAAAAAGTGTAAGGCTGAAAATATGGTGTGGAGTAGACCCGGGGGCCATAGTGTTCACTAGAGGCTTCTCTCAAAATAGCAAATATCACGGTGGGTGAACAAATTACTGTCGAGCAATTGATAGAACCACGCAAAGGCATGACGATATCTAAGGCAATGATCATACATATATGCATCATGTCCGAGACAAGTAGACCGATACTTTCTGCATCTACTACTATTACTCCACACATCGACCGCTATCCAGCATGCATCTAGTGTATTGAGTTCATGAAGAACAGAGTAACGCTTTAAGCAAGATGACATAATGTAGAGGGATAATCTCAAACCAATGATGAAAACCCCATCTTTCTACCCTTGATGGCAACAACACGATGCGTGCCTCGCTACCCCTTCTGTCACTTGGTGTGGTCACCGCACGGTATGAACCCAAAACCAAGCACTTCTCCCATTGCAAGAATCATAGATCTAGTTGGCCAAACAAAACCCACAACTCAAAGAGAATTACAAGGATATGAAATCATGCATACGAGAGATTAGAAGAAACTCAAATAAGATTCATAGATAATCTGATCACAAATCCACAATTCATCGAATCTTGACAAACACCGCAAAAGAAGATTACATCGGATAGATCTCCATGAAGATCATGGAGAACTTTGTATTGAAGATCCAAGAGCGAGAAGAAGCCATCTAGTTACTAGCTATGGAACCGTAGGTCTATGGTGAACTACTCACGCATCATCGGAGAGGTCATGGTGTTGATGAAGAAGCCCTCCATGTCCGAATCCCCCCTCTGGCAGGGCACCAGAACGTGCCCCAGATGGGATCTTGCGGAGACAGAAGCTTGCAGCGGCGGAAAAGTACTTTTGATGATCTCCTGATTTTTTATGGATTTTTTGGGAATATATAGGCGCAAGACCTAGGGCAGAGGGCGTCCAGGGGGCCCACAAGCCTGTGGGCCGCGACCTCCCCCCTGGCCATGGGGTAAGGGCTTGTGGGGCCCTTGGGCCCCCCTTCAAGCCTCCTGATCTTCTTCCATTATGAAAAAAATCTTTTCAGGGATTTTCTTCCGTTTGGACTCCGTTTCAAAATCTCCTCTCAAAGGGGTCAAAAACATGGAAAAAATAAGAATTGGCACTTGGCACTGAGTTAATAAGTTAGTCCCAAATAATATATAAAAGGCATGCAAACCATCCATAGTTTGACAAGATAATAGCATGAAACCATCAAAAATTATAAATACGTTGGAGACGTATCAGAGAGACACTTAGATTTTTTTGATTTCAGGTCTGCTCACACTTCATTATTGGGGCGACAAATATTTTTGCCTCTCCACTCAAACACTCACAAAAAAGATTGCCATCGTCGTCCCGTCCTTTCGACCGATCTGCATGTGGTTCATGTTAGTCTGATCCCACTGACACTGAACACTGAACCTCTATTCGAGTGAAAGTTTGATTGTTGATTTCAGAAAAAAAAGATGTTGCCTTTTTTGTTAAATCCTAAACTACATTTAAATTAAACTAAATTTATAACTGAATTGAAACTAAATTAAATCATTTAATGCTAAAGTGAAGTTAAGTTCAACTCTTTTTGCTACACGTAATTATCATGCTTTGTTTTTGTTTGTTTTGAGACTAATCTGATGAACTTAGTTACTGTGCTAATAACTGTAAGTTCAACTCTCTTTTATTTTTTCTGAAAGTTTATGTGCATCTATATGTCCAAGTGATGTGTTGCGATCTGCACTAGAGCTTGTGTAGTTTAGAGAGTTGACATGGACAAGTTATTAGGGCGCAATAAGACCAAGCTCCAGAAGCTCAAAACACTAGCAAAATTCATTTATTTTTAGATTTAGAGGGAAGGGGGTCAGAACTCAATGAGAGTACTCCAACATGTTGATATATTGTGAAGATTAGCCAATTTGAATTTAAGTTTCATTTCAATTTCTCCTCATCATCTTCACTTTTAATCTCATTTTTAGTGTGGTTCGACTCACCGCAAGAAGCGACAATAGAGGTTGGGATTGGGAAGCAGCAGAGGCGGGACGGGGAAGCAGCAACAGAGGCCGGCATTGGGAATCAATACTAGTAGAGGCATGCACGGGGAACTAGCAGAAGGAGAGGTGTCACCCACCACCACCAGCGGCACCAGCCAACGGCTGATGCACAAGAAGTCCAGGTTGTCATGGGCTAGCTGTGCACAACAGGTGGTGATGAAAGTGGCGGAGCAGGTGGGAGGAGCAGGTTGGAGACCGTGGAAGCGACGTCGGTGAGTGACCATGGTGGCAGCACAGGTGCGCACCAGCAGTATGCCACCTCCATGGCGGTGACACGAGTAGGGGCGGCACAGGTTGCTTCCTAGGCGGGGGATAAGGTGGGAGGCTACGACGCAAGAGCATGGTGGATGCATAGGTGGGCGACGACGCTGGTCCCCCATGATGGGCGGTAACGACTGGACGGAGGAAGGAGGCATGGAACTATTTGTAATGGATTTAAAGGTAGAATGTTTGTTTTGCAAAATCACCATATCACTACACCCATGACAACTTTTTTGTATGGAGGGAGTACTAGAGCAACTGTTAAGCTCAAAAGATAGAAGTGAAGAACAAAGAGTATTCTAATAAATCATGGTGATCATGTCTCTCTCTCAAGTTGGTGTATTTAGAGAACGATGATTGTGGAAAACTAAAAACAAAAAGCTAACTAAAGCAAATTACGCTCCAAGCAAAACTCATATCTGTGATGAATAAAATATGTAGATCCAATTGACATACCAATGGATTGCAATTAAAGCGGGCATGCTTTCCGGGGCATCCCCAAGATTAGACGCTTGAGTTTTTTGATATGTCTCCAATGTATCTATAATTTTTTATTGTTCTGTGTTGTTATGTTATCATTCTTGGATGTTTTATAATCAATTTATAGCAGTTTATATCATTTTTTGGGATTAACCTATTGACATAGTGCGTAGTGCCAGTTGGTGCTTTTTTCCTTCGCAGAAAAACCATACCAAAGTGGTCCAATCGCCACGAAACTTTACGAAGATTTTTTTGGAACAGAAGGAAACTTGAGAGCCAAGATTGAGTAGCATCCAATGCCCACGGGGCCCACGAGACACCACAATGCGCCAGAGGCCTCTGGCACGGCCTCATGTCTAGTGGCCCCTTCCCGAAGCTTCTCCACCGCCTTGGAGGTCTATAAATACCCCAATATTCCAGAAACCCTAGAGGAGTGGACAAAAAATCATTTCAGGCGCCGCAAGTTCCACAACCACGAAAAGAAATCTAGAACCTTTTCCAGAGAAGAACATGATCATGGAGGGGTTCACTATCTCCCTTGGTGTTCCTCCCATGATGCGTGAGTAGTTCATATCATACCTACAGGTTCGTAGGCAGTAGCTAGATGGCTTTCTCTCCCATTTTGTTTCTCAATACAATGGTCTCCTGGAGATCCATATGATGTAACTCTTTCTTTTGCGGTGTGTTTTTTGGGATCTAATGAATTATGAGTTTACGATCAGATCTATGAAAACATATTGTTGCTTGATTATTATTGCCTCATATTTCTTCTCCCATATTAGGTTTTTGTCTAGTCAACTTGATATTTTATCTTGCAATGGGAAGAGGTGCTTTGTGATGGGTTCGATCTTACAGTGTTCAATCTCAGTGACAGAAAGAGACATGACGCGCATGTATCGTTGCCATTAAGGATAAAAAGATGGGGTCTATTCCTACATGAATAGATCTTGTCTACATCATGTCATCGTTCTTAAGGCATTACTCTGTTTCTCCATGAACTAAATACACTAATGCATGTTGGATAGCGGTCGATGTGTGGAGTAATAGAAGTAGATGCAAGCATAAGTCAATCTACTTATTTTGGACGTGATGCCTATATACATGATCATTGTCATGAATATCATCATAATTATTTTATTTTTCTATCAATTGCCCAACAATAATTTGTCTAGTCACCCTATTTTCTTGAGAGAAGCCACTAGTGAAACCTACGCCCCCGGATCTACTTCACATCATCTATTTGCAATCTCTACTTTACTACTTGCTTTTATATATTATTTGCTCTTTTGTTTTCAGATCCATATAATCAAAAGCCCCCAAAATACCTTGTCGAGTTTTATTTGCTATCACTCTTGTTTTCATCTACCAACTTATCCTTACTTTACCCACGAGGGATTGACAACCTCTATACGCGTTGGGTTGCAAGCATTTGATATTTGTGTGCAGGGGCTTCTTACATAGTCTTATGGATCTTCCTACTAGATTGATGCCTTGGTTTCTTAACCTACGGAAATACTTGTCATCACTGTGCTACATCACCCTTTAATCTTGGAGGGAGACCAACACACCCGTGAGGGACGTCAAAATTTCTCACACCGTTGCCGGGGAAGATCAAGTCAAGATCTATGAGGTTCCTACATACAAATCTCATATCCTTGCAATTACATTATTTGCCATTTGCCTCTCGTTTTCCTCTCCCCCACTTCACAAAAAATTGCATTTTTATTTTCCATCGTTCCTTTGCCGTTTCTCTTGCCAGATATTTTATCTACTTATTGCTATGGCAAACTCCTCCCTCACTACGAATACCCATGAGATTGAAGTTCTCAATTTCAAGCAAAGGGGAGGAGAGAGTTTGAAAGATGCTTGGTATAGGATTTTCAATGCTCATGATAGATCTATCCACAAACTATATACTGTCGTTCTTCTTCGATACTTTTATGTGGGAATTATTACTTGGTATATATATGTTCTTGATACTATCATCGCGGGAAATTTCTTAAGTTGTCCACCCTCCCATTCTCTCAATGCCATGGGAAGTTTATTGGGGTCGCCACCTATCATTATAAATGAAACATTTTTAACACTTGATCATGTTATGCAAATAATAGATGCAACTAAAAAATATTACCAAAGAACATGTTGAAAATTTGGATAAAAAGGTGCAAGATCTTGCTAATAGTATTTGCGCAAGGATGGGAGACGTTATTAAGATGCTAAAAGAAAAAAAACATAACCAATGAAAGGGAAGTAGAGAGTCCCGCTTGTATTGTTAAATTGGAAGAAATATTTAGTAACTTGAGCACAACTTTTTTTTCTATTGAAAATATTGAAAAAACTCCTCTTCCCTAGAAAACTACGCAAACTCCCAAAAACAAGGGCACCTCTTCTAGCAACAACGTGGATCTTAAGATGATTAGGGCCCGCTTCAACTTGAATGAACCTCCTCATATGAATGAATTCTTTAACTTTACCCCTAGGAGTGTGATTCTTGAGAGTATGCATGCCAAATCTCTAAGAAATCAGGGATGTCTGGTTGAGGAGTTGGAAACTAAAGATGATAATAGTTGAAATATATCCTATATGCCTAGCTAGGGGCGAAAAACGATAGCGCTTGTTGGGTGGCAACCGAATGAATATTTTTTTTCATTTTTGTGTTCTATTCTTGAGTGTTTCCACAATTATGCTACTATTATAATTGTGTTTTGGTGTTTAATTTAGTGTTTGTATCAAGCGAAGCCTTTAGGAACATGTGGGGTATTAGTTGTTGTAATCTTTGTGTAAAACAGAAACTTTTCTGTCCAGTAGAAAATATCCAAAAAATCACAGAGACGTTAAGAGTGTATGAAGTTTTGACACAATATTAATATACAAATTACCTACGTTGTCCTAATTGTTAAGAATTTTTGGAGTTACATAAGTATAAGTAAATTTCAATCTTTACAAATTGTTCTGTTTTTAACAGATTCTTTTTTCTTTGTGTTATGTGCTTGTTTTAATGATTCTATGGTTTATATTGGGGGGCATAAGCCATGGTAAAGTTATAATATAGTAGATATAATGCAAAAACAAAATTGGAATAGGTTTCAATGGTACCTATAGTATAGTTTGGTTTTCTTGTACTAACGGATCTCACGAAATTTTGTTGACCTTTGTGTGATTTAAATTTTCAAATTTCGAGTGAGATCACGACGGATGAAGGAATAAGGAGTTATAAAATCCTAAGATTGAGGATGCCCCATTGCACCCCAAGGCATTATCTAAGGAGTACCAAGGAGCTAAGCTTGGGGACGCCCCGTAAGGTATCCCCTCTTTCTTCTAGAACCGTCACTAATTTTACTTGGAGCTATATTCTTATTCGTCACATGTCATGAGTTTTGCTTCTTATGTCTTGTATCATTTGTTTCTTTGCTTTAGTTTCTGGTTAGTTTGTCAAAATAAAGTTTGCTGGACACACCCATTTGAGAGAGCTAAATTATGCTATGCATTGTCAGAATCGCTCTTTATGCTTCACTTTAATTTTTTTGAGCCATGGAATTGCTCAAGTACTTCACTTATATCTTTTTGAGCACAGTGGTGCTGTTATTTTGAAGAAATTTAGTCTCATGCTTCACTTAGATTATTTTGAGAGTTGCTGAAAGTTTTGAGAAATCCTCTCTTGCTTCACTTATATAATTTTGAGAGTTGAAATTTTAAAGAAAGTTGTGCCCTCGTGCTTCACTTATACGTGTTTGAGAGCTTGTTATTTCCATTGGCAATTTGCTTTAAATGAAAATTAGTCCCAAAGTAATGAATGTCTAGAAAAGATATAACAAAACTTTCATGAAGATAATTGGATATTAAGCTTGATTCTTTGCAATAGTTTTGTGATATGAAGATAGTAATATGTGAGTTATGTTGATGAGTAATTTTGCTCTAATAAGAATATTGGTGTTAAGGTTTTTGATTACCTATGCATGCACATGAAGTCAGTAATTATGCTATGAAATTATATCCTGCTCGTGTTGCATTATTCGGTGTTAGTTATTCTTAATGTTCACCTATGATAATTTTCTTCCTTTGTTGGGCGCTTCTCAATCTATTTGCTAGCCTTCCCTTGTACTAAGAGGAAATGCTGCTTGTGCATCCAAATCCTAAACCCAAAGTTGTGCCGATGAGTCCACCATACCTACCTATATGCGGTATTTCAACGCCATTCCAAGTATATTTGCAAGTGCCAACTCTAATTTTCAAAATAAAATTTTGTTTTGTGTGACCGTACCGCTCATGAAGCCGCGAGGGGTGACCGGTATCTTCCATGTTAAATAGGTTATTCTCAAGATGAGTGTTCATTCAATTGTCATTTCACGAGAGTATGGCAGTAATAGGGATGCCCAGTCCCAAAAAGAACAAAAATGTTGTCAAATAATAAATTCCTTGGAAAGTGTTAGTATGGACAGAACCCGTGGATACGACTAGCCATGGAATGTGAAATAATGGTGGCAAAGGAATAAACTTTATTTTCACTTTGGGAACCGCCTATAATTTGTTTAGAATGGAGGTTATTGGAAACTCTTAGTCGTTCTCGTTGACAGGAAAGGCATGCCACCTAATTTTTTTTGTCTCTAAGTGAAAGGATGTGGATGTCGCCTAGAGGGGGGGTGAATAGGCACTTTAAAATAATTACGGTTTAGGCTTGAACAAATGAGGAATAAAACTAACGTTTAATTTGTCAAGCACAAAACCTAAAAGAACTAGGCTCACCTATGTGCACCAACAACTTATGCTAAGCAATTTAAACAACTAAGTGATAGCAAGATATATTGCAAGAAACAAAATGGCTATCACACACTAAAGTACATAAGTAAAGGGTTCGGGTAAGAGATAACCGAGGCACGTGGAGACGATGATGTATCCTGAAGTTCACACCCTTGCGGATGCTAATCTCTGTTTGGAGCGGTGTGGAGGCACAATGATCCCCAAGATGCCACTAAGGCCACCGTAATCTCCTCACACCCTCGCACGATGTAAGATGTCGTGATTCCACTAAGGGACCCTTGAGGTCGGTCACCGAACCCGTACAAACAAGGTTGGGGAAATCTCAACAACTTAATTGGAGGCTCCCAAAAACACCACAAAGCTTCACCACAATGTCATATGGCTTCGAGGTGACCACAAATGCTCGGGGAAATCTCCACAACTTAATTGGAGGCCCTGATGCTTGCCCGGAGCTTTACACCACAATGACTGAGCTCCGAGGCACCACCAAGCTTCTAAGACGCCAAAGCATCCATGAAGAACAATCTCTAGGGGTACCAAGTACCCAAGGGTAATAAGCTTCTCAACTTCTCACTTCCACGTATCACCATGGAGAACTCAAACCAGCGCAACTAATGCAATGGCAAGAACACACGAAGTGGTCAAGTCCCTCACACTCAAATCCCTCCACAACAACAAAAGCTATGGAGAAATATGAGAGGAAGAACAGGGAGCTCACAAAGAACTCCAAGATCAAGATCCAAGGGGTTCCCTCACGTAGAGGAGAAAGAGATTGGTGGAGATGTGGGTCTAGATCTCCTCTCTCTTTTCCCTCAAGAACTAGCAAGAATCATTGGAGGTATTGAGAGTTAGCAAGCTCTAAGGAGGTCAACAATGGAGGAAGAACACGAGCTCAATGGATGGATAAGGTCCAATGGGGAAGAAGACCTCTTTTATATAGTGGGGGAACGGATCCAATCGTTACCCCCACTCATAGCCCGACCGGAGTGGTACTACTGCTGCTAGGAGCGGTACTACCGCTCCCAGAACGTCCGAGGGAGCGGTACTACCTCTAGAAGTGGTACTATCGCTGGCACGAGGAGCGGTACTACCGCTGGATACTGAAAGTACCATAACTTTCGCATACGAACTCCGAATCGAGCAAACTCAAGCTTGTTGAATTCACTACGACAAGAGCTATCCAACATTGACAGGGATGAGAACGCCAATGATATAGAGATGTGAGACCTCTATGAATGAAGAACCGGAAAAAACTTCCAAAATCGAAAACATCATAGAAGATGCATATAGACTCCATTTTCGATGAACTCGAGCTTGTCATGAAGATGACCATAAGCTCTAAAACTCACAAGGAGAAACACCAAACAAGAACCAAGGTATGATGCAAGGATGAAAATGGGTTGAGCTCTCAACGAACGATATGATCAAGCTACTCACTTGAGAGCCCCCCTTGACAGTACGGCAAACTATCCTACAATAGAAAAACCTATCAAGGGAAAACATATACCTTGCACCCAGTCCTCTTGAGCTAGATGATGATGATGATCTTGGCTTCCTCAAGATGGACCACCTTTCTTGATTTCTCCCCCATACTCACTATGGGTGATCCACTCTTCAGCATATTCTTCACAACTCCATTGCCACCACAATGGACGACAAGCTTCAAGCATGATATCTTCGTGATGCTCCACTTGAATTTGCACACCACAATCTTGATGACGATCACCACTTGATATCATCCTTCATAGGTTGAATGAGATCTTCCTCTTGACGGAAACCCATGGAAACAGACCTAACCCCACATAGAACTCTCACAAAGACATGGGTTAGTACACAAAAGCATTATGGACAATGCTTACCATACCATGGGATCACTTGATCCTTATCGGTACATCTTGTACGCTTTATGTGTTGATAATCTTGATTTACTCTCTGCTTAGTCTTGATCAACCGTGTCTTTATGACCAATCTTTGGATAATACTTTGAATACCACCTTGGTCATCATATAAACTCCTTGAAACCAACAGATGAACTTCAAGAAGTTCCTATGGACAAATCCTTCAAATATGACTTAAGTCAACCATTAGTCCATAGGGATTGTCATCAATTACCAAAACCACATATGGATAAATATGCTCTAACACTAAGTTTTTCACTTTGAGAAATGGCACCTCTACAAATCTCTGCTTCCCTCTACGAAGGGCCTATCTATTTACTGCATGCATTTTTTATTTTTGAATTTGAGTCTCCATCTTCTCTTATAAAGGCCCAACTAAGGAACTCCCTTATCACACTTGAGCATTGGACGTAGTTAATATTTCATTGTGTTCATGAATGGATCAATGATAGAGCATGATGGGCTAGGGATAAATTTCTTCAGCCTTGATATTTTAAAAGACGTAGTTGCTTGTTGATATGCTTAAGTATTGAAATATTCATGTCAAATTATAGACTATTGCTTTGCATCATCTAAAACTCCATATGCCCATGCTGAAAGAAAATAATTTGATGAACATGAGAGACAACATTCCACAATCAAAAATTCTGTTTTTATCATTTACCTACTCAAGGACGAGAAGGAATTAAGCTTGGGGATGTTGATACGTCTCCAACGTATCTATAATTTTTGATTGTTCTATGTTGTTATGTTATCATTCTTGGATGTTCTATAATCATTTTATAGCAGCTTTATATCATTTTTTAGGACTAACCTATTGACATAGTGCCTAGTGGGAGTTGCTGTTTTTTGATATTTTTTCCTTCGCGGAAAATCCATATCAAACGTGGTTCACTTGCTACAAAACTTTACAAAGATTTTTTTTGGACCAGAAGGAAACTTGGGAGCCAAGATTAAGTAGCAGCCAAGGCCCAAGGGGCGCACTAGACACGACGACGATCCAGAGGCCCCTAGCACGGCCTGCTGTCTAGTGGGGCCATCCTGAAGCTTCTCCATCGCCTGTGAGGTCTATAAATACCCCAATATTCCAAAAACCCTAGAGGAGTGGGCGAAAAATAGTTTTAGCCGCCGCAAGTTCGGGAGCCACGAAAACCAATCTAGATCCTTTTCCAGAGAAGAACACCATCATGGAGGGGTTCATCATCTCCATTGGTGTTCCTCACATGATGCATGAGTAGTTCATATCAGACCTACGGGTCTGTAGGCAGTATCTAGATGGCTTTCTCTCTTGTTTTGTTTCTCAATACAATGGTCTCATGGAGATCCATATGATGTAACTTTTTCTTTTGTGGTGTGTTTGTTGGGATCCGATGAATTGTGAGCTTATGATCAGAATTATGAAAACATATTCATGCATATTTATTATAGCCTCGTATTTCTTCTCCGATATTTGGTTTTTGTCTGGCCAACTTGATCTTTTATCTTGCAATGGGAAGAGGTGCTTTGTGATGGGTTCGATCTTGCGGTGCTCAATCTAAGTGACACAAAGAGACATGACACGCATGTATCGTTGCCATTAAGGATAAAAGATGGGGTCTATTCCTACATGAATATATCTTGTCTACATCATGTCATCGTTCTTAAGGCATTACTCCGTTTCTCCGTGAACTCAATACACTAGATGCATGCTGGATAGCGGTCGATGTGTGGAGTAATAGAAGTAGATTCAAGTAGAAGTCGCTCTACTTATTTTGTACATGATGCCTATATACATGACCATTGTCATGAATATCGTCATAATTATTTGCTTTATCTATCAATTACCCAACAGTAATTTTTCTACCCAGTGCTTGCTATTTTCTCGAGAGAACCACTAGTGAAACCTATGGCCCCCGGGTCTACTTCACATCATCTATTTGCAATCTCTACTTGTCTATTTTCTTTGCTCTTTTGTTTTCACATCCATATTTCAAAACCCCCAAAAATACCTTGCTTAATTTTATTTGCTATCACTCTTATTTGCATCTATCAATTTATCCTTACTTTACCCATGAGGGATTTACAACCCCTCTATGTGTTAGGTTGCAAGGATTTGCTATTTGTGTGCAGGGTTTGCTTACATAGTCTTGTGGATCTTCCTACCGGATTGATACCTTGGTTTCTTAACTAAGGGAAATACTTGTCGTCGCTTGAAGGGAGACCGATGCACCCGCGAGGGACGTCATCTTCCTTAGAATATAACCTTGGGGTGCCTTGGGCATCCCCAAGCTTAGGATCTTGCTTCTCCTTATTCCTTCATCCATCGCAATAACACCCAAAACATGAAAACTTCAGCTCACAAAACTCAACAGAAACTTCGTGAGATTCGTTAGTATAATAAACATATCAAATACTTTTGGTACTATTATAAATTTATTCAAATTTTATTAATTCATAGCGTACAATATTATAACTTCTTCATGACTTACCCCCCTGATATAAATAATCCATATCATCATCAAAACAACCACAGTATGCAAGCAAAAATAGAATTTGTCTAAAACGGACACTGTTGGGCAATTGATATAAAAATGCATAGTTATCTGATGTTCACGTCATGTGTATATAGATATGGCATCCATAAGAAAATAGGATGAATCCTACCTGCACCTATTACTATTACTCCACCCATCGACCGCTATCCAGCATGCATCTAGAGTATTAAGTAAAACAGAGTAATGCTTGGAGAACATTGACATGATGTAGACAAAGAGAATTCCATTAATATGAACTAAACCCATCGTTTATTACTTAGTGGCAACAATATAGAGACATATGTTGTCCCCTAATGTGTCACTAAGATATAGAAATCTGTCGGATTCAACCCACTACAACGCACCCCTCTCACTAACGAAAGATCAATCCACTTTGCCAAAGCAAATCAATAGATCGGAGAGATTTATGAAGCTATTATGATCATGCACATGAGAATCTTATTGAAAATTTAAAGAATACTGAAATATGTATCATGAATTATCTTAACATAAAACCACATACATCGAATCTCAACAAATGCGCCGCACGAAAGAATTACATGAAATAGATCAAAGCGATATGTGATGATCATTGTATTAAAGAACAAGAGAGAGAGAGAGAGATCCATCTAGGTACTAACTAGGGACTCGTAGGTGTGTGGTGAACTACTCACAAATCACCATGGTAGCATCATGGATGATATAGATGTCCTCCATGATCGATCCCCCCTCTGACAAGGCACCTAAAAAGGGCTCGAGATGGGCACACAGTGGAGCACAGACTTGAGGGAGCGAAAAAAGTGTTTCGGGTGGCTATCTAGGATTTTGGGATATTTGTGAATTTATAGGACAAAGAGGTACTCCAGGAGGCAAACGAGGGGAGCACGAGGCAACATGGCGCGCCTTATGCCTTGGTCCTGCACTGTTGGGTTGTGCTTCCCTCGTGAGGCTTCTCGCCTCCTCCCGAAGCTTCCATGTCTTCTTTTGGTCCAGAAAAAAATCACCAAAAGGTTTCATGGAAATTGGACTTTGTTTGGTATTGTAAACCTGAAATGCTAAAAACACGAAGAAAACACGAACTCGCATTGGACACTGGGTCAATAGGTTAGTGCTCAAAAATATATTGATTAGTATATGAGCTCCCAAAAAGTATCCTAAAATGATAATATAATAGCATGGAATAATCAAAATTTATAGATCCGTTGGAGACGTATCAGCATCCCCAAGCTTAATTCATGCTCATCCTCGAGTAGGTAAATGATAAAATCAGAATTTTTGATGTGACATGCTACCCAACATGTAATCAATTGCAGGTTTGATCATTGATACACAATGAATTAATAAACATCAACATAACAATTCTTATAAACATAAGCAGCATAATCATCAAGTTTCAAAGCATGCAATCCTTAAAGAATGTTCACCCATATTCATTTATCATATAAATATAGCATGGCTCCATCCTCACCACATAAATATAAATGTTAAGCACCACAGTGTCAAGTTATGCAATTGGATCATACTTTTTAACGCACTTTAGATTTTTATTACCTGCACAATATATGAGAATGAAGCATGGATATAACATAAAGGTGGGATATAATATGGTGGTAGGTTTCAAAGGGGTGAAAGTGGAGAAGAAAGTCTCGCATCAACTAGGCGTATCAACGGGCTATGGAGATGCCCATAAATATATATCAATGCGAGGAGTAGGGATTGCCATGCAATGGATGCGCTCGAGCTATAAGTGTATGAAAGATCAACTGAAGCTAAGTGGGTGTGCATCTATCTTGCTTGCTCATGAAGACCTTGAGAATTTGAAGAAGCCCATCAACGGAATATAAAAGACAAGTTCTATAATAAAAATTCCCACTAGCATATCGAAGTGACAAGACAAGAGACTCTCTATATGAAGAACATGGTGCAACTTTGAGACAGAAGTGTGGAATAAGAGGTAGTAGCATTGCCCCCTCTCTCTTTTCTCTCATTTATATATTTTATTTTATTTTTATTTTTTTTATTTCTCCCTTTTTTCATGTGGAGTCTCTTCCCAACTTGTGGGGGAATCATTGTCTCCATCATCCTTTCCTCATTGAGACAATGCCCTAAATAATGATGAGCATCACACTTTTATTTACTTACAACTCGATATGAAAGTCTGATAGGATGATATGAATCTATATGAATGACCCTATCAATGTACCAGGATGTGCAATCATCAAACATAACATTTATAACAATGATGAACGGTGGCTTTGCCACAAATACTATGTCAGCTTATATGATCATGCAAAACAATATGATAATGGAAGTGTAAGTCATATGAAGTGACGGTGGAAGTTGCATGGCAATATATCTCGGAATGGCTATGAAAATGCCATGATAGGTAGGTATGGTGGTTGTTTTGAGGAAGATATAATGAGGCTTATGTGCAAGAGAGTGTATCATGTCATGGGGTTTGGATGCACCAACGAAAGTTGCACCAATCCTCAAGGTGAGAATGGGCAATACACGGTACCGAAGAGGCTAGCAAATATGTGGAGGTGAGAGTGTGTATATTCATAAATTAACATTAGTCATGAAGAACTTGCGTACTTATTGCATGGTTTTATTAGCTCTATCAAAGCAAAGCTCTACTCACATGCCCCTAGGGAGGATGTTGGTAGGAGTTAACCATTGCGTGCGCCCGACTTAAAGAACACTAGGATTTCAACGAGGAATAAGTATGCTCACACATCATCACCATGCCATAAAAATATTTGGATGAACAGAAAGTTAACACCTCTAATTCACGATACCTATATTAACAAATGATCGTGCAGTCAAGCTCTTTCACATTACCACATTAATATCATTAACCATGCTTTCTCTTTTATGTGCTACATGTGGTTTTGATTATGCACTCATTGAATACCTATTTTATCGAACTAATCTTCTAACCCATGCAAATTACTATCGGTGTTTATTACCTCTCAAACAAATATAAGTGTAGAATGAGAGTGCAATTATTTCTATAAAATGTATACGACACCGTATTCTAAAAGATATAAGTGAAGTACTAGAGCAACTGCTAAGCTCAAAAGATATAAATGAAGCACAAAGAGTATTCTAATAAATCATGTGATCATGTATCTCTCTCAAGTGGGTGTATTCATATAATGATGATTGTGGAAAACTAAAAACAAAACGCAAACTAAAGCAAATGATGCTCCAAGGAAAGCTCATATCATGTGATGAATAAAAATCTAGCTCAAAGTGACATACCGATGGATTGAGACGAAAGAGGTGATGCCTTCTGGGGAATCCCCAAGCTTAGATGCTTGAGTCTTCCTAGAATATTACATGGGGGCGCCTTGGTCAACCCCAATATTAGGCTCTTGCCTCTCCTTATTCCTTCATCCATCGCGATAACACCCAAAACTTGAAAACTTCAGCATACAAAACTCAACATAAACTTCGTGAGATCCATTAGTATAATAAACATATCAAATACTTTAGGTACTGTTATAAATTAATTCATATTTTATTCATATGGTACTTCATTCTAATGCCTACATGACTTATCCCCTAGTATAATTCATAGGATCATCAAAACAAGGAAACTATACAAGCAAAATCAGAATCTGGCTAAAATAGAAGTGCCTATAAAGATATAGTTAAGTAACATACTTTTATAACTCCGAACAGACTGAACAATTAGGAATACCTAGGTAACTTTTATAGTAATATTGCGTAACAAATTTCGATAAAAAAATGTTTCAGTAAAATCAGATAAATTTTGCACTGGACGCTAAAGTTTCTGTTTTTGCACTACATCTATTCTATGATTATCCAAGTCACCCCAATGGATTTACTTGGCACACATACTAATTTGAACAAAAAATCACAATTATTAAAGTGTCAAAAATCATGTTATGACACACAAATAGAAAGTAAAAACAAAAATATAAAGATAACTATTGGGTTGCCTCCCAACTAGCGATATCGTTTTATGCCCCTAGCTAGGCATAATGCAAACGATTCAAGTGTTTTCATCTTTGACACTCCACCCATAAGTAGCCCTCATGATAGATTAATAAGGTGGTTTTATTCTATTTCTAGCAAAGTGTTCGGTCCTTTTCCTCAATGGGAATTGGAATTGTATGTTCCCCTCTTTCATATCAATTAATGCACCTATAGTTCGTAGAAAAGGTCTCCTAAGTATCATTGGACAAGATGGGTAGCAATCAATATCAAGAACTATAAAATCTACAGGTACAAAATATATATTATCAATTATCATAACATCATTTATTCTTCCCAAAGTTTTCTTGATAGTACAGTCTGCAAGATGTAGATTAAGGGAACACTCATGAATATTAGTAAGACCAAGCACATTACATAAAGATTTAGGTGTAGTTGAAACACTAGCACCCAGATCACACAAGGAATTGCATTCATATATCTTGATCTTAATTTGAATAGTAGGTTCCCATTCATCATACAACTTTCTAGGAATAGAGACTTCTAACTCATGTTTTTCATCATAGGCTTTTACCATATCTTCTACTATATGTTGAATGAAAGATTTATTTTGTTCATAAGTATCGGGTGAGATAATAATGGATAGGAGCAAGTAAATACATTCTACTAAAGAGAAATTATCATAATTATAATCCTTGTGATCCAAGATAGTGGCCACATCACTAGTTAAAGTTTTAACATCTCCAAACCTAGTTTTTTTAGTTTCACCATTAGAATCATCGACCCTCCAAGCAATTGGGATGCTCTCTAGATAGAGTTGACCAATCTTGAGTCCCTTTATCATTTATTTTTAGAGAAGTAAACAAATAATCAATAGGAGAAGTACCAAGCACTTTAAGATCTTCATCATGATTCCCGTAAAAACGAATGGGAGATATTTTTCTAGGACTTCCCGCTTAGCTTTCAATTCGGCGGTCCTCTCCCTACTTTAATTCATAGATATTTGGATAGATTTAATAGTATAATTCAATTCATGCTTTAGTGGGAAATTTTTACCTCTAAGATTTTCTACATCAAGAGCAATCATATCCATGTTCCTAGCCAAATCATCAATCTTATGCAACTTTTCTTCTACCATAGTGTTGAAAACTTTTTGAGAACTAATGAATTCTTTAATGGTGTTCTCAATATTAGAGGATAATTTATTATTATTGGTTGAAGTATTCCCTAAAAATTGTCAAAAAAGTAGCCATAACCATTAGAAGTGTTATCGGGATATGACCTAACATTGAAATTACCTCTATAAGCATTGTTACTGAAATTATTTCTTGAGACAAAATTCACATCAATGGCATTATCATTTTTATCAATCGAAGCACACAAAGTCATGTCATTAGGATGAACATGAGCATTTTTATTAGCAACCAAGTTCATAAGAGCATCAATTTCTCACTCAAAGTAGCAATTTTCTCAAAACAATTTACCTTATTACCAGTTGGAGCTCTTTCAGCATGCCATTGATAGTAGTTTTTTTTAGAACGCCATTGATAGTAGTTGGTCATGATATAGAACACAAGTTTAGTGGCCTCTCCTAAGGTCACCTCCATGAAGGTACCACCTACGGTAGAATCTAGAAGATTTCTAGATACAAATTTTAGTCCAACATAGTAGTTTTGGATAATCATCCACAAGTTTAAACCATGAGTACGGGAATTTCGAATCATCAATTTCATCCTCTCCCAAGATTGTGCAACATGTTCATGATCATGTTGTTTAAAATTCATTGTCTGATTTCTAAGGGAGATGATCTTAGGAGGAGGAAAATACTTGGTAATAAAATCATGTGTACACTTATCCCATGTTCCAATACTATTACGTTGTAAAGATGAGAACCAAGATTTAGCTTTATCTTGTAAGTACAAAGGAAATAACTTTAATGTTGCAATATAATTAGCCATGTCTTTTTTATTTTGCATGTCACGAAGTTCAACAAAGGTGTTGCCTCCTTTTTTGTACACAAGGTCACAAACCCATATGACACGTATAAACACGATATTTAATGCCTTCTAAGTCAATGTTGCAAGAAAACTTGTCTCCTTGTTTGCCATGTAAATTAATTATTATTTTTATCTCTCATGCACATCAAGCCAATGATCTCACTCATGCATGCATGCAAGGGATAACTAATGTCCTATTTTGTTAGTACTACAAGGGAAACACCATTAATATTGCATCGATTAGTGTTAGTGGCCTTGATTCTGTGCAAATTGTAATTTTGATAGTCGCCTTGTTTATAAAAATGGAGGAAGCATTAAGACGACAACGGGATACACACTAGGACTTCCCAAAAATTGTTGTTGATGACAATGTTCAGCAATGCAACATTTATATCATAAGTCTTCGCACTAGTGGCAGGTGGTATAGAAGTAATAATAAAATCATTATTAGTAGTATTTGAGAAGTCACGCAACTTGGTAATATCTTGAGACATGGTGACCGAAAAACAAAAATGTGACGCCCTCGATTTGATCGTACGCTAATCATACACGCAAATGCGGACGACCAAGCTCAAGGACTCACGGGAAGATATCACAACACAACTCTAGACACTACTAAAAACATACAAGCTTCATATTACAAGCAAGGGGCCTCGAGGGGTAGAATACAGAAGCTCCATAAACACACAAATCAGCGGAAGCAACAAATATCTGATTACACACATGAAACATGACAATGCTTTAGAGAAGGCTAGCACAAAATATACAACGATCGAACGAGGTGAGGCCTCCTCCCTGGGAACGTCCTAAACTACTCCTCGTCTTTAGCGGCCTCCACGTAGTAGTACGCACCGTCGGTGTAGCAGTCGTCATCGGCATGATACGCCATCTCCTGGGCTCCATCATCTGGTCGCAACAACGTATCAAGGGGAAAAGGGGAGCAAAGCAACGGTGAGTACTCATCCAAAGTACTCGTAAAACTGACATCAAAACTATGCTAAGTTATGCATCAGTATCAAAGGAAGGGGTCATATGTGGACTGACTGGAACAATGCAAGAATAGAGAGAGAAGGCCTAGTCCTATCAAAGACTAGCGTCTTCAGCGTCTTGCAGCAATAGACGAGAGCAGAGCAAGAACACAATAATAGTCATATTGTTGCAGCAAATTTAAAAGAGATCACACTCAAGGATTCTTCCTCGACTCCACTGTGAGGAAGCAATCCCGGAGTAAACATTCCAGTTAAGTAACACTTCTAATTGTATAAGACCATGCACAACTCCAAGTCGTCCTCTAACCGTGGACATGGCTAGTCGAATAGTTAATTTTCATCCCTGCAGGGGTGCACCATGATACGTCTCCAACTTATCTATAATTTTTGATGGTTCCATGCTATTATCTTGTGAACTTTGGATGTTTTTTTTGCATGATCATGCTATTTTATATCTTTTTTGGGACTAACCTATTAAATTAATGCCAGGTGCCAGTTCCTGTTTTTTTCCATATTTTTGACCCTTTTCAGAGAAGAATATTAAACAGAGTCCAAACGGAATAAAACCTTCGGAAAGATTTTTTCCGTAACAGAAGATACGCACGGAGCTTGAGAACAAAGGCAAAGGACTCCGGGGGAGCCACAAGCCCTCTAGTCGCGGCCTCGAGGGCGCCTAGCAGGCTTGTGGGCCCCCCGTGGCTCCTTTGCCCTACTTCTTCCGCCTATAAATCCCCGAAAAATCCCAAACTACGAGAGAGAGCCACGGAAATACTTTTTCGCCGCTGCAAGCTTCTGTCTCCACAAGATCCCATCTGGGGACCGTTCTGGTTCCCTGCCGGAGGGGGGATCCGGAAACGGAGGGCTTCTCCATCAACACCATTGCCTCTTCGATGATGCGTGAGTAGTTCACCACAGACCTTCGGGTCCATAGCTAGTAGCTAGATGGCTTCTTCTCTCTCTTGGATCTTCAATACAAAGTTCTCCATTATCTTCATGCAGATCTATCCGATGTAATCTTCTTTTGCGGTGCGTTTGTCGAGATCCAATGAATTATCTATGAATATTATCTATGAATATTATTTGACTTTCTTCTGATCTCTTGTATGCATGATTTCATATCCTTGTAATTCTCTTCGAGTTGTGGGTTTTGTTTGGCCAACTTGATCTATAATTCTTGCAATGGGAGAAGTGCTTGGTTTTGGGTTCATACCATGTGGTGTCCTTACCCAGTGATAGAAGGGGTAGCGAGGCACGCATCATGTTGTTGCCATCAAGGGTAAAAAGATGGGGTTTATATCTATTGCATGAATTTATCCCTCTACATCATGTCGTCTTTCTTAAGGCGTTACTCTATTTGTTATGAACTCAATACACTAGATGCATGCTGGATAGCGGTCGATGTGTGGAGTAATAGTAGTAGATGCAGATAGTATCCGTCTACTTGTCTCGTACGTGATGCCTATATGTATGATCCTTGCCTTAGATATCGTCATGACTTTGCCCGGTTCTATCAATTGCTCGACAGTAATTCGTTCACCCACGGTAATATTTGCTATCATGAGAGAAGCCTCTAGTGAACACTATGGCCCCGGGGTCTACTTCACATCATATTTTCAGCTCTACACTTTTACTTTGTTGCACTTTCCACCTTCATATCTCACCTTGCAACTAATCATGAAGGGATTGACAACCCCTTTATAGCGTTGGGTGCAAGTTTGTTTGTTTTTGCGCAGGTACATTGGTGACTTGTCTTGGTACTCCTACTGGATTGATACCTTGGTTCTCAAACTGAGGGAAATACTTACTGCTGTTGTGCCGCATCACCCTTTCCTCTTCAAGGGAAAAACCAACACAAGCTCAAGAGGTAGCAAGAAGAATTTCTGGCACCGTTGTCGCGGAGTATCAAGTCAAGAATAATATCCCTTCAACGTGTCAATTTCTGGCACCGGGGACTATTCTGAGTGAAGCTTATCCAAGTAACCTTCGCAAACTCATCTCTTGCATTTACTTTTTTGCCTCTTGCCTCTCGTTTTCCTCTCCCCCACTTCTGAAAAAAAAAATTACAAAAATATTTGCCTTTTTCGTTCGCCCTTTGATACGTCTCCATCATATCTACTTTTCCGAACTCTTTTACCCTTGTTTTGGACTCTAATTTGCATGATTTGAATGGAACTAACCTAGACTAACCTTGTTTTCAGCAGAATTATCATGGTGTTGTTTTTGTGCGGAAATAAAAGTACTCGGAATGACCTGAAAATTTACGGAGAATTTTTTTTGGAATTAATGAAAAATACCCGCGCAAAGATCCACCGGAGGAGGTGAGCTAGTGGGCCACAAACCCAGGGGGCGCGGCCACCCCCCTAGCCGCGCCGTGAGGGCTTGTGGGGTCCACGAGGCTCCACCGCCTCCAAATTCAGCTCTATATATTCCGTTTCGCTCGAAAAAAATCGGAGAGAAGGATTCATCGCGCTTTATGATACGGAGGCGCCACCACCTCCTGTTCTTCATTTGGAGGGCAGATCTGGAGTCCGTTCTGGGTTCCGGTGAGGGGAAATCGTTGCCATCGTCATCATCAACCTTCCTCCATCGCCAATTCCATGATGCTCTTCACCGTTCGTGAGTAATCTCATCGTAGGCTTGCTGGACGGTGATGAGTTGGATGAGATCTATCATGTAATCGAGTTAGTTTTGACGGGGATTGATCCCTAGGATCCACTATGTTCTGAGATTGATGTTGCTACTACTTTGCCATGCTTAATGCTTGTCACTAGGGCCCGAGTGCCATGATTTCAGATCTGAACCTATTATGTTGTCGCCAATATATGTGTGTTTTAGATCCTATCTTGCAAGTTGTAGTCACCTACTATGTGTTATGACCCGGCAACCCCGGAGTGGCAATAGCCGGAACCACTCCTGAAGATGACCATAATATGAGGAGTTCATGTATTCACCACGTGTTAATGCGTTGGTCCAGTTCTTTATTAAAAGGAGAACCTTAATATCCCGTAGTTTCCATTAGGACCCTGCTGCCACGGGAGGGATGGACAATAGATGTCATGCAAGTTCTTTTCCCTAAGCATGTATGACTACATACAGAATACATGCCTACATTAGATTGACGAACGGGAGCTAGTCACTTATCTCTCCGTGTTATAGCTGTTACATGATGAATCACATCTGGCATAATCATCCATCACCGATCCAATGCCTACGAGTCTATTACTACTGGTCCTTGCTACGTTACTTTGCCGCTACAGTTATCAGTGTTGTTGTTGTTACTATGTTGCTACTGCTGTCACTTTGCTGCTACTGGTTACTGTTGCTACTGCTGCTATCATACTACCTTGCTACAGATACTTTGCTGCAGACACTAAATCTTTCAGGTGTGGTTGAATTGACAACTCAACTGCTAATCCTTGAAAATATTCTTTCGCTTCCCCTTGAGTCGAATCAATAAATTCGGGTTGAATACTCTACCCTCGAAAACTGTTGCGATCCCCTATACTTGAGGGTTATCAAGACATTTTTCTGGCGCTGTTGCCGGGGAAGCACAGCTATATTCTCTTAGTCACTTGGGATTTATGTCTGCTGGTCGCTATGAGGAATCCGATAGATCCAAGAACTAAAGTCTTGCCTTCCACTACGAGGACAGGTAAGGAACTGCCATCTAGCTCTGCACTTGATTCACCTTCAATTATGAGTAATTTTGCAACATCACCTCGTGCTAGAAATCTTGATATGTCGCCTGTGCTTGATGATGCTACTTCTGCTGCCCATGACGCTTATGATGATGCTATGCTTGATACTATGCCTGATGATGCCATGCTTGATACTGCTTTGCTGATGATCCCATGCTTGATACTGCTTTGCCTTATGATGCTACGCTTGATACTGCTTTGCCACTAGGTGCATTCCTTGATGCACAAATATCTAGAGTTGCTTCTAGATGTGATGATACTTAAGAAACTGCTGATACTATTGAAGTAGAACCTGCTACTACGCCTGAATTGCCTGTTATGCGTGAGTGCTATGTTATGGAGGGAGAGATAGCCGAAGATTTTCTTGCGTCTAAGGATAGCTATGATGTTGAGACATTACTGCTCAAGTGGAAAGAAAAATCTTTGAACGCTAGGATGAAATACGACCCGAAGTTTGCTACTTCGCCTATCTTTGTGACCGATAAGGATTATGAATTCTTTGTCGACCCTGAGTTAATCCCTATTCACGGTTATGAGTCTGAAATGGTTGTAGCCCATCTTACCAAACTGCACGATATAGCCACCCTATTCACTAGTGAGGAAAAGATCCGCCACTACTATATCCTCAAGTTGTTTCCTTTCTCGCTAAAGGATGATGCTAAGACCTAGTTCACTTCTCTTGCTCCTGGTTGTGTGCGTAGCCCCCAGGATATGGTCTACTACTTCTCTAAAAAATATTTCCTTGCCCATAAGAAGCAAGCTGCCTTGCAGGAAATATACAACTTTGCTCAAGCTGAAGAAGAGAGTCTCCCACAAGCTTGGGGGAGGCTCATCCAGCTACTGAATGCTTTGCCTGATCACCCTCTTGAGAAGAATGAAATACTTGATATATTCTATAATGGACTTACCGATGCTTCCAAAGACCACCTAGATAGTTGTGTTGGTTGTGTTTTTAGGGAACAAACAGTAGAACAAGCTGAGATTCTACTGAATAACATCTTGTTCAATGAGAATGCTTGGACTATTCCCGAACCACCTCCTAAGCCAACTCTGAAGAAAAGAGGTATTCTATTCCTCAGTCCTGAAGATATGCAAGAAGCCAAGAAATCTAAGCGAGAGAAAGGCATTAAATCTGAACATGTCAAAAATCTACCACCTATCGAAGAGATCCATGGTCTAGATAACCCGATACAGGTAGTAGAAGTAAATCCTCTGCGTAGGTTTGATGAGAGTGATATTCCTTTTGATAAACCTGCTAGCCTATGCCTTGATGAAGTTGATAACTTTGTTTCCAAACAACAGAGTTTCAATGATTATGTTAGCAGACAATTGGAACAAAATGCTCGTATGCTTAGTCATTTAAGTGCTTGTGTGGACAGAAATGTCAATGATCTTAAGCTTCTGAGTAAACATGCCTCTATGGTTACTACTCAAGTAGAACAAGTACTTAAGGCTCAAAATGACTTGCTCAGTGAGTTGAATGACAATTATGTCAGAGTCGTCACTAGAGGCGGTAGAATGATTCAAGAACCTTTTTATCCTGAGGGTCATCCGAAGAGAATTGAACAAGATTCTCAAGGAGTTAGCACTGATGCACCTAGTCATCCTAGAAAGAAGAAGAAAGATGATAGGAACTTGCACGCTAGCAACCCTATTGCTGCTACCCCTGAGAGTCCAAACGATGTCTCTGTCTCTGATGGCGAGACACAATCTGATGATGAATATGAGCCTAAGGATAATATCAATAGTGATGTTCATGATGATGCTCAACCTAGCAATGAAAAGGATGTGGAGATTGAACCTGTTGATCTTGATAACCCACAGCCTAAGACTAGGAGATACGATAAGAATGACTTCACTGCTAGGAAGCATGGTAAAGAAAGGGAACCATGGGTTCAGAAACCCATGCCCTTTCCTCCCAAACCATCCAAGAAAATGGATGATGAGGATTTTGAGTGATTCGTTGAAATGATCAGACCTATCTTTCTGCAAATGCGTTTGACAAATATGCTCAAAATGTCTCCGTATGCTAAGTACATGAAAGATACTGTGACTAATAAGAGGAGGATACCTGAGGTTGAGATTTACACCATGCTTGCTAATTATACCTTTAAGGGTGGAACTCCTAAGAAACTAGGTGATCCCGGTTTGCCCACTATACCTTGCTCCATTAAAGGTAACTACCTTATAACTGCTTTATGTGACCTAGGAGCCAGTGTTAGTGTTATGCCTCTCTCTCTTTAACATAGACTTGAACTGGATAAGTTGACACCCGCTGAAATCTCTCTGCAAATGGCCGACAAATCAACTGCTTTCCCTATCGGCATTTGCGAGGATGTGCCTGTTGTGGTTGCCAATGTCACTATCTTAACAGACTTTGTTATCTTGGATATTCCCGAGGACGATGCCATGGCGTTCATCCTCGGAAGACCCTTTTTAAACACTGTTGGGGCTGTTATAGATTGCAACAAAGGCAATGTCACTTTCCATGTCAACGGTAATGAACATACTGTGCACTTTCCGAAGAAACAATATCGAGTACATTGCATCAATGCTATCAAAAAACGTCATCAATTCTTATTGGGATCTTTGAATGCCCTATACCTCGTGTCAATATGAAGTATGATTTTCTTGTTGGGGAGATACATATCCCCATTGAGGTGACCTAGTGACTATTCGGAAATTCTCCATTTCCTTTTGTGATTCGAAAAAGTTTGTCAAAGAGACTTCATCAACCTCACTGACGGATTTCTTTCAATGACCATGACATGGATGAATCGAGGAGTCACGAACCTCTATTCCAAGCTTTCACCTTCGGTTGCTTAGAAGATAAATGATAGATTTAGTTTAGTTTTCCCTGTTTTCTGTTTTAGCATCCGGTAGAAAAGTACCCCGAAAATAAAAGTTCTCCGAACGCCGTGAAAATCAAGTATGATTTTTTCTGGAATTTTTGAAAAATTCTGAGACAAAGAGCTTGTCTAGGGGCTGCACCAGTGGGCCACAAGCCCTTGAGGTGCGGGCACCCCCTGGCCACGCCACCCAGGCTTGTGGGGCCCACAAGCACCCCTCCACTCATTCTTTCTCTCATTAGGTTCTCCTACCTCCAGAAAAAATCGTTTCGCAGCTCAAACCCGTGTTCTTGCTCCTCTTGTTGGGATTTTCGATCTCTTTGCTCAAAGCACCGTTCTCCAAACTGTTTTGGGGAAATTACTCCTTGCTAAGTGACTCCTCCATTGGTCCAATTAGTATTTGCTCTAGTGACTTATACTCTGTGTATTTTTTGCTGCCTTGGTGACCATGTTCTTGAGCTTTGCATGCTAATTTTAGCTGGTCTCAAGTAGTTTTGATGCCTAATATGGTGTCTAGGCACTTGTGGGAGTAGTTGTTACGAGTTTCGTTGAGCCTTGTACACTTTTCCTTAGAATCACTAAAAATTTCAGAAATGTTCAAATATAAAAAAGGGAAAAGATGAGGAGGTTCTTAAGAGGCTCTTCAATCCATGACCCCAAGGATGATGGGAGTGAGAACAAGCCCAAGTATCTGGTCCCTCGAGTCGCCGAAGTTCGAGCTTGCGAGTGGCCAAGCGAAGCGTTCTTACGCGCCGCTGGAATTTATGAGGACTTTTATCACTTGGTGGAAAATGCAAGCCTTACCGCCTTCGTTGAAGATAAGTGTCCGCAATACCTCCTCCTCACTAATATCTTCATACAAAGCTTTAACTTCTAACCGAGAAAGAATCCTCCTATGGTTGAGTTTAAACTTTATGATATCCCCCAGCGCATGTCACTACAGGATTTTTGCAATGTTTGCAAATTACCTTACGTTGGGGATATTCATGAACCTCGTCCACGGGACTTGGAAGCTTTTATTGATACAATTGTTGTAGGAGAGGAGAGAGGAGTGTCTTGCACTAGAGCTGCTAGCATTCATTTGCCCGTGCTTCGTTCCTTCTCATTATTTGTGGGAAAATGTTTGATTGGCCGTGGGAAAGCTGGGTCACTTAGTTCCCCAGATCTTGCGGTCTTGCACGAAGCCCTTTATAACGATAAAATTTATAGCTTGGGCGCTATAGTAGCTCAACGGTTAAACCTGAATCGTTTTAAAGGTGTTGTCTATGGAGGTACCTATGCTACCTGTCTTGCCAGACACTTTGAGATACCCATTAGACTGGAGGAGGAAGAAGAGATTCTTCTTCCCGAGAGATATCTAGATTACGATAGCATGGTTCGCCATGACTTTCTTGATAGAGATATAAATAGAAGGATGATCTATAACCTGGTATTTAGTTAGGGTACTCGTCAGACTATTACTTTCCGTGCTCCTTCTTTGTTCAATCTTCATGCAGGCAGGTACATTATTATGCCCTTGGACATCTACGCATATTGGGGCTTGGCCCAACCACAGGTGTCCGTGCCCGAGCCACCAGTCGAGTACCAGACGCTAGTTTATCAGTGGGAGCCAGAGGTGCTCACACAGCAGTGGCATCCTCAGTCCACTCCGGAGTACCCCGGAGCTGGTTATTTCCCTCCTTGGGAGTAGACCAACTTAGGCCAAAAGCCTAAGCTTGGGGGAGTACGTGTTCTCACCGACTTTACATTCTTTCTTATGCTTTCACTTTGTTCGTTGGTGTTCACACTTTGCCACTGTATCATCCATGCTAGTTTATTTTCTTTTTCTAGTTTTATTTTCGTGTGACTGTCTAGTTTGAGAAAACCCAAAAAGATTTTCTTGTTCTTATTTTGCTTGTTGGGAGCTTTCCCGTGTAGATAGTTTTCTTTTTCTTTGGGTCAAGGTAGAAGATATTTGTTACAATGTTTAGTGGCTCTCGCATGCATACCTGTTTAGCTCTCAAAGAGCCATATTACTTTGTCTTCTCCTTTGTGTTTGCCTGCAAATTACAGCTTTAGTCCAATGCACGAGCATGCTTATTATTGTTCACATCATTCGGTCGTGCAAGTGAAAGGCAATAATGACGATATATGATGAAGTGACTGAGCCTCGAAAAGCTGGTATGAACTCGATCTATTTTGTTTTTGTAAATGTGACTAGCTCATGATGCCTGATTCAGCTTTGTTGTGAGATAAACATGTTTGCAATGACAACTTAGAGATCATAGTTGCTTATGCCATGCTTACTTAGCTAGTAGCTTATAATGGTTTGTCTTGGATGCCCACATGGATTTTGAGATGATTGTGTTGTAGTATGATAGGATGGTATCCTCCTTAGAATGATTCAAGTGGCTTGACTTGGTGCATGTTCACGCATGTAGTTGAAACAAAATCAACATAGCCTCTACGATATTCATACCCATGGTGATTTATGTCCTACTCATGCTTGCACTCAATGTTAGTTGATCTCAATGCATTTTGATGACTGTTGGCGCTCTCTAGTTGGTCGCTTCCCAGTCTTTTGGTAGCCTTCACTTTTACTAAGCGGGAATACTGCTTGTGCATCCAGTTCCATAAACCCAAAGTTTTTCCATATGAGTCCACCATACCTACCTATATGCGGTATCTACCTACCGTTCCAAGTAAATTTGCATGTGCCACTCTCTAAACCTTCAAGAAATAATCTGTTTTGCGTGCCCGAACCGCTCATGTGGTGATAGGGGGCTATCAGTATCTTCCATGCTAGGCGTGTTATCCTCGATATGTGTTTATTCACTATCATTAACGAGAAAGGGACCGGTAATTGGAATTCCCAGTTCCATAATCAAATCAAAAATATAATTGTAAACAAAACTCCCCCAGGATTGATGTTGGTATGGACGGTACCCGAGGATTCGGCTAGCCGTGGAGTGTGATTGATTGGTGGTGGGGGAGTCAAAACTTTACTTTTCCGTTTGGGAATCGCCTATAGCATGTGTAGCATGGAAGATGTTGAGAACTCTTAGTCATTGCGTTGACAATGAGAGCATGCCACCCAAAATTATTATCTTTGTTTTCAAAAGCTTGAGCTCTGGCACCTCTGCAAATCAATGCTTCCCTCTGCGAAGGGCCTGTCTATTTATGTTCATGTTGAGTCATCCTCCTCTTATAAAAGCACCAATTAGAGAGCACCTCTGTCGTTTTTATGCTTTGCTTTTAACTGTGTTGAGTATGACTGTGACTGGATCTTCTTTGCCATGAATTACAATGTTTAGTCAGCCCTTGGTCTTTGAAGGTGCTCTGCATTTATGTTTTGTGGTCTCAGAAAGAGCTAGCGAGATACCATCTGTTTGTACTGCTTCATGTTGTTTTGATTGAAGTGTTGACATTTGAGACTTATTATTATTTGCTCCCTAGTTGATTATGCCATTGATATGAGTTTACCGTGAGACCTAGATGTCATTAGCTTATGTGGTTTGCTTGTGATCTTGCTGAAATTCTGGTTATGAGTTAGACATAGTTGCAACAACAAGATCAAACAAAGTTCGTCAAAGTTTTTCTTTTGTCTCTTTCAGTTTGTCAACTGAATTTCTTGAGGACAAACAAGGCTTTAAGCTTGGGGGAGTTGATACGTCTCCGTCGGATCTACTTTTCCGAACTCTTTTGCCCTTGTTTTGGACTCTAATTTGCTTGATTTGAATGGAACTAACCCGGACTAACGCTGTTTTCAGCAGAATTTCCATGGTGTTGTTTTTGTGCAGAAATAAAAGTTCTCAGAATGACCTAAAAATTTACGGAGAATTTTTCAGGAATTAAAGAAACATACTTGTGCAAAGATCCACCGGAGGAGGTGAGCCAGTGGGCCACAAGCCCAGGGGGCGCGGCCACCCCCCTGGCCGCACCGTGAGGGCTTGTGGGGCCCACGAGGCTCCACCGCCTCCAAACTCAGCTCTATATATTCCGTTTCGCTCGGAAAAAAATCAAAGAGAAGGATTCATCGCGTTTTACGATACGGAGGCGCCGCCACCTCCTGTTCTTCATCTGGAGGGCAGATTTGGAGTCCGTTCTGGGCTCCGGAGAGGGGAAATCGTCGCCATCGTCATCATTAACCTTCCTCCATCGCCAATTCCATGATTCTCTTCACCGTTCGTGAGTAATCTCATCGTAGGCTTGCTGGACGGTGATGATTTGGATGAGATCTATCATGTAATTGAGTTAGTTTTGACGGGGATTGATCCCTAGTATCCACTATGTTCTGAGATTGATGTTGCTACTACTTTGCCATGCTTAATGCTTGTCACTAGGACCCGAGTGCCATGATTTCAGATCTGAACCTATTATGTTGTCGCCAATATATGTGTGTTTTAGATCCTATCTTGCAAGTTGTAGTCACCTACTATGTGTTATGCCCCGGCAACCCCGGAATGACAATAGCCGGAACCACTCCCGGAGATGACCATAGTATGAGGAGTTCATGTATTCACCACGTGTTAATGCGTTGGTCCGATTCTTTATTAAAAGGAGAACCTTAATATCTCGTAGTTTCCATTAGGACCCCGCTGCAACGGGAGGGATGGACAATAGATGTCATGCAAGTTCTTTTCCCTAAGCACGTATGACTACATACGGAATACATGCCTACATTCGATTGATGAACGGGAGCTAGTCACTTATCTCTTCGTGTTAGAGCTGTTACATGATGAATCACATCTGGCATAATCATCCATCACCGATCCAATGCCTATGAATTTTTTACTACTGGTCCTTGCTACGTTACTTTGCCGCTACTGCTGTCACTGCTGCTGTTGTCAATTTGTTGCTATTGGTTACTGTTGCTACTGCTGCTATCATACTACCTTGCTACTGATACTTTGCTACAGACACTAAATCTTTCAGGTGTGGTTGAATTGACAACTCAACTGCTAATACTTGAGATTATTCTTTCGCTTCCACTTGAGTCGAATCAATAAATTTGGGTTGAATACTCTACCCTCAAAAACTGTTGCGATCCCCTATACTTGAGGGTTATCACCCTTTTCTTTCGCTTGCTTTCTGTTTGCTTGTGTGCTTGTCTGCTTGCTAAGTCACCATGACTGAAAACACCAATTTGTGTGACTTCGCGAATACTAATATTAATTATTTTATTAGTACTCCGATTGCTCCCACCACTAGTGCGGAATCTTATGAAATCAATGCTGCTTTGCTGAATCTTGTTATGAAAGAGCAATTTTCCGGCCTCCTGGTGAAGATGTCGCATCCAATCTTAATACCTTCATTGAGTTATGCGATATGCAAAAGAAGAAAGATGTGGATAATGAGGTGATTAAATTGAAGCTATTTCCGTTCTCATTACGAGATAGAGCGAAAACTTGGTTTTCATCTTTACCCGAAAATAGTATTGATTCTTGGAACAAGTGTAAAGATGCTTATATATCCAAGTATTTTCCACCGGCTAAGATTATCTCTCTCCGTAATGATATCATGAATTTTAAGCAACTAGATCATGAACATGTTGCACAATCTTGGGAGAGAATGAAATTAATGATTAGAAATTGTTCCACTCATGGCTTGAGTCTTTGGATGATTATACAAATCATCTATGCTGGTTTGAATTTTAATTCTAGAAATATCTTGGACTCCGCCTCCGGTGGAACTTCCATGGAAATCACATTAGGAGAAGCCACAAAACTCCTAGACAATATCATGACAAACTATTCTCAATGGCACACTGAAAGGTCACCTACTAGTAAGAAAGTGCATGTTATAGAAGAAATTAACTCGTTGAGTGCTAAGATGGATGAGTTAATGAAATTGTTTGCTAGTAAAGGTGCTCCTCTAGATCCAAATGATATGCCTTTGTCTTCCTTGATTGAGAGTAGCAATGGAAGCTTGGATGTTAACTTTGTTGGTAGGAATAATTTTGGCAACAACAATGCTTATAGAGGAAACTTTATTCCAGGCCTTTTCCTAGTAATCCCTCTAATAACTTTGGCAATTCCTACAACAATGCTCATGGAAATTACAATAAATTACCCTATGATCTTGAGAGTAATATCAAAGAGTTTATCAACTCGCAAAAGATTTTCAATGCGTCCATAGAAGAAAAACTTCTGAAAATTGATGACTTGGCTAGGACCGTTGATAGAATGTCTCTTGATATTGATTCTTTGAAATTGAGATGTGCTCCTCCCAAGATTAATACGGATGAAACTTTGAAAGCTATGCGTGTTTCCATGAATGAGAGTAAAGAAAGAACCGCTCAAATTCGTGCTAGACATGAATGGCTTAAAAAGGCGTGTTCTCGTGATGAGAATCACGAAGATATTAAAGTGCTTGGTGTGACTCCCATTGAATCCTTGTTTTATAATGTCAATCCTAATGATGATGGGGCTGGATATGAATCCACTTTGGTTGAGAAACGCCCCAATGGTTCGGAGTCTATTTGTCTTGATGCTAAAGGCATTGAAAGTGGAGTAGAGGATATTAAAACTTTGAGTAGTGATGAAATTACTACTTTGGATTTCAAGGAATTCAATTATGATAGTTGCTATTTGATTGAATGTATTTCCTTGATGCAATCCATGCTAAACTCTCCACACGCTTATAGCTAAAATAAAGCCTTTACCGATCATATCGTTGGTGCTATGATGAAATCTCTATAGAGAAACTTGAGTTGGAAATTTCTATTGCTAGAAAACTTCATGATGAGTGGGAACCTACTATCAAAATCAAGATAAAAAACTATGAATTCAATGCTTTGTGTGATTTGGGTGCTAGTGTTTCTGCCACTCCAAAGTCTTTATGTAATGTTCTAAGCTTCAACGAGATTGATGAGTGCTCTCTTAGTTTGCATCTTGCGGATTCTACTATTAAGAAACCTATGGGAAGGATCAATGATGTTCTTATTATTGCAAATAGGAACTATGTACCCGTGAATTTCATTGTGCTTGATATTGATTGCAATCCGACATGTCCCATTATTCTTGGTAGACCTTTCCTTAGGACTATTGGTGCTATCATCGATATGAAGGAAGGGAATATTAGATTTCAATTTCCATTAAAGAAGGGCATGGAACACTTTCCTAGAAATAAAATAAGATTGCCTTATGAATCCACGATGAGGGCTACTTATGGTTTGAGCACCAAACACGACGATACTTAATTCTATCGCCTTATGCCTAGCTAAGGGCGTTAAACAATAGCGCTTTTTGGGAGGCAACCCAATGAAATTATCTTTGCTTTATGCTTTCTGTTTTGTTGTATCCACACCATCATAAATATGTTATGATTGTGTTTTTTGTGTTTCTTTTTGTGTTTGAGCCAAGTAAGACCTTTATGACTAGTTTTGGTGATGGTTGTTTGATCGTGCTGAAAAAGACAGAAACTTTGCGCTCACGAAATTAGTTTTCATTCCTATCCAGAAAAAGCTTTTGAGTTGACTCTTGTTGCTGCTGGTTGATATACCAATTTCCCAAATGTTCGTAATTTTTCAGAATTTTTGAGATAACAGAAGTATACGAAGTATACAGATTGCTACAGACTGGTCTGTTTTTGACAGATTCTGTTTTTGTTGTGTTGATTGCTTATTTTGATAAAACTATGGATAGTATCGGGGGGTACTAGCTATGGAAAAGTGAGAATAAAGTAATATAACACAAATATAAATAGAAATCAAGTTGGCTACAGTACCTAAAGAGGTGGTGATTTGTTTTCTTATGCTAATGTTATCACGAGTTTCTGTTTAAGTTTTGTGTTGTGAAGTTTTCAAGTTTTGGGTGATGTACTGATGGACAATAGGATAAAGAGTGGAAAGAGCTCAAGCTTGGGGATACCCATGGCATCCCAAGCCAATTCAAGGACACGAAAAAGCCTAAGCTTGGGGATGCCCCGGGAGGGCATCCCTTCTTTCGTCTTCATTCCATCGGTAACATTACTTGGAGCTATATTTTTATTCACCACATGATATGTATTTTGCTTGGAGCTTCGTGTATTATAGGAGTCTTTTCTTTTGTTGTATCACAATCATCCTTGCTTCACACCCTTTTGAGAGAGACATGCACTCATCGTGAATTTGCTAGAATACTCATTGAGCTTCACTTATATCTTTTGAGCTACATAACTTTGCTCTAGTGCTTCACTTATATCCTTTTAGAGCACGGCGGTGTTATATTTTGGAGAAATAAGAACTCTCGATCTTCACTTATATCTTTTTGAGAGTGCTCTCTCCGAGTAACTTGTTAATTGGCGTGTGCCATGAAAGAGTCCTAAAGATGATATGCATCCAAAGAGGATATAATAAAAACTTCCATATTCAAGTGCATTGATTAGTAAAGAGAAGTTTGATTCCTCTCAATTAGTTTTGAGATATGGATTTGGTAATATTAGAGTTATGTTAGTAGGGTGTTGTGAATCTAGAAATACTTGTGTTGAAGTTAGAGATTCCCGTAGCATGCACGTATGGTGAACCGCTATGTTAGGAAGTCGAAGCATAATTGATTTACTGATTGTCATCCTTTGTGTTGCGGTCGAGATCATGTGATGGTTAACACCTACCAACCCTTCCCCTTGGAGTATGCGTTTAGCACCTTGTTTCGATTACTAATAAAACTTTCACAATAAGTATATGAGTTCTCCATGACTAATGTGAGTCCATGGTATAGATGCACTTTCACCTTCCACCATTGCTAGCCTCTCTAGTGTCGTTCAACTTTCGTCGGTGCACAAACCCACCATATACCTTCCTCAAAATAGCCACAATACCTACCTAGTATGGCATTTTCATAGCCATTCCGAGATATATTGCCATGCAGCTCCCACCGTTCCATCTCATGACTTGTGCCGTCACTTTCATATTTCCATTGCATGATCGTAAGATAGCTAGCGAGATGTTTCAACATCATACGCTAAGCTAGATCGTTGCACATCCCGGTACACTTCCGGAGGCATTTCCTATAGAGTCATCATTGCTCTACGTATTGAGTTGTGAGTAAATAAAAGTGTGATGATCATCATTATTAGAGCATTGTCCCATGTGAGGAAAAAAGAGAGGCTAAAGATGCCCACCAAAAAAATGAGAAGAGGCCAAATAGCCCAAACAAAAAAAAGAGAGAAAAAAGAGAGAAGGGAGAATGCTACTATCGTTTTCCACACTTGTGCTTCAAAATAGCACCATGTTCTTCATGATAGAGAGTCTCTCGTTTTGTCACCTCCATATACTAGTGGGAATTTTCATTATATAACTTGGCTTGTATATTCCAATGATGGGCTTCCTCAAAATTGCCCTAGGTCTTCGTGAGCAAGCAAGTTGGGTGCACACCCACTAGTTTTCCTTTTGAGCTTTCACACACTAATAGCTCTAGTGCATCCATTGCATGGTAATCCATACTCATTTACATTGATATGCCAAGTGCCAGTTCCTGTTTTTTCCGTGTTTTTCACCCTTTTCAGAGAAGAATATTAAACGGAGTCCAAACGGAATAAAACCTTTGGAAAGATTTTTTTTCCATAACAGAATATACGCAGGGAGCTTGATAACCAAGGCAAAGGACTCCGGGGGAGGCCACAAGCCCCCTAGCCACGGCCTGGGCGGCGCGCATAGCTGGCTTGTGGGCTCCCCGTGGCTCCTTTGTCCTACTTCTTCCGCCTATAAATTCCCAAAAAATCCCAAGCTACAAGAGAGAGCCACGAAAATACTTTGCCGCCGCCGCAAGCTTCTGTCTCCACAAGATCCTATCTGGGGATCGTTCTGGTTCCCTTCCGGAGGGGGATCCAGACACGGAGGGCTTCTCCATCAACACCATTGCCTCTTCGATGATGCATGAGTAGTTCACCACAGACCGTCGGGTCCATAGCTAGTAGCTAGATGGCTTCTTCTCTCTCTTGGATCTTCAGTACAAAAATCTCCATGATCTTCATGGAGATCTATCCGATGTAATCTTCTTTTGCGATGTGTTTGTCGAGGTCCGACGAATTATGGATTTATGATCAGATTATGTATGAATATTATTTGACTTTCTTCTGATCTCCTATATGCATGATTTCGTATCCTTGTAATTCTCTTCGAGTTGTGGGTTTCGTTTGGCCAACGTGATCTATAATTCTTGCAATGGGAGAAGTGCTTGGTTTTGGGTTCATACCGTGGGGTGTCCTCACCCAGTGACAGAAGGCTTAGCGAGGCACGCATTGTGTTGTTGCCATCAAGGGTAAAAAGATGGGGTTTATATCTATTGCATGAATTTATCCCTCTACATCATGTCATCTTGCTTAAGGCGTTACTCTGTTTGTTATGAACTCAATACACTAGATGCATGCTGGATAGCGGTCGATGTGTGGAGTAATAGTAGTAGATGCAGACAGTATCGGTCTACTTGTCTTGGACGTGATGCCTATATGTATGATCATTGCCTTAGATATCGTCATGACTATGCGCCGTTCTATCAATTGCTCGACAGTAATTCGTTCACCCATCGTAATATTTGCTATCATGAGAGAAGCCTCTAGTGAACACTATGGCCCCCGAGTCTACTTCACATCATATTTCCAGCTCTACACTTTTACTTTGTTGCACTTTCCACCATCAGATCTCACCTTGCAACTAATCATGAAGGGATTGACAACCCCTTTATAGCGTTGGGTGCAAGTTTGTTTTTTTTTGCGCAAGTACATTGGTGACTTGTCTTGGTACTCCTACTGGATTGATACCTTGCTTCTCAAACTGAGGGAAATACTTACTACTGCTGTGCTGCATCACCCTTTCCTCTTCAAGGGAAAAACCAACGCAAGCTCAAGAGGTAGCACACCACTGTACCCACAACGCTTGATAAACGCAGGCCATACACACTTTCCTCGGTCATGCCCGGCCTCGGAAAATCAACACGTCACAGCCCTGCCTAGGCTCAACAGAAAGGCGAGCCCGCGGTCTAACTATTGGAAATATGCCCTAGAGTCAATAATAAAATGGTTATTATCATATTTCCTTGTTCAGGATAATCGTCTATTGTTCATGCTATAATTGTATTAACAAGAAACAGTAATACATGTGTGGATCAATAGATCACAATGTGTCCCTAGCAAGCCTCTTGTTGGCTAGCTCGTTGATCAATAGATGATCATGGTTTCCTGATCATGGACATTGGATGTCATTGATAACGGGATCACATCATTAGGAGAATGATGTGATGGACAAGACCCAATCCTAAGCATAGCACTAGATCGTGTTGTTCGTATGCTAAAGCTTTTCTAATGTCAAGTGTCTTTTCCTTCGACCGTGAGATTGTGCAACTCCCAGATACCATAGGAGTGCTTTGGGTGTATCAAACGTCACAACATAACTGTGTGACTATAAAGGTGCACTACGGGTATCTCCGAAAGTGTTTGTTGGGTTGGTACGAATCGAGATCAGGATTTGTCACTCCGTGTGATGGAGAGGTATCTCTCGGCCCACTCGGTAGAACATCATCATAATGAGCTCAGTGTGACTAAGTAGTTAGTCACGGGATGATGTGCTACGGAACAAGTAAAGAGGATTACCGATAACGAGATTGAACAAGGTATGGGATACCGACGATCGAATCTCGGGCAAGTTCTATACCGACAGACAAAGGGAATTGTATACGGGATTGATTTAATCCTTGACATCGTGGTTCATCCGATGAGATTATCGTGGAACTTGTGGGAGCCACCATGGGTATCCATACCCCGCTGATGGTTATTGGCCAGAGAGGTGTCTCGGTCATGTCTTCATGCCTCCCGAACCCGTAGGGTCTACACACTTAAGGTTTGATGACGCTAGGGTTATAGGGAATTGTTATACGAGGTTACCGAAGGTTGTTCGGAGTCCCGAATGAGATCTCGGACGTCACGAGGAGCTCCGGAATGGTCCGGAGGTAAAGATTGATATATAGGATGGACGGGTTTGGACACCGGAAATGTTTCGGGCACCACCGGCAAAGTGTCGGGACCAACGGAAGTGTTCCGGAGGCCCACCGGGAGAGGCCACCAGCCCGAGGAGGCTAAATGGGCGAAGTGTGAGAGGGAACCAACCCCTGGGTGGGCTGGTGGGCCCCCCACACCCAGCCCATGGCGCCTAAAAGGGGGAAGGGGAACCCTAGCGCAGGTGGGCCTAAGGTCCACCACGGGGTGCGCCACCCCCTCCTCCCCTCTTGGCCGCCACCCCTCCCCCCATCTAGGGCTTCCGCATTCCATAGGGGTGGGAACCCTAAGGGGGGGCGCCACCCTCCCTTCCCCCTATATATATAGCGGGGGTTTTGTCCATTGGAGACGGGCTATTTCATCTCTTTCTCGGCGCAGCCCTGCTCCTCTTCTTCCTCCTCTCCCACGGTGCTTGGCGAAGCCCTGTCGGGAGACCTCGTTCCTCCATCGCCACCACGTCGTCGTGCTGCCAGAGCTCTTCCCCAACCTCTCCCTCCTCCTTGCTGGATCAAGGTGCGAGAGATGTCACCGGGCTGCACGTGTGTTGAACGCGGAGGTGTCGTGGTTTGGAAGTAGATCAGAATCACACCGCGATCTGGATCGCCGCGAGTACGACTCCATCAACCATGTTCTAGCAACACTTCCGCTTAGCGATCTTCAAAGGTATGAAGATCCACTCACCCCTCTCTCATTGCTGGTCTCTCCATAGGAAGAACTGAATATGGCGTAGGAAATTTTTTGATTTTTGCTACGTTTGCCAACACTAACTCCTAAGCGCGCAGGGTTCATGGGCACATCACCCATTGCACTCCTGCACGTTGCGAGGGAGGTCGATGTTAGTCCTGGCAACTCTTATACAAGAACGATGCTTATCCACACCACTCGGGCATGCGCCGCTCCATTGCTGACGTCGGAAGAGCTTTGGGTGATACCATGACGACGAGTACCCATAACTTCTGCCACGTGAAGGTTAGTGCGAAAAAGGTCTCTCGACCAACCGATATCAAATACCCAAATACATTAGCATTTTAATTAACACATCCTCACATCCACGCAGGAATCCACCCCCAACACACCATTCATCAAGTTCCCAGTAAGAAGGTCAAGTAGCTGTGTGGCTGTAACATTAGAGAGATCCGAGGTATCACAATCGCTGGATTCTGAATGATGTAATCTTCAAGGTGGCCAAGGAGGAATCACCCTCAATGTTCCACGCTTGATGGGTTGTATGACAGAGTCGTTTATCGAAGGTGGTGAAGGATGAATCACCATTTGAGAACCACCGCCGGTCAACTACACTACATAGCTAACATCAGGAGTACGTATCAAGGTGTCACCTCGGTAATCAATAGTAGCTCTGCACCGTCGTACAACTAAGGGGGTGTGAGTGCTGTGACGGGTCATGGCTTGTCGATCAGATGATTGAGATTTGATGAAAAAGCAGGGGCAACTACATTAAGGGTCAAAGGGGATGACTGCTCCACCTATACTAAACAACTTTAAGGTGCAGTAGAATAAAGTAGCAGTTTATCAAAAATGGGCTAGGCATCACAAATTCTAATGCAAGCATGAGGGAGAAATAATAGGCGATATTGGAATGATCAAGGGGGGGGTTGCTTCCCTTGTTGGTCTGCGGCAAAGGGTTGGTCGTCAGGAGGGTAGTCGTACCCAACAGCAGTGTCAGTCTCGAGGTCTACCGGAGAGAAGAGGGGGAAGAAGCAATAAATATGAAGCACATATGCAACACGGTGCATGGCATAGCAATATGCAGGGCTAGGCATGAGCTAACGCAACATCACCCGTCATGGGCGGATCGGAAAAATATCTAACGATATTTCCCGGATCGCTCGCTACTACCGGACAGGCGAAAACGATGGAAAATTTTCATGTTCGCTATGATAGGGACGTGTGACACACAAACGGATAGAGTACCGAGGTTCATCTCATTTTTCTGGTCCACTTTCATTTACAAAATAATTTCATCCAGGTTATGGATTATTTTATTTTTATTTTTAAAGTTTTTTTAATTATATAGGAATTAAAAAAATTTAATTAAATTCAATAAGTAATTATGGCGTCAGCATGATGTCATCCTCACATCAGCAGCCAACAGTCTTAGTTGAATGGTCAATTCTGACCAGTGGGTCCCACACGTCATACTCACATTTTAACTTAGTTTAATTAATAACTAATCAGACTAATTTAGGGGGTGGGACCCACCTGTCATTCTCTAATTAAATAAACTAATTAACACGTTTTATTAAACAAATTTAATTAGTTTTAGTTGGAGCTGGTCCCACATGTCATTGGGACATTAATTTAAGAGCAAATTAATTAATCTTAATTATACTTAATTAACTAATTAATTAACTACTTAATTTAATTAGTTACTCATTTTAATTATTATTATTATTATTTCTATTCCTTTTTTATTTAGGGGGCATGGGCCCATGCTGTCATCTGATGGGAGGGGCACAACCAACGCGGGTAATCCCCACTTCCTCACCACAAGGGTCGCCCGAGGCACAGGCTAGCTGGGGCAGCAGCTGGCGGAGGTGGGCGTCTGATACGTCTCAAACGTATCTATAATTTTTGATGGTTTCATGCTGTTATCTTGTCAACTTTGGATGTTTTATATACCTTTTATATCTTTTTTGGGACTAACTTATTAATTCAGTGCCAAGTGCCAGTTCCAATTTTTTCTGTGTTTTTGACTCTTTTTAGATCTGATTTTGGAACGGAATCCAAACGGAATAAAATCCCCGAAATAAATTTTTCTAGAACAGAAGAAGATCGGGGGACTTGAGGGCCAAGGCAGGAGCGCCACAGGTGGCCCACAAGCCCTGTAGCCGCCACGAGGGGGGCCGGCGGCTACTAGGCTTGTGGCCCCCCTTGAGCTCCCATGCCCTAGCTCTTTCACCTATAAATTCCCTAAAATCCCAGAAAAATGGGGGCATCCACGAAAACAATTTTCCGCCGCCGCAAGCTTCCGTTTCCGCGAGATCTCATCTAGAGACCCTTCCCGGTGCCCTGTCGGAGGGGACTTTGGAGTTGGAGGGCTTCTACATCAACATCATCGCCTCTCCAATGACTCGTGAGTAGTCCACTTCAGACCTACGGGTCCATAGTTAGTAGCTAGATGGCTTCTTCTCTCTCTTGGATCTTCAATACAAAGTTCTCCATGATCTTCATGGAGATCTATCCGATGTAATCCTCTTTGGCGGTGTGTTTGTCGAGATCCGATGAATTGTGGATTTATAATCAGATTATCTATGAGTTATATTTGAGTCTTTGCTGATTTCTTATACGCATGATTTGATATCCTTGTAAGTCTGTCCGAGTCTTGGGTTTTGTTTGGCCAACTAGATGTATGATTCTTGCAATGGGAGAAGTGCTTGGTTTTGGGTTCATACCGTGTGGTGACCTTTCCCAGTGATAGAAGGGGCAGCAAGGCACGCATCGTGTTGTTGCCATCAAGGGTTACAAGATGGGCTTTTATCATAGATATGAGATTGTCCATCTACATCATGTCATCTTGCTTAAGGCGTTACTCTGTTCTTATGAACTTGATACACTAGATGCATGCTGGATAGCGGTCGACGTGTGGAGTAATAGTAGTAGATGCAGAAAGTATCGGTCTACTTGTTTTGGGCATGATGCCTATAGATATAATTATTGCATTAGATAACGTCACGACTTTGCACGGTTCTATCAATTGCTCGGCAGTAATTCGTTCACCCACCGTCTACTTACTTTCATGAGAGAAGCCGCTAGTGAACACTACGGCCCCCGGGTCTATTCACAACTATCGTATCCACTTTCACTTTTACTTTGCTTTGTTTACTTTTTGCTTTCAGTTCTCACTTTGCAAACAATCTATACGGGATTGACAACCCCTTCGTAGCATTGGGTGCAAGCTCTTTGTGTTTGTGCAGGTACTTGTGACTCGACGTGATCCTCCCACTGGATCAATACATTGGTTCTCAAACTGAGGGAAATACTTACCGCCGCTGTGCTACATCACCCTTTCCTCTTCGAGGTAACACCAACGCAAGGCTCCAAGGCCGCGGGGAAATCCTTTGCATATTTGCCAAGGAAGTCCCTATAGGCGTAGCCCATAGCAGCAGGATTCCTGGAGCCGTTGTCAGGGAAGGTCTATTGTCACAGTAGCAGCGTCCGACGGCGGCAACGGACGGCAACCACCGCTGCATAGGGCGGCGCGGGGTCGTGGGACACACGGTCGGTGGCGGGGCGCTGGCGGGGCGGTGAGTGCGTGCGGGTGTCAAAGGGGGGCAAGGCTATCACGGGGCGCGCGGCGGCCGGAGGTGCACGGGGCCGCGGTGGAGCAGACACCGGAGCCAGCCAAGGCCAAGACGACCATGGCGAGCGGCGCAGGGAGGCGTGCGGGGCGACATGACGCGGCCGGAGGGGGCGCAGCGAGCACTGGTGCCGAGCGTCGGGGCTGGTTGCGGGGCAGACGGGGTACAGCAAAGGGAGAGGGGGGTGTCGGAGGAGCGGCAAGGGTCGGGGTGGTTGCTAGAGCCAGAGGGGGGGAAGGAGAGGAGGGTGGAGCCTCGCAAGGGCTCACCACGGTGCAGGGCAAGCACGGGCGAGGCTCAACGAAGCCAGCGGGGGAGCGGTCTGGTGAGGGGGCGACGGGGGCTGGAGGTGGCCGGCAACGGCCGGCGGCTCCTCGGGAGGGTCGGCCGGATGTGGAGGCGGGACGGGCGCCACCAGGGAGAGAGCTCTCGGGAGGGAGAGGGAAGAGTGAGTGGGGGCTCGGTAGTTTTAGGGTTATGGGGGGTTTATATCCCCCTCGGGGTTAAGTAGGCTAGTTTGGTCCGGTTGGCTAAGTTGGGGCCGGCCCAGTGGGGGCTTTCTTGTTTTTTTGCTTTTCTTTTATTTTTACTTATGTTTTATTTTTTTAGTACTTTGCACTTTTATAAAAATATGGCACCAGGCCCATTACATTTTTATAAAGTGTCACAAAAATGTTTGGGGGGCATTGACAAAGGTTAGGCATTTACTTAATTTAAAAGGCATCCCATTTATTGTTTAGGCCCGAGTGTTAATTACTTTTGAGGTACCAAATGTACTCAAAAAATGTTCTTTGCAGTTTTCTAATAACTTAGGGATTATTTACAACCCATGCATGATTTTTATTTTGAAGTGTAGAAAACTTCTAAATCCACATTTCAAATTAATTTGAATTGCAAAAGACTTTGAATGAGAGTTTGATTCCAACCGTGATCATAACTGGATTAGAAAAAGCATTAGCTTAATCATGGTGATTACTGTAGCTTAATTACAATGATCACTCTAGTATAATCCGGGGATGTCACAACTCTTCCCTACTAACAAGAATTCTTGCCCCGAGAATCAAGGGGTAGAAGGAAAGAGCTCGGGGTATTCATCACGAAGATGATCCTCGTGTTCCCAAGTGGTTTCATCTTTAGAATGATTTGACCACTGCACTTTAAGGAACTTGGTGACTTTGCGACGAGTCTAACGTTCAGCCTGATTGAGAATGCAAACCGGATGCTCTTCATAAGAGTGGTCTTGTTGCAGCTCAAGCATATCTTGATCCACTTCTCGAATAGGATCCTTGAAGCAGCTGCGGAGCTGAGACACATGGAAGACATCGTGAACCTAAGAAAGGTTCGCCGGCAATTCCAATTGGTAAGCCACTCTTCCATGCCTTTCGAGAATAGTGAATGGACCAATATAGCGAGGAGCTAGCTCGCCCTTGATCCCAAAACAGTGTGCACCTCTCATTGGCGTGACACGAAAATAAGCCTTTTCGCTAGGCTGATAGACCATATCTTGATGATGACTGTCATACTGACTTTCCTGACGAGACCGAGCAGCCTCCATATTCTCATGAATAATGAGGACTTTATGTTTGGCATGTTGGATAACATCTGGATCGAAGAGTGACCGTTCCCCAGTTTCTGACCAATTCAGAGGAGTTCGACACCTTCGTCCATACAATACTTCGAAAGGGGTCATCTTCAGAATAGCTTTATAGCTATTTTTGTATGAGAACTCGGCATATGGGAGAGATTCCTCGCATTATTTACCAAAAGAAATGACACAAGCTCGAAGCATGTCTTTGAGAAGTTGGTTGACCCGTTCAACTTGTCCCTCGGATTGAGGGTGAAATGAAGTCCTAAAGGACAGATGAGTCCACATGGCCTTTTGAAAACTTTCCCAGAATTTTAAAGTGAACAAGGTGCCACGGTCCGAGCTTATTACCAATGGAATACCGTGAGGTGAAACAATTATGGACATATAAAGATCTGCCAGCCGACTAGCAGTAATTGTTTCTTTGACGGGTAGAAAGTGGGCAACTTTGGACAGTCGGTTAATGGCCACAAGAATAGCATCATTACCTTTCTACGACCTGGGAAAAGGAGTTTCAAAGTCCATTTCAACATGGTCCCATTTCTATTCAAGAATAGATATAGGTTCCAGAGTTCTAGCATGCCTTGTATGTTCTGCTTTGATTGACCAGCAAATATCACATTCTGCAACATAGTTTGCAATGTCTTGTTTCATATTTGACCACCAGAATCTTTGGCGAATGCCTTGGTACATCTTGGTACTACCCAGGTGGATAGATAGCGGGGTATCATGAGCTTCTTTCATCACCTTTCCAGTCATCCTTAGGTTTTCTCGCTTATGCGATATGTAAAGATGACCCTTGAAGTACAAGGCTCCATCATGAGCAAGAGTGTTTACCTCCTGCAAGGTAGCTCTTAATCTTATCGAATTCAGGGTCAAATAGTTGAATAGTTTTGAGGGTGCTCACGAGATCCGATTCAACAACCAGGTTACTGAGGTAACCTTGATGAAGAACACGAAGGTTCATCTTTTGAAACTCTTCAGGAGGGGGAACAATGTAACCTGAGGAAAAATATGGAGGTTCAGCTTACAGAATTCTTCTTGAAGACGGTCATGAACCTTATGAACCTAGAGGTGGTTGCAGTATAACTTGTGACTCAAGGCATCACCCATTATGTTAGCCTTGCCGGGGGTATACGATATACCACAGTCAAAATCTGCTATATGCTCCATCCATATCTGTTGACATAGATTCAGATCCGGCTGAGTGAACAGGTACTTCAGGCTTTGATGGGCAGCGTAGATCTCACAACGATTACCAAGAAGGTAATGCCGCCACTCTTTCAGTGAATGTACTAATGCAGCAAGTTCGAGGTCATGAACTGGGTAGTTCACTTCGTGAGCACGTAGCTGACGAGGGGCATAAGCAATCACCTTGCGATCTTGCATCATGATACAACCTATCCCTTAACGAGAAGCGTCATAATAAATGACGAAATCGTTAGTATCGAGAGGATCAAGTACTGGAGTAGATGTCAATTTGTCCTTAAGTGCTTGGAAACCTTCCTAACATTTATCAGTCCACTCATACTTAATACCTTTGTGAAGCAGATTGGTTAAGGGCTTTGCCATCTTGGACAAGTTCTCAATGAATCGACGACAATAGCTGGTGAGTCTGAGAAAACTTCTGACTTTCTTGACATTCTTCGGGGGAGTCTAGTCAAGAATAGCTTGAACTCGTTCGGGGTTGACCACAATACCATCCTTGGAGATCACATGACCAAGGTACGCCACTTCGTCCAGCCAGAATTCACATTTAGAATACTTCGCATAGAGTTGATGCTCCCGAAGCTTATCCAGTACAAGACAAAGATGTTTGGCATGTTCTTCTTTATTCTTTGAATATACCAGAATATCATCTAGATATACCACGACAAATTTGTCGAGGTAGTCCATGAATATATAATTCATCAACCGAGAGAAGGTTTCCAGTGCATTGGTCAAGCCGAAGGACATGACGGTGTACTTGTATGATCCATAGCGAGTAACTGATGATGACTTGATGGATATACTTCTCGCCCCTCGTTGGTTACCCCAAGTGGAAGGTGGAGATGTAGGCAGCATCAAATTTCCCTTACATGGAGACTGTAATGTATATCGAACCACGAGGACTCCTAGGCTCAACAAGTAGGTGTCTTCCACCTTGACGCTAGCAGAAGACGTGGACCTGCACACACAACAAATAACTTTGCTCCCAACGAGTACAGGTAGGTTGTCAATCTCTCCGGCCTTGTAGTTTGCAAAGGATCAAAACACAAGCAGGAAAAGTAATAGTGATTGCAACGGAAAAGTAAATGAAAGCGGTAAATGATGGAGGTGTAAACAATCATGGTGATATGGACCGGAGTCACATGACGTTCACTAGTGATGTCTCTCTCCCAAAAGACGATAAACAACTATGCATGGGTAAAGAAATCACAGTTGGGCAATTGACAAAATTATGATTGCACCGCAATGCTAATTATGTTACTTGATAGTTATAGGTTCAATAGTAACGGACAGTACGCCAAGACAAGTAGATCGTTTATTCATCAGCATCTACTTACTAATCATCCACCTTGATATATCTATCCAGAACATCTCTCCGGTATTAAGTTGCGAGCCCCACCCAAAGTGTAAACTCAAAGCAACAGACAACTGCATTAACGAACTATGCGTAAGGTAAACAATCCTTGCAACCATGGTCACAAGCACCGTTGTTTTCTCCCTGGTGGCAACAAGCACATCCCCAAGTCTCATGTTTCTGTCACTCAAGCTAGACATCGAGGGGCATGAACCCACAATCATGCATAACACTCCCTCTTGGAGTTACAATCTACTACTTGGCCAAAGCAATAAAAAGCAACGGAGAACATGCATGAATCACAAGGTACATAATATAAAAGGATAATCAAATATATAACTCATAACAATCGGAACATAATCTCATAATTCATCGGATCCCAACAAACCGAGCATAGCAATAGCAAGAGAACTACATAGATGCCTTGATCATGTAGGGCAGCTCACAAGGACTAACCATTGAAGCACAAGATTGTAGAGAAGACATCACATAGCTACTGGTCATGGACTCCTGGTCCAAGGGGAACTACTCATGGCACGTCCGGGAAGCATCCATGGCGGTGGAGAAGCTCCCGGAGGTCAATCCTCCCTCCGGCAGGGTGCCGGTAAGAGGTCTCCTGACGCTCGCGATCTCGTAAGCGCTACGGGGGCCGAACGATGGAGAAATTTGCGATTCCATATAGTTTGCGAGGGTTTCCTATCGAGACTCTAAATATAGGCCAAAGGAGGGCACCGGAGAAGGTGGGACCCACCCAGGCGACCAACTGGCGCGGCCTAGGGCCTGGCCACGCCAGCAGGCCGCCTGGGAGGCCCCTGGCCCCCTCTGGCCCTCCTTCGGTGATCCAGAAGCTTATGTTTCGCTGATATTTTTATATTTTTTCTAGATTTTTTCGGGCTTCGGAAAATTGGGTAAAAGCCCCTGCAAAATAGACATCAGGACACAGAAACTGGCATTGGTTGCACTGAGTTAGTAGGTTAGTCCAAATATGTGTAAAATGATATAAAAGTGTAGCAAAACATATAACAATGTCACCCAAAAGATCATGGAACAAGCAGAAATTATAGATATGTTTGGGACGTATCAGTAACAAAGGCGGTCTTTGGGATATCCTCTTTGCGAACATGGATCTGGTGGTATCCCAACCTCAAGTCAAGCTTAGAGAAGACTGAGGAACCAACAAGTTGATCATACAGATCATTTACCCCAGGAAGAGGATGCTTATTTTGAATAGTGACCTGATTGATAGGACGGTAGTATTGAACCAAATGATCTGTTCCATCCTTCTTCTTAACAAAAAGAGAAGGTGCTCCCAAGCAGAGGAACTTGGACGAATGAAACCCAGACGAAGCGAATATACAATTTCTTTCTTAAGTTCAAGAAGTTCATGTGGTGGCATTTTATAAGGACGCTTCGCGATAGGAGTGGTATCGGGTACCAAGTCGATGACAAACTCGATAGCTCGAGTAGGGGGAATCCCTGGAAGTTCTCGTGGAAGACATCTTGGAATTCCCAGACAATTGAAATGTTTTCGATCCCTTCAAGAGGCGACGTGTTTAATGCATTCATGGCGTATAGTTGTGCCTCAGCATATCGAACGAGATGAGCATGGTAGCTTATTAACTCATTTGAAGGGTGCAGGAGGTGGACGGTTTTGGTGGCACAAACGATTGAAGCCATATGAGCTTTCAACCAGTCCATTCCCAGTGTGAGGTCAATGTTGGAAGAATTTAATAACAAGGGAGTGGCGAGGAATTCCAATCCTTCAGTTTCAATGGGGACATTTGGGCACACCATGGAGGGTCGACATTGGCCCGCAAGGGTGTTTACCACTATCGGGATGTTCATCTCTTCGCATTTAATGCCATGCATGAATGCAAAATTTCCCGACATGAAGGAATGTGATGCTCCTGTATCAAACAATACAGAAGCACGTACTAAGTTAACGAGAAGTGTACCATCACGGTAGCAGGCTGGTCCTCAGCTTGGCCCATATCAATGTTGTTGGCCTGACCACGAACATACGCAGGCTTGGCATTGTTGTTGCGGTTCTGACTGTTGCGACTACTAGTTGAGGTAAGTGCCAACTGGTTTGGATTCTGCCTGCAACCTCTAGCACGGTGACCAGGACAACCATACTTAAAGCATAGCCCGTCCTGAGGACGGGAAGGAGGAACTTGAGGCGGTGGAGTTGGAAGCTTCGGGTGCCTAGGTGGCAGAGGAGGTAGACGAGGCACAACATAGGATGGCCTTGGAGCAGGAGCAGGTGCATGATACATGTTGTGGGAATCCAGATGTTCTGCTTTCTGTGCAGATGAGCCCGAAGATGAACCCATGTCATAGTTGCGCTTGCTGCTTTCCTTGTATTCCTGCAGACCAGTCTCAACCTGAATGGCCCTGTTCATCAAGGTGGCGAAGTCAGCATAGTCGTGAACAAGGAGCGCCAGCTTGATGTCAGGGTGGATGCCATCACGGAACTTCTCCTGTCTGCGTGCAACAGTTGCAATGTCTTATTCGACATAGCGGGATATGTCCAGAAATTCCCGTTGATAAGCATCCACAGTTTTGTTGCCCTGGACAAGGTTGCATAACTCACACTTCTTCCAGTCCATGATTCCGTGAGGAATGTAGCGAGCATGGAAGGCAGTCTTAAAGTCCTTCCAAGTGATGGCAGTTCCAACGGGCTAAGAGCACTTGTGACTGTCCCTCCATTGAGTGGCGGGACCCTTCAGGAAATAAGCTACAAATTTGGCATAGCTTCCCAGGGGCACATTGGCAGGTTCCAGATCATAAGCAATGTCAAGGAGCTAGTCATTAGCATCAAGAGGCCGAGTTGAGCTGCGGTAGATTGCAGTGTTGAGGCGGTAGAAGTCTTGCAGGGTCATGCCTTGCTACTGAAAGCAAATTTGCTCCCTGGGGTGGTTTTGATAATTGATCACAACATATGCATCATTGGACTAATATGTTTTTCAAGTATATTTCAGAAAATTTCAAAAGATGCTATGCCTAAAGGTTATGTGGAGATGCCCCTTGATGCAATAAAGTTATAATATTAGGTCAAGCTTCAAGCTAAAAGACTCTTCATTTTATATTTGTGAGAAATCACATTTGAGTCCATAGGAAAGCCAATGCTATTAAAAGGGTGTGAGTTAGTAAAATAAGCCAATTGCTCAAAGTGCTCTAAGTTAGCCACCAAAATACTCAGTCATTTTTTCCATAAAACCATTCTGTCAAAATCCAGATACACAAATTCGGTGTCACCAAATTTTATATTTCGGACCCACCGAGTTTGATCTCGGACAGAAACCCTAGCCACTGCCACCAAATCGGAGCAACCGAATCCATATCGGTGCTACCGAGTTTTGATGACCAACTTTCGGGTGCCTCGATACACAAAATTGAAATTTACGAGTTTGAGTATCGTGCCACCAAGTTTGGCCATCTGACTGTTAGCCACCTTTTCGATGCCATCGAGTTTCATATATCGGTCTCATGGAGATTCAAAAGTACACACCTTTGTGCTAATCGGTACCATCGAGTTTTCAACTTCGGTGTCACCGAGTTTACCACTTTGTGTGTAACGGTTGGATTTTGGCTCCTACCTATATATACCCCTTCACCCACCTCTCATTCATGGAAGAAGCACTCAAAACATACACCTCATATCCAGATCCATTTTTTGAGAGATAACAACCTACTCATGTGTTCAGACCAAGATAGTCCACTCAATTCATTTGAATCTTAATCTCTAGCGTCCCCAAACTGCTTTCCACCAAATCAACCTCTCCTACCCATTCATATTCTGTGAGAGAGTGATTTTTTGTTGAGGAGACTATCTTTAGAAGCACAAGAGCAAGGAGTTCATTGATGTACCACATCTATTACCTTTTGGAGGGTGGTGCCTCCTAGATTGGTTAGGTGTTGCTTGGGAGCCTCTTACTTCGTGTTGTGGAGTTGAACCAAGATGTTTGTAAGGGCAAGGAGATCGCCTACTTCGGTAAGATCTATCGTGAGTAAGGCTAGTCCTTCATGGACGAAAGCCATGGTGGAATAGACAAGGCCGCTTCTTTGTGGACCCTCCGTGGACTCTCGCAGTCGTTACCCTCCATGGGTTGAAGTCTCCACTAACATGGACGTACGATAGCGCCACCTATCGGAACCATGCCAAAAATCACCGTGTCAACCTCATGCGTTTGATCTGCCTACCTTACTCCTTTACGTTACACTTTCATGTTTTACTTTTCGCTGCTACACTCTTATAAATGCATATGTAGGGTGTACTTGACTTGCTATAACTTCCATAGCTGCCTCTCAACTAAAACCGGGAAAAGGCAAAAAAATATTTATCCTAAAGTAGTCTAATCACCCCCCACTAGACATACTTTCGATCCTGCAAGTGGTATCAGAGCTTTGGTCTTCATTGCATTGATTTAGCAAGCTAGGAGAGTATGGCGTCTAGTGAGGGAAATTATCATCATAGAGTTCCTTACTTCGATGGCTCTAATTTTGCTAGTTGGAAGCATAAGATGAAAATGCATATACTTGGCTTTAATCCTCATGTTTGGGTTGTTATTCGTGTTAGTCTACAAGGTGATTTCTTTGGAGAATGGCGTGAACGGGATCGTGATGCGAGAGCTGATGAACTGAAGATGTTGCAACTTAATGCACAAGCCTACGACGCCATCTTCGATTGTCTCTGCCCCGAAGAATTCAACAAAATCAGCCGCCTTGATAATGCAAAAGAAATATGGGATACTTTGATCGATATGCACGAAGGCACTGATTCTGTCAAAGAATCTAAGTAGGATGTGCTTCAAAGGCAGCTTGACAAGTTCAAGATGAAGGATGGTGAAGGTGTCGCTGAAATGTACTCTAGGCTAGATCTCATCACTAATGAGATTGTCGGTTTAGGAAGCAAAGAGATGACCGACAAATTCATCATCAAGAAGATACTTAGAGCTCTTGATGGAAAGTATCACACAGTGTGCACATTGATTCAAATGGTGCCAAACTACAAAGATCTCAAGCCAACTGAAGTCATTGGTATGATTGTCGCTCATGAGATGTCACTCAAGGACAAAGATGAGCTGCACAACAAGTCAACCGGTGCTTACAAATCTTCATGTGATCCTCCCACTACTTCAAAGGACAATCTTGTCAATAATGAAGAGATAACCTCATGGTGAGAAAATTCAACAAGTTCTACAGGAGTAGAGGCAAAGAGAAGAGTGCAAGCTCAAGACATGATGAGAAGCGTTCGTCCAGTCGTGACCGAAACTGCTACAATAGTGGGAAGCCTCCACAGTACTCCAATGAGTGCTCACCTCCCTACAAACAAAAATAAGAGTCACCTCGAAGATGAAGCTCAAGAGATGAGTCACCTCGTAGAGAGAGGAGTAGAGAAGATCGTCATGAACGAAGACACTCACGGAGAGGCAATGAATCAGAGAAGAAGGACAAATACACCAAGAGCGGCTCAAGAAGAAGACATAAAGTCCATGTTGGTGAATGGGATTCTGGCTCCGAGTCTAATCACCACTCTGAGAGAATCTATCACTCCAACTCCGACTATAGTCAAGATGTAGGTGTTGCCGGCGTTGCAATCGTTTCCTCCCACTCCTACGACCTATTTGATTCACCAAGTGAGGGAGTCAAAAACTGCTTCATGGCTAAAGGGCCCAAGGTATCACACCCCGAGTATCTTGATTTTAATAGTGATGAGGATGACTTATTAGGAGAAGATGACTTGCTCCTTGATAAAACTGGTGATTGCAATGAAAATGAACTTGCTAATTATCATGCTAGTCAAGAAAAATTGAATGATGATGATAAGAAAGAGATTGAACGACTAACTCAAGAATTAAACACTCTTAAGTTAGCTCATTAAACTACTCTAGAAGATCATAGAGAGGCTGCAAGAACTCATGAGAAGCTACGCTTCGAGAAGCTCAATTTGGAGCAAGAGCTTGAGTTCCTAAAAGCAATCAATGATGATCTTCGAAAGAAGAGTTCTTCTTATCTAGCCAAATGATTATTGTTGTCTACTTTTGTTCCACAAGTTAAACCTAGGAACACTAATAGCAAAGGCAAGAAAGTTTCTTCATCTAGTAACAAGAATGCTAAAGCTAAACCTAATATTGTTGCTAGTAGCTCTCTTGATTCCACTAATGATTCTCTTAGCCAAGTTACACTTGAGAAAGAAAATTATTTATTGAAAGGGATTATAGAGATATGTGTCTTCAAGAGTCTTGCCGAAAGTAAACAATTTGAGGAAATTGTGCGCAAGCAAGGAGTACATCAGAAGAAACAAGGTGTTGGCTTATTCAACGTCAACGGAGATGATTGGGAAGGAGATCCATATCCCATTTCTAAGTTTGTTCCTCTAGAGGATAAGAATGATCCTACTCCTACCAAGGGAACAAGCTCACAATATGACCTTCCACCACAAGACCACAAAGGCAAGGGAAACCTTCAAGAAGACATTGACCTTTAGGAAATAGAACCCCAAGTCAAGGTCAAGTGGATTCCCAAACACACTTCTAGCACTACCTCATCTAGTGCTACCACAACTCCAAGGATCCCCATCAAGTTGATGTGGATTCCCAAGAGGAAGAACTAGAGAGTTATTGAGGGGTGACTCTGCCAAAAAAAATCACCCTTATTCATTTTGGCAAGAACTATATGCAATCAACCTCAACCATATGCATTAGTTCAAGGAGTCACACATTCCCTCAAAGGTAAGCAAAGGACAAGGTAATTAATGCATCTTTGGACATCATCCCATTTTTGTTTCACTCCGTGTCCATAAATATTCTTGCATATGTTCCTTTTGCTTTGGGACTAACCCATGTAGGTGAGAAGAGTAAGAAGCAACAAGGATTGCTCCCAACTCAAGATGATCATCATCAACATTGAGCATCCACCACTACTTCACCTACTTGAAGTCTTCTACAACAAAAACCCAAGGTTAGTTTGTCCTTCTTAGGGGGGATGTCATATCAAGGGGGATTTACTCTAAATCTTGAGAACAACCATATCCTAAGGATATGAACACATTAATACTTATGTAAAAGTGGTAACCCCACTTGTGTTTAACGATGAGTATGACCTATGATCAAATATTCTTACTTGGATCCTAAGTCAATATACTCATATATAGATGACTTTGTCATCTCCCATGTGCTTGATGGCTGCTAGGATGTTTGTGCATATTCACCATATTTTCTCTATCATTCTTATTGTGTGAGCATGTTGGTCTGCATGTGTTTGCTCATTTGAGGACATCCAATTGTTGTTATTTGGCTTTTGATTTATCTTTTACCAATTGGATGGACAAGAATGCCTAGGACCCTTCTCTAGCTATCTATGCTATCTCATCTCAAGTTCTATTCATGCTTCATCACAAAACTTGAACAACCACGTGTCGATCCATCTATGTGAAGGAGCACTCGGAGTTTTGTATCGTCAATGGCTGACTTCCAAAACCTCTCTCAGAATGAACTCGGTGAAACTAACTTCACAAATTCGATTCCATCAATCCACAGAGTTGATCTAGGATTTCATCTCGGTTCCACTGAAATTACATACTCGGTTACACCGAGTAGAGGAACTCGGTGACAACGATTTCGTAATCTCGGTGACACTGACATCGAACATGCATATATTCCAGCAGACCGAATCTTTGATGTCCAATTGTCAAAGTCGTTTCATCCCAAACCCTACGCTGCCTCCTGGACCCCTCGTCATCGCCCTTGACTCCCCATGCGTCTCCACCGCTGGGATTCGTCGCCACCAACGGATTCTTCACCTCCATCACTGGCGTAGCCGGACCACCGCCAAGTTAGGGTATGGTTCGGATCTTCCTCTCCGTTCCTCCTTCTAATTCCCACGCATTGGAAAGTTTTATCTATGTTCCACCATGTGCAAACCTCCCCATCCACCAGAAAAACCCGTAGATTAGCGGACGAGAAAGTTTTTAGGGTTAGCTATCTGCAGACCCCATCTCGGTGCCTCCGAGTTGCAAAACTCGGTGCTACCGATTTTGGACCTAAGGTTCCAGAGAATGATCTCGGTGAAACTGAGTTGTCATTTTTGGTGCCACCGAAAATGATGACCAAGTTTCTGCTAAGGAGTTCATATGTCTCGGAGACTCTGAAAGTTCAAACTCGGTGCTACCGAAATGTGTTCTGCACAAAGATAAACTAAGGATTTATTTGTTCAAATTTTTGAAAACATCTGAATTTTGTGATGCTCAATCCTTCTGTCTTTCCTATATCTACTTCAGAGGTTTTGTTGCTTGCTGCTGAGGTTCTGCTTGCTTGTCAGAAATGTCTGGTTGTGATGACAGTCACAATGATTTCAAGGAACCCAGTGTTGAGTTGAATTCAAGCACTAGTTTATAGAAGTCTGAGTCTGACCCTGGTTCCTACAGCTCCCATGGCTTGCCCAAGGCAGCCACCAGACAGAGGAAGAAACTTAATTCTGATGAAGAGGACTCGGTCTTTGTGCCAGAAGAATCTTCAACTCCTCCTAAGGCTCCTCCAAGGAAAGTTGTGAGGAAGATATCTGCTAGTGCTGCTAATCTGAGAGCACCTCACTATGTGAAGAAAAACACAACACCTTCCACCGATGATGGCCCTAAGAAGGCTGGTACTAAGAGATCAAGGAAGAGGGTAGTTCGTGTTGTTGGCACACAAACCTCCATGTTTGAGGACTAAAGAAGCTGTTGCTGAAGAAGATGAGATTCCTGCTCCTCCCAAGAAGAAGCTCATGGGTGATGCTATGGAGTTTGCTCCAAAGCCTTCTAAGGACAAGAAGTTTGTAACTCACCGGAAGACTACAAAGGACATTCCTGCAGCTGCTAAGAAGAAAGGCCCGGCTTCCAGTGCCCCTGCTGTAGAGGAAGAGGATGATGAGGATGCAACCATTCTTAGAAAGCTCAAACCACATCTGCCTATTCATAATGATGCTCATCCTATAGCTGAAGATATGAAGAAGACAAAGGATGCAAGACTAAGAAAGTGGAGCGTTATTGACACATATGCTGTCAGAAGAAGAACCGTTGTTGATCCAAGGTTTCACACCAAGGAAAAACAAGATTTTTATGATATTGTCCTGTTTGACAAGAGTCCAGCTATCAGTGATATGAGGTATGTTGACTGGGCATATATCAAGGAGAATGAGAATTTCTTTCCCCATGTCCAAGAAAATTTCAGGCTAGTGGACATTGAGAAGTTTGTTAGAAAAGAATGACCCAATGTAATGATGAGGTGATCATGCAATTTTATGCAACTGTTCATTTCTATGGAGATGGTTCTTTGGTCTCGATGACTGATGGTCACAAGTACGAAGCTACAATTGATGAGTGGGCCACTATCATTGGTGCCCCTAAGCAAAAAGAGAGTGATGTTGATGTGTATTCTGAAGCAAAGAAGAGACACAACTCCATGGCCAATATGTACAAGCCAATTCCTCATGATTGTTTGGCAAGTCACAAGATGGGATCAATTTACTTCTTGCAAGCAGGAATACCCACAACTAACACTATTCTGAGATACACCTTGATGCCTAAATTAGGTGATGAGAAGATGATCAGAGGACAATCCATCAACTTCCTTCACCACTTGGACACTCACACCAGATTCAGAGTGATGGATTTGATAGTAGAGACTATCCGAAGGACTGCTGCTGATCAAAAGAGGTCATGTGGATATGCCCCATACATTCAAATGCTTATTAATGCCAAGCTAGGTAAGCATGTATATCTACTTGATCGTCCCCATCTACCTCTTCAACCAGATTTTGAAGATAATGAAGTGGTGATGGATAACAATGATCCCAGTTCTGTTGCAGCCAGGATGGCAGCAGAGTCAGAAGAAGCTGAGGCTGCTAGAAACAGGCCACCGCTAGTTTCACAGCTCAGGATTCAAGCTGAGCAAATGGCATTTCTAGTTAGCTCCGTCCAAGGCATGGAGAAGAACATTCAAGAGATTATGTTAAACCAGAAGAGCCTTGAGAGAGTTGTGGAGACAAAATTTCATGACATGGATGAGAAGGTCACAAAATTGAACACTATAGCCAAACAACTTCAACATGAAGTTGACTGAGTGCAAGTTCCTCACTCAAATGATGACGATGATAGTGAAAATGATGATGAAGAGTCACCTCCTCGCGCTACCACTCATTTCAGCACCAAGCCCAGATTTGCTGTTGTACCTGCTCCGTACACACGAGAGACTTCATCAGCTCAAGCATCTGCACCTTCAGCTCCACCTCCGGCATCAACTCGGGCACCTACAATATCCACTGCTCCAGCTCTAGAACAATCTGCAGAAGACTTTGTGAACGCTCTTGTGTCAACCCCATCATCAGCTGCCCAAAGAGACGAGTAGTTCTATTCTTTTTTGAACTTTTTGGTAACTTGTGGCCAAAGGGGGGATGTATAGATCATAGACTTCGTGTGAGATATAGCTTTTGATATATTTGCACTCGTTTGGTTTCAAAACTTTGATATTTTGGATGACTTTATCTTGTGTGTGATCATACGCTTTATCTTGTGTTATGCTACATTACTATCTTTTAGATATCCTTGTGATGATCACTCACTTATCTTGTTGGTGTCATGTGCTTACTATTCATTCTTATCTTGTTTACACACCACCAAGATGTATGTGACATGGACGAGTGACCCATGATCCTAATTTATTATGCATTTGCATTCAAACACAAATTTTAAATAATGCACAAATTTAGGGGGGGCTCTTGCTTTTCACATACTTCTCAAAGCGTCGATGCCAATCATTAATTTATCTTCTGTCAGAGCTTTGATCTATATGTTGTCATCAATTACCAAAAAGGGGGAGATTGAAAGCACAATTGCTCCCTAGGGTGGTTTTGATAATTAATCACAACATATGCATCATTGGACTAATATGTTTTTCAAGTATATTTCAGAAAAGTTCAAAACATGCTATGGCTAAAGGTTTATGTAGAGATGCCCCTTGATGCAAGAAAGGAATAATATTGGCTCAAGCTTCAAGCTAGAAGACTCTTCATTTTATATTTGTTAGAAACCACATTTGAGTCCATAGGAAAGCCAATACTATTAAAAGGGGGTGAGGTAGTAAAATGAAATGATTGCTCAAAGTGCTCTAAGTTAGCCACCAAAATACTCAGTCATTTTTCCCACAAAACCATTCTGTCAAAATCCACATACACAAATTCGGTGTCACCAACTTTCATATTTCGTACCCACCGAGTTTGACCTGAGACAGAAACCCTAGCCACTACCACCAAATCGGTGCAACTGAATCCATATCGGTGCTAACGAGTTTGGGTGACCAACTTTCGGGTGCCTCGATACACAAAATCAGAATTTCCAAGTTTGAGTATCGGTGCCACCGAGTTGGCCATATCACCGTTAGCCACCTTTTCGGTGCCACCAAGTTTCATATATCGCTCTCTCTCAGATTCAAAAGTTCACACTTTTGTGCTAATCGGTACCGCCGAGTTTTCAACTTCGGTGTCCTTGAGTTTGCAACTTTGTGTGTAATAGTTGGATTTTGGCTGCTACCTATATATACCCCTTCACCCATCTCTCATTCATCGGAGAAGGTCTCAGAACACACACATCATGTCCAGATCCATTTTCTAAGAGAGAACCACCTACTCATGTCTTGAGACCAAGATATTCCACTCATTCATTTGAATCTTGATCTCTAGCCTCCCTAAACTGCTTTCCACCAAATCAACCTCTCCTACCCATTCATATTCTGCGAGAGAGTGATTTTGTGTCGAGGAGACTATCTTTAGAAGCACAAGAGCAAGGAGTTCATATATTACCTTTTGGAGGGTGGTGCCTCCTAGAATTGTTAGGTGTCGCTTGGGAGCCTCCTACTTCATGTTGTGGAGTTGAACCAAGATGTTTGTAAGGGCAAGGAGATTGCCTACTTCGTGAAAATCTACCGTGAGTAAGGCTAGTCCTCCATGGACAGAAGCCTTGGTGGAATAGACAAAGCCGCTTCTTTGTGGACCCTCCGTGGGTGGAGCCCTCCATGGAGTCTCGTAGCCGTTACCCTCTATGGTTGAAGACTCCACTAACATGGACGTACGATAGTGCCACCTATTGGAACCATGCCAAAAATCATCATGTCAACCTCATGCATTTGATCTCCCTGCCTTCCTTCTTTACATTACACTTGCATATTTTACTTTCCGTTCCTACACTCATAGAAATTCATTTGTAGGGTGTACTTGACTTGCTACAACTGCCATAGCTGCCTCTCAACTAAAATTGGGACAAGGAAAAAAATATCTTGTCAAGTATTCTAATCACCCCCCCCCTCTAGACATACTTTCGATCCTACAGTTGTTGATTCATGTTCGGCCTTCGGAACTGGTCCATGAGCCCTTGCATAAACTAGTGGTTCAGTTCAAACTATTGGATCATCCCAGCCATATATTTAGGAGGCAGGGCTGGTGGATGGTTTGCGGGGCCACATGGGTGGCCAGCTGGTCTAACCATCCTATGAAAATTAAATGAAGGTAGTTTAGCATAAAGTAACTGCTAAGACATTGTAGTCATTCATGAAGCAATGAAGCATGACCAAAGGAAATGCGATAGATACTTCAAAGTAGTCAAGTTCGACATACAGACCCATACATAAGTTCGATTACAGACAATCGATTACAAATTCAAAATTTGGCGATAACCTGGACTCACTAGACGATAAACTGGACTCACTAGGCGGCACGCAGGCACACGATGTAGGGATGCAACAACGTGACATAGCGAAAATGCTACATCAACGTGGGAGAAAATGGCTAAATCCACGTAGCTGACGGTGACCCTAATAGGAGAACCTAGGGGTGGGGTTCTGCATCACATGGTGACTCATGTGCTCTTACCGCATCAAATCGATGAGAAGAGGTCCAAGTGCTGGGGTACGACCTCCAACAGCAAGCCACTCAAGGCCTGGTGGTAGCTTTGTTGTCACACCCTGTTTTTCACCACAAGTATTTTATGTTGCAAAAATCAGAGCTTGTTAAAACTTTTTCAAATAATGTTGTGAGTGCAATGTGAACCCTTGTATGAGTGAATGCTTGCTTGTTTGATGACTCAAACCCATGAAAACTTATTATTTTTCTCTCCTCAAAAACCCTTTTTCCTTTATATCAAGATCACCTTCACCATGTTGGGATACACTACTAGCTCATGAAGCCAAGTGGCACTTCCAACCAAAGTTGGTGATCTGATCTAAATATTATTTTCATTCATTAAAAACATTAATTGGTGATTTAAAATATTATTTTCCTATTTTATATCTATGTCTATTTCTAAGGCCAGTAATGGTACTCCCACAAGGAAAATTGCTTTCCTGCCTTAGAAAATTCTGAGTAAATTCATGGAATCTCAGAAGGACATATATTTTCCATATATAAGATTTTCAACCCTATTTTATATTAAAATTATTTGAGTAAAACCCTGAAAACCATTTCTGTTTGTTTTAGCTTTTTGAGATGTTTCCAAAGGAAATTATCTCGGTAAATTCCCATAAAATTACAGGAGCCCTCCCAAGCCATATTAGGTGCTCACCTAAAATGTCACCTTGATCCAAGGTGGGGAAGTGCACCTAATGAGCCCAAAACCCTCTCTGTCCAGAGTAGAGTTGGAACAACTCTACATTGCAAAGTTTCTCCAATGGAGCTGAAACTTTGCAGAGGTATTTGACACCCCAAATGAGGACTCCAAACCAAAGATGGGATTTGTGAGACTCTGGTTGGCCACACTTCCTTTGTAAAGGACAGTACTGGTCATTTTGAGGCATTTTCAAGTTTACAAAGCCAAACTGGATCAATGGAGCTCAAATTTGGTGAAACCCCATGTTTTTACCCCAAGACCAAACCTGTTAAGTTTCATTTCCAGTGGTGGAGTAGAAGCACCCCAAGTCACTGTCGAACACCTATTGACAAGAAGGTAAAAACCCTCCTAGCCATTGTTTTACCCAATGGCAAGGCCCCAAACTTGGTGGGTTAGAGCCCCAGAACACCCTGAGCACCCAGTCAATCAGCCCCTCCCCAACTCCAAGCACAAGTGACAAGAACTCCAATTTGAGCCGCAGGGCAGTACTGGCAACACTAGTGTTCCTTGCTCCCTTGACCAGCTCGGACTCCCACTAAACCACAACGGCTAGGCACACTCCCAGCAACACTCAAGACATGGAGGACACGTCCCAAGTGCCCCAGAGCGCGCCAGCATGCCGTGGCATGCCAAAACTATGCTCTGGGCGCGCTGCAGAGAGCCTCCCGCAAGGGGACGATGCCCCGGCCGGTCCCAACCTCCCCAGTTATGTCCAAACGCTCCCCCGACAACCATTCAATGCAAAGCTACCCCCAGGGACCCTCTCCCCTCGCGCAAGAGCTCAGGCAACACGTGGCCGTGCGCGCCCGACGCGGCCGAGCATGCACGGTCACTCCGGCTCGACCCCACTCGCTTTCCCTCTCCGGTCGATGCACCAAGAGGTCCTAAACCACGTCCCGAACCTGTGGTTTCGAGGCCAGCACCTCACTGTGCTCACACGCGCGCCACGGTGAGTCACCGGCGCGCCCGAGTCGGGTCACCGTCGCTGGCCTATAAATAGGTCCCCCCCCCGGCACTCCAGCACCCTCCAAGGTGGTTCAGCACAACCAGTGGACACCCCCTAGCCACCCAGTCGAGCTCGCAGAGCCCCGGTGCTCGAGATCGACCGAGGCCCCTCCGCCTCGGAGCTCCGGTCGATCTCCGGCTACACGCCGGCTCCTGCGCTGCCCGACCCCCCATTACACTCCCCTTGACACCAGGAACATTTCCCCCAACTTTCCCAAGCGAATCCGTGCTCCTAGCCACTAGTTCAATACCAACCCGAAACCCTTCCGCCACGGTCACCTCGTCGCCGGCGACCCAGACCATCTCCGGTGACGTCCTCACCACGAGCAGGTAGGCGGAGGCACGAGGGACCCGTTCCCGCTCCTAGATTGGCCTGAGGACAACGGCAGCCTCGCCGGCGTCCGTCTCCACCTCTCTGGCTGGAGGTCAGAGAACAACCCGACAGGTGGAGCCCACCTGTCGGTGTCCTGGGGCAGCCAGCGCGCGCAGCCGCTGACGCTGACCCCAGGGGCCCGCAGGTCAGGTTTGAACCTGGCCCGCGCGCCCCAGGTGGCCAGGCCTGCTGGCTGGGCCGGCTGGATCTGTTCCCCCTGGCCTTTTCCTTTTATTTTAATCTAGTAACTTAAATGATTTTTATAAAAACATTTAGCCAGTAGAAAAATATGATTCTTCCACCAGTAATTTTCTTAAAATGTGTAGTATTTGATTCTGTAGTGTTTGACATTTATCAAAAACAAAAACTATTTTGGTATAATAAAATGTTATTAAAAGCACTTGTTTGCTTCTGTTTGCTTTTAAATAAATATGCTTAGCTAATAAAAACCATAGGAAACATTTTGCAAAATAATAAACTGAATCTATTCAAACTTTGCAACATTTTTAAAAGCACTTTGTGATCTATTCTAGTGAGAGCTATCATTTATTTATTCCTTTCTCGACGGTAGAGTTACCGAGTGACGGAGGATCCGGAGCGGAAGACCTCGAAGACCCCGGATACCTAGCTGACCAAGGCAAGCAGCCCTTTGACCATGACTTAAGCATATGAAATGATGCATGCTAGTATAGCAAGTACTTTTTCGTTGCATGAGATCATGATGCCGGTTCATCGTTGCGGTGATGGTACCGAAGGCTTCTTCAAAGCACTTGCATGATAGTAATGTTATTCATATGGCTCCTCAGAGCACAAGAATGATGAGCTTGACCCTACCATCTATTAGGATCATGCTACTGTCATGTTGACTAGTAGAGTAAGATCATTGCATTGAGCTTGACCCTACCCCTTGAGGGTCATGATATACCATGTTGACAAGTAAAGATAGAGCATTTTATGATGAGTTAAATAAAGAGTTTATGTAAACCCCGTCGGGTGCCACTAATGCCCGATGGTGATGATGAGTTGGTGATCACTTTTGGTGAAGTGATGCACCGGTGTTTTTGTGTGAGTATGGTTTCGGAAATGGGATTAGATTTATGATGTGTCGACCATCCCAACCTTACTAGTACGACCACGATACCCCTTTATGGGACGGGGCTTTGTTGATTACTCTGGTCGGTACTAGCAAAGAGCCACATTACTAGTGGCGGGAGTGATCGATGTCACTCTCGTGATGGGGTCGTGCCAGGTAGGACGGCTATGCCATTATTATGAGTTCCAGGCACACCGTTGGTCCCTGCATGGTTGATACTGTCCAGAGTCGGTGCTCGTAAGACGTACAACATGTGGGCTGGGTACCAATCGAGTGGACCTCTTTGTCTAGTATCGTTAGGGGAAAGATGATGATCGGGTACTTACCTCGGGTATATGTGATATACCGCGAGTCGTGGATGACACGGAAGTTTCCCGTTTCTCGTGGGTCCAGCGTACTACCTCTGCAGAGTGTCAAACTATTCGAATAGCCGTGTCCACGGTCAAGGACAGTTGGGTGGTGCTGCTTAAACTACGTCCAGCGTTTCCGCATAAACCAAGTGTAAGTGTGTAAGTGTGAGTGAGTGTGTGTGGTGTTAAAAAGGTGTTGTTATGATAATCACAATAATATGACCAAGTTCGGTTACTTGGCAGATAGGGTAAACCCGGATGGTTTAACCCTCATTAATACATTGAGGTTATGACAAGTCCGATGACTTGGCATATAGGGTGAACCCTGTGTGTTCAGCCCTTAGGTCAGATATGTCGATATCTGTAACCTGTTCTTAAAGAGTAATTCTTTAACTTGTTGCATAAACCTGATCATTCCACCAAATTGCATTCCACTAAAGATATATGTTACTGTTATTCGTCGCTATAAATGTTCATATCATGGGCTGTTTGCGAGTGCATTCAAAGTACTCATTGGCTTGCCACTGGTTATATTATTGACCAGACATGGAAGGACCGGAGTTTGGCGATGAGTACGACGTCGGAGACGAACCTGCGATCTAGGATGCTTCCAAGTCAGAATGCCTGTCGGTGTAGGCTTGATGGCATGGACACCGCTTAGCCCTTACGAGTTTCCGCTACTCGATGTATCTGTTTAATTTGGCCTTAGGCCTCGCTCTTAAACCCAACCTTCTGGTCGTTTGATGTAATAATTTCGGAACTTGGATGTAAGACTCTATTATTCAGTATCTGTGTTTACTGAACATTGATCCTTGGGGTCACTGGGCACGGCGAACTCGACTTGCTAGTCGGAGTCCCCACAGAACTGGTATCAGATCCATCCTGACTATAGGAAGCCTTAGATTGCATGGACGTTAACCGAGAACGTTAGAACGCCAGCCTTGCACAAGACTTTTGCACATACAACCTTCTGACTTCTCTCCTATGCCTTGTAGATGGCTGCCGTACCTGAGACGCTTCTGGAGACCGGCTTTCCACTCCTTATGGTGGATTGTCTCGACAAGTGGCACGTACCTCGCACGCCCATCTTCCTCTACCACGAGCACTGGGTCAACGCCGACACTAAGGAATATCACGTGGACGTGATAGTGAAGGCTAATGACTCCCCGTCTAGTTGGTTCTTCGAAGGACCACACATGGGAGAGCTGATGTTGGCAGTGGAGACGGTTGCACGAGAGGCGCTCGTGCAACTCCGCAGCATCCTCCCTGAGATGGCTAATGAGCCTGTCACTCGTCACCTACCTTTCATTAAGGAAGGAGTGGATGGGAGTTGGACGCTCACCCCAGCCACGGAGGATGGGATGCCATTAAGGTTTCAGACCTACTTCAGTCTCTCGTCGGACACCCTGACGCACTTCCTGGTTAAGGAATCAGTCAAGCTTCGCCAAGAGCTGCACCTAGTCAAGGGCCTGCTCCACACTGAGAAGGTGCAGAACCACAAGCTAAAGAAGGTAGGCGAACCTGAAGGGAGGGCAGCTGTTGCCACTAGGGGTGGTGTGTTACCCATCCAGGCAGTCCCTCTTCCGAGTTGCCGCCTGACAGCAGAAGAGTACATTGAGATCTTCGCCGCCTTGCCTAAGAGACGCTGTGATGTGCGGATTATTTCTTCCACTCCTATAAAGGAGGAAGATGTTGATGAAGATGAGGATCCTGTTGAGTCCGTCTTCGAGACCGAGCAGTCCGCCGCGTAGGATTTAGCGTAGGCAACTAGGAGTACCCCGAGCATAGGGTATCCATGTATCCGTTTCTAATTTGCGTATGTGTGCATGATATAAGTCACATATTGCCTTAGGCAGCCTGTAAGTGACTACATCACCTAGTTTTTATGAATGCAATTTCCAGTTTGTCAAAAACTTTGGTTTTGAAAACTTGGCACATGCATGTTTTGGACCCCTCTTACTAGGAGTGAATCCTTGTATTCCCGAGCAAGGTGGCATTTTGACCTATGTGTTTCTATGACAGGATGGTCAACGCAACCCACAACAGCACCTTCGGCAACCCCGGCGCCGGCTCCTCAGGGACGCCACAGGGAACCGAAGGAGAAGCTCACGCTGGAGGTCACCACGAGCAGCCTAGAGACCTTCCGTCACCACCTCCTCCTGAGAACTTGACGATGGCTCAGTTCCTTCAAGCTCTTCGAGAGGAGCGTCAAGCCAGCAATGCTGCTATTCAGCAGCTGACTCAAGTCCTGGTGGATAACCCGCCACGGAATGGGAATGGCGGTGGTCGCTCTACTCTTTCTGAGTTCATGCGGACTACGCCTCCCATATTCACGGAGTCGACTGAACCACTGGACGCCGATGACTAGATTCGCACCATTGAAGACCTCCTTCCGCTGGTCAAGTGCACCGACGATCATGAGCAGGTCCTTTATGCCTCTCACTGTCTCGGAGGCACTGCCAGAGCTTGGTGGGATGGATTCCAGATCATGCGGATAGGGCAAGTCATCACTTGGGTGATGTTCAAGGAAGGATTTCGCGCGGCTCACATTCCACCTGGACTGATGACCATTAAGAAGCGGGAATTCCGAGTCTTGAGGCAGGGCAGTGGAACTGTTAAGGAGTACCTGCAGAAGTTTAACCTCTTGTCGAGGTATGCGCCCGAAGATGTTAACACTGAAGCCGCTAAGGTGGAACACTTCATGGAAGGGTTACAGCAGTCCCTGCAATACCAACTGGTGGTTTGCGACTGCCAGACTTTCAGCGAGCTAGTTAACAAGGCGCTTATGCTGGAAGACAAGCGTCGTGCGATGGACGACACCCGCAAGCGCAAACTGATAGGCAGTGGAGGACCCAGTAGCGCAAGACCAAGACCATGACAGTCAGCACCTGCAAGACCCAACTTTCAGCAGCAACAGTACAAGTATCCGGTGTTCCGCCAGAATTATCAGCCTCAGAGCAAGCCAAGCCAGCAGTCAACCCACTGAACAACGGTGGAGTCAAGATCAACCCTCCGGGGCAAGTCACCTGCTTTGGGTGTGGTCAGACCGGGCACTATTCCATGCAGTGCCCCAACAAGAAGCCCGACGCACCGCGTCCCAATGCACCCAACCCTGGTCAAGGTGCACCAGGAAGGAACCAGGCCCCCCGCAACCAGCAGTTCAATGGCAGGGGCCGGATCAATCACATCACTGCAGAAGAGGCGCAGGAAAACCCGGACTGCATTCTGGGTACGTTCCTCGTCAACTCAACTCCAGCAACAGTGTTGTTTGATTGTGGTGCCTCGCATTCTTTTGTTACTCAAGGGTTTGAGGAGGAGTGTGGTTTAAAACCCACTCTACTCCGTGGGCAAATGGCAATTCAAACCCCGTGAGCAGTATTGCGGACCAACCTAGGGTGTAGAAGGGTCGAGATAGTTATCAATGGGACGAGTTTCTTGGCAGACCTCATTGTGCTTAAATCGCAAGGTGTAGAAGTAATCCTCGGCATGGATTGGTTGGCCAAGCACCAGAGTCTTTTGGACTGTGCCAACAGGGCCATTACCATGACAAGCAACCAAGGGATCAAGATCAAGTTCGTCTCTGAGCCAGTATCGGCTCAAGTGCCTCGAGTCAACAGTCTATCCGGGGTAGAGCTTGATCAAGTGCCTATAGTCTGTGAATACCCGGACGTCTTTCCTGAAGAGCTACCCGGAATGCCTCCTGACCGAGACATCGAGTTCATCATTGAGATCATGCCCGGATCAAGGCCTATATACAAAAAGCCTTACAGGATGGGTTCCGAAGAGCTGGCAAAGCTGAAAAAGCAGCTGGATGAGCAACTCAGGAAAGGGTTCATCCGTCCGAGTGCATCACCTTGGGGATCACCTGTTCTATTTGTTTCAAAGAAGGATGGTACCATTCGACTCTGCATCGATTACCGTTCTCTTAATGAAGTCACAATTAAGAATAAGTACCCGCTCCCCAAGATCGAAGACCTGTTTGACCAGTTAAACGGGGCCAGGGTATTATCCAAGATCGATCTTCGATCGGGATACTACCAGTTGAAGATCCGACCTGAAGATATACCCAAGACTGCATTCGTGACCCGGTACGGTCTATATGAATGCACGGTCATGCCCTTCAGTTTGACAAATGCCCTAGCCTACTTCATGTACCTCATGAACAAGGTCTTCATGGAATATTTAGACAAGTTTGTCGTCGTGTTCATCGATGATATATTAATCTTCTCCAAGTCTGAAGAAGAGAATGAGCAACACCTGAGGTTAGTTCTGGGAAAGCTTCGAGAGCACCAGCTTTATGCCAAATTCAGCAAGTGTCAGTTCTGGCTGAACGAAGTTGGATTTCTGGGTCATACCCTGACGGCACGCGGTTTGGCCGTAGATCAGTCCAAGATTACTACAGTGACCAACTGGGAATCACCAAAGGACGTGAAGCATGTCAGGAGTTTCCTCGGGCTCACGGGATACTACCGCAAGTTCGTAGAAGGATTCTCCAGCATCGCTCGACCAATGACTCAGCTCTTGAAGAAAGGCCGGAAGTTCGAGTGGACACCGGCGTGTGAAGCAAGCTTCCAGGAGTTGAAGAAGAGGCTAACTACCGCCCCGGTATTGGCTACCCCAGACATCAACAAGGAATTCGTGATATATTGTGATGCCTCTGGAACCGGGCTCGGTGGAGTCCTGATGCAAGATGGTAGGGTCATGGCGTACTTGTCACGGCAACTGCGACCGCATGAGGAGAACTACGCCACCCATGATCTCGAGCTAGCAGCTGTAGTGCATGCTCTGAAGACGTGGCGACATTACCTTCTAGGGAAGCGATGTGAGATATATACAGACCACAAAAGTCTGAAATATATCTTCACTCAGAGGGAGCTGAATATGAGGCAGCGGAGATGGCTTGAGTTAATCAAGGATTACGACCTCAGCATTCAGTATCATCCCGGCAAGGCGAACGTGGTAGCCGATGCCTTAAGCCGGAAGGCAGGCTCCTTGAACGTCACGCTCAAGGAAAGGTTACACGTCTTGTATGAGGAGATGGAGGACTTCGGGCTTGAGATAGTCGAACCAGGGTACCTGGCCAACCTCGAGGTCAAGCCTACTCTGGCAGACGACATCAAGGAGGTCCAGAAGGGGCACAAGAGTATCGAAGGCCTCAAGAGGAAGGTGCGAGAAGGCAAAGCCCCAGGATTCTCGATTGATGAGCAAGGAGTACTGTGGTACGGGAAGCGCTTGTGCGTACCTAACAAGGCCGAACTTAAGGACTTGATCCTGCAAGAGGCTCATGACACACTGTACTCTATCCATCCAGGTGGTACCAAGATGTACCAAGACATCCGAGAACGATTCTGGTGGCATGGCATGAAGAGAGAAATTAGCTCCTATGTCGCTAAATGCGATGTATGCCAGCGGGTCAAGGCTGAACACCAGCGACCTGCTGGATTGCTGCAACCTCTTCAAGTACCGGAATGGAAGTGGGATAAAGTCGGCATGGACTTCATCACTCGGTTGCCCCGGTCGAATAAGGGTCATAAGTCCATTTGGGTCATAGTCGATCATTTGACCAAGGTGGCCCATTTCATCCCCGTTAACACCACCTACGATGGCAGCCAGCTGGCTAGTCTGTACATTCATCGAGTGGTGAGTCTCCAAGGAGTTCCCAAGGACATCGTGTCCGACCGCGGCACGCAATTCACCTCAAGATTCTGGAAGAAGTTTCAAGAAGCTCTCGGAACCAAACTCTCCTTCAGTACAGCTTTCCACTCGCAGACGGGCGGACAGACCGAGAGGGTAAACCAGATACTTGAGGACATGCTCCGCGCATGTGTTTTGGCTCATGGTGCCAAATGGGAAGACTGTCTACCGTTTGCTGAGTTTTCTTACAACAACAGCTACCAGTCCAGTCTTCAGATGGCCCCATTCGAAGCATTATATGGGCGGAAGTGCCGCACCCCGCTCAATTGGTCCGAAACCGGTGAAGGACTAGTTTTCGGACCAGAAGCACTGCAGGAAGCAGGGGACAAGGTTCAGCTTGTCCGAGAAAACTTGGAGGCAGCTAAGTCAAGGCAGAAGAGCTATGCGGACCCTCGCCGTAGAAACGTGGAGTTTGTTCCTAGAGACCAGGTATACTTGCGAGTCACGCCTCTCAAGGGGACCAAGCATTTCCACGTCAAGGGGAAGCTAGCTCCAAGGTTCATTGGACCCTTCAAGATCACGGCAAGGCGCGGGGAAGTAGCCTATCAGTTGGAGCTACCTCCTGAGCTTTCGGGTGTGCACAACGTGTTTCACGTGTCACAGCTGCGGAAGTGCTTGCAAGTGCCGAACCGTCCTGATCTTTACAAGGACATTGATCATCAAGCTATTGACCTTCAACCGGATCTTACCTACCGCGAGAGACCGATCCGCATTTTGGATGAAGCCGAGCGTTGCACCAGAAGCCGCAACATCAAGTTTTTCAAGGTTCAGTTGGAGCAACCATACCGAAGCAGAAGCCACGTGGGAACGTGAAGACTATCTCCGATCAGAATTTCCCGAGCTATTTAACGCATAGCTTAGGAATCTCGGGGACGAGATTCTTGTAAGAGGGATAGGTCTGTCACACCCTGTTTTTCACCACAAGTATTTTATGTTGCAAAAACCAGAGCTTGTTAAAACTTTTTCAAATAATGTTGTGAGTGCAATGTGAACCCTTGTATGAGTGAATGCTTGCTTTTTTGATGACTCAAACCCATGAAAACTTATTATTTTGCTCTCTTCAAAAACCCTTTTTCCTTTATATCAAGATCACCTTCACCATGTTGGGATACACTACTAGCTCATGAAGCCAAGTGGCACTTCCAACCAAAGTTCGTGATCTGATCCAAATATTACTTTCATTCATTAAAAACATTAATTGGTGATTTAAAATATTATTTTCCTATTTTATATCTATGTCTGTATCTAAGGCCAGTAATGGTATTCCCACAAGGAAAATTGCTTTCCTACCTTAGAAAATTCTGAGTAAATTCATGGAAGCTCACAAGACATATATTTTCCATATATAAGATTTTCAACCCTATTTTATATTAAAATTATTTGAGTAAAACCCTGAAAACCATTTCTATCTGTTTTAGCTTTTTGAGATGTTTCCAAAGGAAATTATCTCAGTAAATTCCCATAAAATTACAGGAGCCCTCCCAAGCCATATTAGGTGCTCACCTAAAATGTCACCTTGATCCAAGGTGGGGAAGTGCACCTAATGAGCCCAAAACCCTCTCTGTCCAGAGTAGAGTTGGAACAACTCTACATTGCAAAGTTTCTCCAATGGAGCTGAAACTTTGCAAAGGTGTTTGACACCCCAAATGAGGACTCCGCACCAAAGATGGGATTTGTTAGACTCTGTTTGGCCACACTTCCTTTGTAACGGACAGTACTGGTCATTTTGAGGCATTTTCAAGTTTACAAAGCCAAACTGGTTCAATGGAGCTCAAATTTGGTGAAACCCCATGTTTTTACCCCAAGACCAAACCTGTTATGTTTCATTTCCAGTGGTGGAGTGGAAGCACCCCAAGTCACTGTCGAACACCTACTGACAGGAAGGTAAAAACCCTCCTAGCCACTGTTTTACCCAATGGCATGGCCCCAAACTTGGTGGGTTAGAGCCCCAGAACACCCTGAGCACCCAGTCAATCAGCCCCTCCCCAACTCCAAGCACAAGTGACAAGAACTCCAATTTGAGCCGCAGGGCAGTACTGGCAACACTAGTGTTCCTTGCTCCCTTGACCAGCTCGGACTCCCACTAAACCACAACGGCTAGGCACACTCCCAGCAACACTCAGGACATGGAGGACACGTCCCAAGTGCCCCAGAGCGCGCCAGCATGCCGTGGCATGCCAAAACTATGCTCTGGGCGCGCTGCAGAGAGCCTCCCGCAAGGGGACGATGCCCCGGCCGGTCCCAACCTCCCCAGTTATGTCCAAACGCTCCCCCGACAACCATTCAATGCAAAGCTACCCCCAGGGACCCTCTCCCCTCGCGCAAGAGCTCAGGCGACGCGTGGCCGTGCGCGCCCGACGCGGCCGAGCATGCACGGTCACTCCGGCTCGACCCCACTCGCTTTCCCTCTCCGGTCGATGCACCAAGAGGTCCTAAACCACGTCCCGAACCTGTGGTTTCGAGGCCAGCACCTCACTGTGCTCACACGCGCGCCACGGTGAGTCACCGGCGCGCCCGAGTCGGGTCACCGTCGCTGGCCTATAAATAGGTCCCCCCCCCGGCACTCCAGCACCCTCCAAGGTGGTTCAGCACAACCAGTAGACACCCCCTAGCCACCCAGTCGAGCTCGCAGAGCCCCGGTGCTCGAGATCGACCGAGGCCCCTCCGCCTCGGAGCTCCGGTCGATCTCCGGCTACACGCCGGCTCCTGCGCTGCCCGACCCCCCATTACACTCCCCTTGACACCAGGAACATTTCCCCCAACTTTCCCGAGCGAATCCGTGCTCCTAGCCACTAGTTCAACACCAACCCGAAACCCTTCCGCCACGGTCACCTCGTCGCCGGCGACCCAGACCATCTCCGGTGACGTCCTCACCACGAGCAGGTAGGCGGAGGCACGAGGGACCCGTTCCCGCTCCTAGATTGGCCTGAGGACAACGGCAGCCTCGCCGGCGTCCGTCTCCACCTCTCTGGCTGGAGGTCAGAGAACAACCCGACAGGTGGAGCCCACCTGTCGGTGTCCTGGGGCAGCCAGCGCGCGCAGCCGCTGACGCTGACCCCAGGGGCCCGCAGGTCAGGTTTGAACCTGGCCCGCGCGCCCCAGGTGGCCAGGCCTGCTGGCTGGGCCGGCTGGATCTGTTCCCCCTGGCCTTTTCCTTTTATTTTAATCTAGTAACTTAAATGATTTTTATAAAAACATTTAGCCAGTAGAAAAATATGATTCTTCCACCAGTAATTTTCTTAAAATGTGTAGTATTTGATTCTGTAGTGTTTGACATTTATCAAAAACAAAAACTATTTTGGTATAATAAAATGTTATTAAAAGCACTTGTTTGCTTCTGTTTGCTTTTAAATAAATATGCTTAGCTAATAAAAACCATAGGAAACATTTTGCAAAATAATAAACTGAATCTATTCAAACTTTGCAACATTTTTAAAAGCACTTTGTGATCTATTCTAGTGAGAGCTATCATTTATTTATTCCTTTCTCGACGGTAGAGTTACCGAGTGACGGAGGATCCGGAGCGGAAGACCTCGAAGACCCCGGATACCTAGCTGACCAAGGCAAGCAGCCCTTTGACCATGACTTAAGCATATGAAATGATGCATGCTAGTATAGCAAGTACTTTTTCGTTGCATGAGATCATGATGCCGGTTCATCGTTGCGGTGATGGTACCGAAGGCTTCTTCAAAGCACTTGCATGATAGTAATGTTATTCATATGGCTCCTCAGAGCACAAGAATGATGAGCTTGACCCTACCATCTATTAGGATCATGCTACTGTCATGTTGACTAGTAGAGTAAGATCATTGCATTGAGCTTGACCCTACCCCTTGAGGGTCATGATATACCATGTTGACAAGTAAAGATAGAGCATTTTATGATGAGTTAAATCAAGAGTTTATGTAAACCCCGTCGGGTGCCACTAATGCCCGATGGTGATGATGAGTTGGTGATCACTTTTGGTGAAGTGATGCACCGGTGTTTTTGTGTGAGTATGGTTTCGGAAATGGGATTAGATTTATGATGTGTCGACCATCCCAACCTTACTAGTACGACCACGATACCCCTTTATGGGACGGGGCTTTGTTGATTACTCTGGTCGGTACTAGCAAAGAGCCACATTACTAGTGGCGGGAGTGATCGGTGTCACTCTCGTGAAGGGGTCGTGCCAGGTAGGACGACTATGCCATTATTATGAGTTCCAGGCACACCGTTGGTCCCTGCATGGTCGATACTGTCCAGAGTCGGTGCTCGTAAGACGTACAACATGTGGGCTGGGTACCAATCGAGTGGACCTCTTTGTCTAGTATCGTTAGGGGAAAGATGATGATCGGGTACTTACCTCGGGTATATGTGATATACCGCGAGTCGTGGATGACACGGAAGTTACCCGTTTCTCGTGGGTCCAGCGTACTACCTCTGCAGAGTGTCAAACTATTCGAATAGCCGTGTCCACGGTCAAGGACAGTTGGGTGGTGCTGCTTAAACTACGTCCAGCGTTTCCGCATAAACCAAGTGTAAGTGTGTAAGTGTGAGTGAGCGTGTGTGGTGTTAAAAAGGTGTTGTTATGATAATCACAATAATTTGACCAAGTTCGGTTACTTGGCATATAGGGTAAACCCGGATGGTTTAACCCTCATTAATACATTGAGGTTATGACAAGTCCGATGAGTTGGCATATAGGGTGAACCCGGTGTGTTCAGCCCTTAGGTCAGATATGTTGATATCTGTAACCTGTTCTTAAAGAGTAATTCTTTAACTTGTTGTATAAACCTGATCATTCCACCAAATTGCATTCCACTAAAGATATATGTTACTGTTATTCTTCGCTATAAATGTTCATATCATGGGCTGTTTGCGAGTACATTCAAAGTACTCGTTGGCTTGCCACTGGTTATATTATTGACGAGACATGGAAGGACCGGAGTTTGGCGATGAGTACGCCGTCGGAGACGAACCTGCGATCTAGGACGCTTCCAAGTCATAATGCCTGTCGGTGTAGGCTTGATGGCATGGGCACCGCTTAGCCCTTACGAGTTTCCGCTACTCGATGTATCTGTTTAATTTGGCCTTAGGCCTCGCTCTTAAACCCGACCTTCTAGTCGTTTGATGTAATAATTTCGGAACTTGGATGTAAGACTCTATTATTCAGTATCTGTGTTCAGTGAACATTGATCCTTGGGGTCACTGGGCACGGCGAACTTGACTTGCTAGTCGGGGTCCCCACATTTGTCCTGCATGGCTGAAGGATGAATGAAGTGTGGATCCTCGCATCGACTGCTGGTTGCAGTTGTGTCAACGCATCGTAAAGATGGGTACGCTGGCGTACATCTCCACGGTCTAAGCTTGGAAGGCATGATCCAACGCCTCAATGTACTGCACCAAAACATGTGGGTCCTAGCGACGCCTCACGTAGGGGGTACACACAGCATCGTAGGACCGGTCGTTGCACTCCCGAACGCGACTAGTGTAGGCAGTGAGATCAGATCCAGTCTCATTTCCAGCACGAGTATACAAGATGTATCTGAAAGCAGTCTCCTCTAGGCAAGGGTACGCTCCACGGAGGTGGCTGATAGCGATATAGGCTGCATCATGGACGGCCATACCGATCGTCAACCCAACACCACAGAAGGTGTGGAGCTCGTGGCTAGAGATGTCCGTCCGATCGAAGATGCAAACCTTAGCCTGGTACTGGTACGGGTTGAACTCATGGAATTCCTCTTACGCAGTGTACTCGAGGTACGAGCGATATCCCAGCCTGGTCAAGAGGTTGACCAGAATGGTCGGGAACCGAGTCACTTCAACAGCCATAGTCAGGCGTACGATCTGCCTTGCGGGACGCATCTGAAAAGGAAGATTCAAAGATGTCAAATGATAGTGTGTGTAACATATTATCAGAATAACAACAGTAGATAGTCCATCTCTCCTGGTCGAAGCGATTACAAGAACCTAATGTTAGAGTTAGTAGAATCTTTCACCCGAAAGATAAGAGAGATCAGAACCCAAAGTATAGCAAAGTAGTAAAAGATACTAATACTACCCGATTGAGATGTGGGCCCGTAAGACACACAACAATGTTAGTAAAGTTTTTCAAGTACTAGACTCAACTTCGGCCAAGGAGTTGGAAAGAGGGCTACCTACATGAAGTCGGCTCTAACCCCAACTTGTGACACCCTCGATTTGATCATACGCTAATCATACATTCAAATGAGTACAACCAAGCTCAAGGACTCACGGGAAGATATCACAACACAACTCTAGACACAACTAAACACATACAAGCTTCATATTACAAGCCAGGGCCTCAAGGGCAAGAATACAGAAGCTCGATAAACACACGAGTCAGCGGAAGCAACTAATATCTGAGTACAGACATGAAACATGACAACGCGTTAGAGAAGGCTAGCACAAAAGATAGAACGATCGAACGAGGCGAGGCCTCCTACCAAGGAACCTCCTAAACTACTCCTAGTCGTCAGCGGCCTCCACATAGTAGTAGGCACCGTCGGGGTAGCAATCGTCATCGGCGGGATACGCCATCTCCTGGGCTCCATCATCTGGTCGCAACATCGTATCAAGGGGAAAAGGGGGAGCAAAGCAACAGTGAGTACTCATCCAAAGTACTCGCAAGAAATACATCAGAACTATGCTAAGTTATGCATCAGTATTAAAGGAAGGGGTCATATGTGGACTGACTGCAACAATGCCAGCATAGAGAGAGAACGCCTAGTCCTATCAAAGACTAGCATCTTCAGCGTCTTGCAGCAATAGACGATAGTAGAGGAAGAACACAATAATAGTCATATTATTGCAGCAAATTTAAAAGAGGTCACGCCCAAAAGTTCTTCCTCGACTCCCCTGTGAGGAAGCAATCCCAGAGCAAACATTCCAGTTAAGTAAAATTTCTAGTTGTACAAGATGAGGGCACAACTCCAAGTCATCATGTAACCATGGACACGGTTATTCAAATAGTTAATTTTCATACCTGCAGGGGTGCACCACAGTACCCAACACGCTTGATAAAATCTGGTCGGACACACTTTCGTGGGTCATGCCAGGCCTTAGAAAATCAACATGCCGCAACCCTACCTAGGCTCAACAGAGAGGCCAGCCTGCCGGTCTAACTCCTAAGCACGTAGGGTTCATGGGCCCATCACCCATTGCGCTCATGCATGTTTTGAGGGCAGCCTATGTCAGTTCTGGCACCTCTTATACAAGAACGATGCTTATAAAGTCGACTCGTGTGCGCACCGCTCCATTGCTGATGTATGAAGAGCTTCGGCTGATACCACGATGTCGAGTACCCATAACTTCTCCCACGTGAAGGTTAGTGCGAAAAAGTTCTCCCGACCAACTCAGAACAAATAACCAAATCCATTAGCATTTTAATTAACTCATCCTCACATCTACGCGGGAATCCACCCGCAACACACCATTCATCAAGTACCCAGTAACAAGGTCATGTAGCTGTGCGGTTGTAACATCTGAGGGATTCGATGTATCACCCTCGATGGATTCCGAATGATGTAACCGTCAAGGTGGCCAAGGAGGAATCACCCTCGATGGTCCACGCTTGATGTGTTGTACGACAGAGTCGTTTATTGGAGGTGGTGAAGGAGGAATCACCCTCCGAGAACCACCACTGATCAACTACACTACAGAGCTAGCATCAGGAGTACGAATCGAGGTGTCACCCTTGGTACTCGGTAGTAGCTCTGCAGCGTCGTACAACTAAAGGGGGGTGTGAGTGCTATGAAGGGTCATGGCTCGTTGATCAGATGATCGAGCCTTGATGAAAAAGCAGGGGCAACTGGATTAAGGGTCAAAGGGGATGACTGATCCACCTATACTAAATAGCTTTAAGGTGAAGTAGAATAAAGTAGCAATTTAGCAAAAACATGCTATGCATCAGATATAGGAGCTAACTACAACATTAGCAAAATTCTAATGCAAGCATGGGGGAGAAAGAATAGGCGATATTGGAATGATCAAGGGGGGAGTTTCTTGCCTTGTTGCTCTCAATAGCTGTGTCAGTCTCGGGGTCTACCGTGAGAAGAGGGGGAAGAAACAATAAATATAAAAGCATAGATGCAACACGATGCATGGCATGGCAATATGCTTGGCTAGGCTTGAGCTAGCGCGGTATCACCCGTCATGGACAGATCGGGAAAATATCTGACGATATTTCTCAGGTCTGTGTCTACTACCGGACAGGCGAAAACGATGGAAAAGTTCCATGTTTGCTATGATAGGGACGTGTGACAAACGAATGGATAGAGTATCCGGGTTCGTCTAGTTTTTCTCATCAACTTTCATGTACAAAATATTTTCATCCGTGTTACAGATTATTTTATATTAATTTTTAAATTTCATTTATTTTCTACAAATTATATAGATTTAATTAAATTCAATAAGTAATTATGACCTCAACATGATGTCATGCTGACATCACGAGTCAATACTCTTAGTTGAATGGTCAATTCTTACCAGTGGGTCCCACACGTCATACTCACTTTTTAATTTAGTTTAATTAATAATTAATCAGACTAACTTAGGGGGTGGGACCCACCTGTCATTCTCTAATTAAACTAAACTAATTAACAGGTTTAATTAAACAAATTTAATTTGTTTTAATTGGGGCTGATCCCACATGTCATTGGCACATTAATTTAAGAGCAAATTAATTAAACTGACTAATATTAATTACAATTAAGTAACTACTTAATTTAATTATTCCCTTGTTTTAATTATTATTATTATTTTATATTCATTTTTAGGGGGCGTGGGCCCATGCTATCATCCGGTGGGAGGGGCATAGCCAACAGTGGGGGGTTAATCCCCACTGCCTCACCACAAGGGTCCACCGATGCATAGGCCAGCCGGGGCGGCAGCTCGCAGAGGGGGCGGCATGTGGGAGTCACGGGTAGCAACCACCACGAGAAATGGTGGTGCGGCAGGAGGCATAGGGCGGCGCGGGGGTGTGGGACAATGGTCGGTGGTCGGTGGTGGGGCGCCGGCGGGGTGGCCAGCGCGTGCGGCTGCCGAAGAAGGGTGAGGCTAGCACGGGGTGAGCGGCGGCCGGAGGCGCACAAGGCCGCGGTGGAGCAGCTGCTGAAGCCAGCCAAGGCCAGGCCGACCATGGCCAACATCCCAGGGAGGCGTGTGGGGCAGCACGACGAAGGGGGTGCAGCGAGCATGGGCGCCGAGCACCGGGGGAGGCGGCGGGGCGAACAAAGCATAGCGAGGGGAAAGGGGGTGTCGGAGCAACGGTCAGGGTCCGGGTGGTTGCCGAAGCCTGAGGGGGAAAGAAGAGGAGGGTGGATCCTCGGGAGGGCTCACTGCCGTGTAGGAGAAGAAGGGGCGAGGCTCAACGAAGCCAGCGGGGGAGCGGTTCGGTGAGGGGCCGACAGTGGCTGGAGGTGCCCGGCAATGGTCGGCGGCTTGCCGGGGGGGCCACCTGTATCTGGAGGCACGACGGGTGCCGCAAGTTGGGGCCAGCCCAGTGGGGCCTTTCTTGTTTTTTGGTTTTGTTTTATTTTTATTTATGTTTTATTATTTTTTAGTACTTAGCACTTTTGTAAAAATATGGCACGAGGCCCATTACATTTTTATAAAATGCCACAAAAATGTTTGGGGGCATTGACAAAGGTTTGGAATTTACTTAATTTAAAAGGCGTCCCATTTATTGTTTAGGCCTGGGTGTTAATTAGTTTTGAGGTACCAAATTTATTCAAAAAATGTTGGTTGCATTTTTATAATAACTTAGAGATTATTTACAACCCATGCATGTTTTTTATTTTGAAGTTTGCAAAACTTTTCAGTCCACGTTCAAATGAATTTGAATTGTAAAAGAATTTGAATTAGAGTTTGATTCCAACCGTGATCAGAATTGGATTAGCAAAAGCATTAGTTTAATCATGGTGATTACGGTATCTTAATTACAATGATCACTATAGCATAATCCGGGATGTCACAAAAATTAACAAGCAGGACAAGTAAACTAGCAAGTAAAGCGAGCAAAGAAGTAAACTAGCAACTAGCAAATATAAATATTTTTGTATTTTTTATTTTTAAGAAGCAATAAGAATATAAAAAGCAAATAAAAAGAATAACACATGAATGATACTTTGTGTGAAGTTATTTGATAGTAGGTTCATGATACTCCCGGCAACAGCGCCATAAATCCTTCTTGATGCTTGTGCTCTCCATTTGGCTTTCCATGAAGTGGAACGAGTGATGTTGCACAATATAGGTAATTATTTCCCTTAGTAAAGGACGAAGGTTTATAGAACCAATATAAGTAACAACCAACCCTCCTCTTTAGCGACTGCACACTAGAAAAAACCAACACTTGCACCCAACGCGGGCAAAAGGTTTGTCAATCCCCTTGACTCATTATTTCCAAGAAAGTAGTGCGACCGAAAGTTGCAAAGCGAGAAGTAAATAAAAACTAAATGAAGGCACCAAGGAAATTTTAGCGTTTGTAAACCTATAAGTGAATAGACCCCGGGGGACATAGTTTTCCCTAGTGGCATCTCTCATGAAAGCAAGCATACAATGGGTAAACAAATTATTGTTGGGCAATTGGTAGAGAAGCTCATAGTTATGTGATATTCACGGCAATGAGCATGTGTATGTAGGCATCACATCCATAAGAAAATAGGTCGACACCTGCCTGCACCTATTACTATTACTCCACATATCGACCGCTATCCAGCATGCATCTAAAGTAGTAAGTAAAATGGGTTAATGCTTCGAGAACATTGACATGATGTAGACAAAGAGAATTCAATTAATATGAACTAAACCCATCGTTTTACCCTTAGTGGCAACACTGAAAAGATGTATCTTGTCCCCTACAATGTCACTGGGATATAGAAATCAGTTAGATTGAACCCACTACAATGCACCCGTCTCACTTAAGAAAGATCAATCTACTTGGCCAAAGCAAATCAATCAATTGATCATGCACATAAGAATCATATTTAGAATGTAGAGAAGACCTAAATATTCTTCATGAATAATTTTAACATAAATACACAATTCATTGGATCCCAACAAATGCGCCGTACAAAAGAATTACATCAGATAGATCAAAGCAAAGATGCGATGACATTTATATTGAAGATTAAGAGAGAGAGAGATAGACATCTAGGTACTAATTACGGACCCGTAGGTCCGTGGTGAACTACTCACACATCACCATGGGAGCAGCAAGGTTGATGTAGAGTCCCTCCATGATCGATCCCCCCTCTAGGAGGGCATCGAAAAAGGATAGAGAGAGAGATAGCCATCTAGGTACTAACTACGGACCCGTAGGTCTGTGTTGAACTACTCACACATCACCATGGGAGCAGCAAGGATGATGTAAAGGTCCTCCGCGACCGATGCCCCTCTGATGGGGCACCAGAAAAGGGCTCCATATGGGCACATGGTAGAAGAGAGACTTGGGGTGGTTGACAAAGTGTTTCGGGTGGATCTCTAGGGTTTTGGGGTTATTTGTGAATTTATAGGACGAAGAGGTATGCGAGGAGGCAATCGAGGGGAGCACGAGGCAAGGGCGCGCCCTAGGCCCTGATCGTGCCCAGTTGGGTCGTGCTTCCCACATGAAGCTTCTGGCCTCCTCGCAAAGCTTCTAGGTCTTTTGTTGGTCTAGAAAAAATCACCAAAAATTTTCATGGCAATTGTACTTCGTTTGTTACTGTAAACCTGAAAAGCCAAAAATACGGAGAAAACAACAAATCATACTGGGCACTGGGTCAATAGGTTAGTGCTCAAAAATAATATTAATTGGTATATAAACTCCCAAAAAGTGTCTTGAAATGATAATATATTATGATGGAATAATCAAAAATTATAGATACATTGGGGACGTATCAATACTCCCCGGCAAAGGCGCCAAAAATCCTTGCTGATACTTGTGATCTACGTTGTGTTTTTCCCCGAAGAGGAGGGGATGATGCAACATAGTATAGTTAAGTATTCCCCTCACTGAAAACCAAGGTTATCAAACCAATAGGAGAACTACGCAACTTCCCGTCTTTAGCGCCTACACGCAAAAGAGCACACTTGCACCCAACGCGGGCAAGAGGGGTGTCAACCCCCTTGAACTCATTACTTGCAAGTAATAAGTAGTGATAGATAGATAGCTGAAATATATTAAATGTAAAAAGTAAATGGAAATAATAAAAGTAAATGTAATTTCCAAACGTTCACACATTTAGAATACATCCAAATGATTCTTGATACGTCTCCAACGTATCTATAATTTTTGATGGTTCCATGCTATTATCTTGTCAACTATGGATGTTTTGTCTGCATTATTATGTTATTTTATTTCATTTTTGGGACTAACCTATCAACTCAGTGCCAAGTGCCAGTTTCTATTTTTTTCGTGTTTTTGACCCTTTTCAAAGAAGAATATTAAACGGAGTCCAAACGGAATAAAACCTGCGGAATGATTTTTTCCGTAACAGAAGATACGCAGGGTACTTGAGAACCAAGGAAAAGGACCCCGGGGGAGGTCACAAGCCCCCTAGCCGCGGCCTGGGGGGCGCGCCTAGCAGGCTTGTGGGCCCCACGTGGCTCCTTTGCCCTACTTCTTTCGCCTATAAATTCCCTAAAAATCCAGAACCACCAGAGAGAGCCACGAAAATACTTTTCTGCCGCCGCAAGCTTCTGTCTCCGCAAGATACCATCTGGGGACCGTTCTGGTGCCATGTCGGAGGGGGATTCAGACACGGAGGGCTTCTTCATCAACACCATTGCCTCTCTGATGATGCGTGAGTAGTTCACCACAGACCTTGGGGTCCATAGCTAGATGGCTTCTTCTCTCTCTTGGATCTTCAATACAAAGTTCTCCATGATCTTCATGGAGATCTATCCGATGTAACCTTCTTTTGCGGTGTGTTTGTCGAGATCCGATGAATTGTGGATTTATGATTAGATTATCTATGAATATTATTTGAGTCTCCTCTGATCTCTTATATGCATGATTTCATATCCTTGTAATTCTCTTCGAGTTGTGGGTTTCGTTTGGCCAACTAAATCTATAATTCTTGCAATGGGAGAAGTGTTTGGTTTGGGGTTCATACCGTGCGGTGTCCTCACCCAGTGACAGAAGGGTTAGTGAGGCACGCATCGTGTTGTTGCCATCAAGGGTAAAAAGATGGGGTCTATATCTATTGCATGAATTTATCCCTCTACATCATGTCATCTTGCTTAAGGCGTTACTTTGTTTGTTATGAACTCAATACAGTAGATGCATGCTGGATAGCGGTTGATGTGCGGAGTAATAGTAGCATATGCAGAAAGTGTCGATCTACTTGTCTCGGACGTGATGCCTATATGTACGATCATTGCCTTAGATATCATCATGACTTTGCGTGATTCTATCAATTGCTTGACAGTAATTCGTTCACCCACCATAATACTTGCTATCATGAGAGAAGCCTCTAGTGAACACTATGGCCCCGGGTCTACTTCACATCCTATTTTAAGTTCCACAAAGTTACTTTGTTGCACTTTTCATCTTCAGATCTCACCTTGCAAATAATCGTGAAGGGATTGACAACCCCTTTATAGCGTTGGGTGCAAGTTTGTTTGTTTTTGCGCACGTACATTGGTGTCTCATCTTGATACTCCTACTGGATTGATACCTTGGTTCTCAAACTGAGGGAAATACTTACTGCTGTTGTGCTGCATCACCCTTTCCTCTTCTAGGGAAAAACCAACGCAAGCTCAAGAGGTAGCAATTCTCCAGGGCTTCACCTCTCGTCGCTCACTTTTATTTTTTCTCAAAAAGTGTGTTGTCGTTGGATTCGAACCTTGCACCTCTTTAGGGCATTCTCCTCAAGCTAAACACCCAAGCTAACTCTGTTATATGATTAGCTTCGATCTAATTTGACTTTCTTCTCTATATTTCCTTGAGTACTTTGATTAAAGTGCAAAAACTATTGTGACGAGAAGGATTTGAACCTTGTACCTCTTAGCCGAGTGCTCACCTAGTGAGCCATCTCACCTACATTCTTTATCTTAAAGTAACGAAAGCAAAAAATGTTATTTAACTGGTTTACTCTACTACGTTTGCACACGAACAACTTAATTTTGTTTCCCATTTTTTGTAGTTAAGCACGTTTTTGCTCGAACCTAGTGAATCGGTGAACCAACAACCCTCATCCATTCACCCCTTTGAATTTTAGAAGTTATTTGGTAAATGCATTGATTTTCAGGAACTCTATTGAACATCTTGCTTAATACCCCCGGTAATTTATGTGGAAATGGTATGGTAATTTGTGCACCAAGGTTCCGATAACTTATGTATATAACTTCGACTTGGGGTGAAAATTTTATCTCCCTCGTAATTTATGTGTAAACAACACGGTAATTTTTGCATGGAAAACCTAATAACTTAGGAACAAACACCGTGACAATTTTGACCTGAAGGAAAAGAGTTCTCAAAAATATACCCGTGTAACTTTTTGTATAAGCACCATGGTGATAACGCTTCATATACTTGATAACTTATGTACAAACACCATGATAACTTGGACCCTGAGGAAAAACTATTAAAAATATAACCTCAATAACGTTTGCTTAAATATCATGGTAATAGCAGCATTGCATACCTGATACTCAGGTGAACGGCGCGGGTGTGTTGGTGGGTGGGGAGTTGTGGAAAAACATATTCACGGTACTTTTCTATGCAAATAACATGGTATTATACACACAATAAAGTTGATAACTCACTACAAACCCCACGTAACTTTTGACCCCGGGATAAAAATTTATTGAAAAACAAAGCCTGATAACAAGTGTGTAAATATACATACAATGGAATTGATAACCCACTTAATCGAGCTGTGGTAACTTTTTAACCAGGGAAAAATGTTGTTAAAAAATACCTCCCAATAACTGAGGTGTAAACAACATGATAATACACGCACATGAGAGCTCATAACTCATATACAAATATAGCGGTAATTTTTTTGACACAGGGAATGAAAATTAATGAAAGTATTACCCTGATAAATTTTGTGCAACATGGTAATATACACAACAAAGTTGATAAGGCACTTCAAACACCACAATAATTTTTTGACCCCGGTAACTTCTGTGTAAATGACATGGTAACTTATGTATGACAGATGTGATAACTTACGTAGCCTAGATGTGGTAACTTTTTGATCCAAAAAGTCATCACAACGTATCAACGTGGGATCTAGTTTAGAAGATCCCGTCGAGATGAATATTTGTTATGAAGACGTTTTTTCAATTAGAGCGACGGTTTGAGCTACATAATATTTTGAAGTTTGAAAAAAATTAAGAATCTTGGATGACATCAGCTTTTCATCCTCTAGTGCATAGATGCATGTAATTAGAGGGAGGAGTGAACGTGAAAGGAAAATTAGCCATTCTATTGCGTGCATGTATATAATTAGGGTGAACTAAGGATCGTTCTTCCCTATTGCTTAAATGTGAACATTTGGTAGTTATAGAAGTCCATTTATGTTTTTGTAAATATATGTGTGAATAGACCCGGGGCCATAGTTTTCGCTAGAGGAATCTCTCTCGTAAAAAACATATGATGGGTAAATAAATTACTGTTGGGAAATTGATAGAAAAGCACATAGTTGTGCAATATTTATTCATGGCAATGATCATTACATATAGGCATCACGTCCGTAAGCAAGTAGACCGACTCCTGCTTCCATCTACTACTATTAATCCACCCATCCATCGCTATCCAGCATGCATCTAGAGTATTAAGTAAAACAGAGTAATGCTTGGAGAACAATGACATGATGTAGACAAAGAAAATCAAATTAGTATGAATCAACCCCCATCATTTTATCCTTAGTGGCAGCAATACAAATACATGTCTTGTCCCCTACTTTGTCACTAGGATATAGAACATCCCAAGATTGAACCCATACAACACACCTCTCTAAGTGAAGATAGACCAATCTAGTTGGCCAAACAAAATCAATAGATCAGAGAGAATTACAGAGCTATCATAATCATGCATACAAGAATTTAGAGAAGACTCAGATATATTTCATGAATAATCGGAACATGAATCCACAATTCATCGGATCCCAAAAAATGCACCGCACGAAGTATAAGATAGATCACCCCAAGAATCGTGGTGATCATGGCAATGGAGAACATAGGGAGAGAGAGATATATATAGGTACTAACTACTGACCCATAGGTCTGTGGTGAACTACTCACACATCACCATGGGAGCAGCAAGGTTGATGTAGAGGCCCTACATGATGGATCCCCCTTTGGGAGGGCATCAAAAAAGGATCCATATGGGCACACGATGGAACAGAGGCTTGCGGCACCGAAAAAGTGTTTCGGGAGGATCTCTAGGGTTTTGGGGATATTAGAGAATTTACAGTACAAAGACGGGCAATTGGGGCCAAGGGAGGTGGGCCGAAGCCATCAGGGGACTATCACTCCCCCCCCCAACATGCCGCGTTGGCTTGGCGCCACCCCGTGGGGCCTCCGACCTCCTTCTGAAGCTTCCAGGTCCTTATTTTATCTAGGAAAACTCATCCAAAAGTTTCGGGGTATTTGGACTTCATTTCGTAGAGTATTCCTGAAAAGCCAAAAACATGCAAAAAACAACAACTCGCACTTGGCACGGGTTAACAGGTTAGTGCTAGAAAAAAATGTAAAACAACAAATAAATGCCTAAAAACATCCTAAAATGACAATATAATAGCATGGAACAAACAAAAATTATAGATAAATTGGAGACGTATTAGCAGCCATCCCCAAGGGTCGATGGTCACCTCTCCACGTCCACCATCCTGTGAGGGGCCGGGGGAGGCGACTTCTACGCTGGCTCCTCCTATTAACACAATGGGGGCAAGAGGGTCAACTATCCTGGCCTAGGTTGATGCCTCGGTACTGCTGGGCCAAGGGGTTGAAATCTCCAAGGTTGCCTAGGAAACGTTGGGCCACTCATGAGCCCAACTCGAGTCTGTCGCGGTTCCCATGCCGCTGTCGAAGACCCCTCCACTGAGCATCCAAGTGCTCGGGTCCGAGGTCCTGCCACCCCACCTACTTCCCAAGGGAGAGCCAACACGGGGTGGACTGAGGGGGTAGAGGAGGCCTTGTAGGTCTCCTCCCTCAAGGAAGAGCACTGTGCTTTGGTAGGCACGGCGCTATAGGGCTTTTGGTCCGTGGAGGCCGGAATCCATGAGGTCATCAAGGGACTCGTTACGAGCTTCGATGTACTCCTTTATCCTTATGAAGCTAATTTTATTTTTTTCATTTGATTTGTGAATCCTAAGATTTGTTCGAGTACATGTTTATAGTGGCCTTTTAAATGGACTAGTTAGCGAGTAGCCCCGAGCCCGAGGCTGGCTTCGAAGAACCAGGGTTGGGATCATGTAGAGCTTGGTGAATATCCCCGAGGACATTGCGTAAAGCTCTCGTCCGAGGTGGAAAAATCAATCATGGGGATAATGTGAAGGACTCTTTGTTGCAAGTTTCTCCCTCGACTCCGAGCTTCGTCTGCGAGGAGATAGCGGAGATAAACCGGAAACTTGAGAGATCCGAGAAGGACCTCAACCTAATGCACCAAAAGTTTGAGTAGTCCCAAGGTAAATGTGTACGCCTTATATTTTTTAAGTATTGCTTTAAGATATGATAAGTGTACTTCATGCTATTATTGAATTAGTGCTTGGTACCGATCTGTTCGAATGACAGCGGCCTTGACCGAGCTTGAGAAGGTGAAGGCCGAGCTAAAAGTAGCTCGGCAGGAGGCGGAGCAGCAAAAGTGACGGGGATATGGCCTGTGGGTATACCAAGGTGGAGGAAATCACAATCTAAGACATTTGGGGGTGGCTGGCTGGTGACAAGCGGCCCATGTGGCCGTCGTGTCATTGGCCGGCTGTCAACAGCCAGCCCGTCCGGTTGGCCCCAACGGCACCCGGCGGGTCAGCACCCGTCCCATCCGCACGTACCAGCGTACGACGACAAGACGAGACTCACAACGTGGGAGCATGCATGGCTATAGTGCATGTTGACAGGTCCGGTGAGGCTACATGATGTCGTGATGCACGCAGGGCAAAGCTACACGGCCACCAGTCAGTCCCGAGGCTGACCGGGCAAGGCCACCTTGTAGCAAAGTATGCGCCTACCCACTCCCTGACGAGTGGCGTGCTGACCATTGTGGCGCTTGGCCGGCGGGCCCCGTGCCAAACAACACTCGACAGCTTGCAGGCCCCGCGGCCAGCCGAAGAGGCTGGCAGTCGGGCCTCACCACCTACTTTCCCTCACTACTATACACCTCCGACTAGCCTATAAAGTCATACCCTGGCCCCAAGAGAGAGGGGTGGGCCAGCATGTGAATACTCATACACCGCACGCAACACACCCCATAGAGGCAACAAGACTGCAGCGAGAGCTTCATCTCCTTCCTCACGAATAGCTCGAGTAGCACTCTTGTATTGTGATCACCCATAGTCACACCAGCAGGACTAGGGGTTTTACCTCATCGGAGGGCCCTGAACCTGGATATATCACTGTCATGTGTCTTGCGCCTTCACCCATTCCCAGACGCTGTTGGCACCCGTCGGCCCCAAACCACGATCTAAACCACCCCCTAGCATCTGCCGCCGAAATACCACCATAGTTGGCGCCCAACATGGGGCTGGTAGCGACGCCGGCCCGAGTTACGTTCTTTGGAGGACCCTTCACCCCTTCTGGCAAGCGTGTGGCACAGGTTTGGTCACGTGCTATGGTGGGATCGACTACGTCTATGACAACACTCACCACCTCGAGGGCTTCCCTGTCGGCGGTTCCATCGTCCCCTTCGGCTTGCACCGCGTCTATGTCATGGTCATCCCCAACGAGTATGCCGCCAAGGTGCTCAGCTGCAATTAACTGTCGTCGTCTGACGATGACGACCTCTCCGCCGATCTCAATGACCTCTGCACTTGTGTGGAGTTAATGACCGCCATCTGACTGGGCGATACGTCAGCAAATTGGACCCCGCTTCATGCTGAAGGTGACATGCTGCGCGTGCCCATTCCGGTTGTGGCTGACCCTGCAGCCACAACCACAGAGCTGGACAGACACCGCCCGCGCCTGCTCGCGGAGCTGGAAGCATTGGATGCTACCCAACGCGAGTTCGAGGCCGCTCGACACAAGTTCAACACGGCCCACAGCCTCACGTCGGCTTCTCTTGGGCTAGCCGGCTTGAGGAAGTGCGGCACCGTCGCCGAGGAGGTGGTCGGCGGCTGCCCCATCCATGAGACCCCTGTCAAGAACATGAGAGCCGTGCGGGCTGCCCTCGGTGAGCTGGTAGAGATCGAGGGGCCAACCCACGAGGCACAACAGGAGCGGTTCACCAAGATCGTGCGGGGCAATGCTATGCCACATGTGCCACCACCACCGCTATTGTCGCCCGCTCCGGGACCCGGCGATGCCTGGGACGACTATCCATGGCAGGACATGGCCTATGTTGTCTTCACAATCGAAGATGACGACAAGCAGAGCGAGCGCAGGCACACTCGAGGTCAACACCATCATCCCTCTAGTACCCTAGTACATGCACTGGTCGGACAAACCCATCATTTGGGAACGCAAGGACCACCCAGCCGTGATGCCCATGCCGGGCGGGTATTGGCTGGTCCTCGACCCCACCTTTATCTCCAAGCGGAGCACTTGTCGCTTCACACGGGTGCTCGTTGATGGCGGTAGCAGCATCAACATCCTCTACTGCGACACATTCGACAAGCTCGGCACTCTGGAGGCTGAGCTCCTGCCGACCCGGACAGTGTTCCATGGCATCGTTCCCGGCATCTCGTGCTCCTTGATCGGCAAGGTCCGACTCGACGTGTTGTTTGGCTCTCCGAACAATTTCTGCCACGATCCCATCTAGTTCGAGGTCATCAACCTCTTCAGCCCCTACCAGGTTATCTTGGGTCGGCCCGCCTTAGCCCAGTTCATGGTGGTCCCTCATTAGACCTATCTGAAGATGAAGTTGCTTGGACCGCATGGCATCATCACCATCACCGGCGACTGCAAGAAGTCGGTCGAGTGCGCTCTTGCTGGCTCTAAGCTGGCTGAATCCCTCGTCATTGCCGAGGAGAAGGAACAAATGGACCGACTCTTGGCGCTCGCGCGCGAGCCGGTGGCCATATTCGAGGCCAAACTTAAGCAGCCGGCTATGGAAGCCCAGTTCCAGCCGGACACCGCCAAAGATACCAAGAGGGTCCCCTAGACCCAGCTGCCCCCACCGACAAGTACGTCGTGCTGGGGGCCAACCTCAATGACAAATAGGAAAGTGAGCTCGTTAACTTCCTTCGTGAGAATTGGGATATCTTCGCATGGACCCCAAAGGACATGCGAGGAGTCTAGAGGAAGTACGTCGAGCACTTCTTACACGTCTGACTAGACACAAAGCCAGTCAAGCAACCGTTGTGCCTCTTCTCTGAGAACAAGCGGAAAACCATTGGTGAAGAGATCGCCCGGCTGCTTGCAACCAGCTTCATCATGGAAGTCATCCACCTGGACTGGTTGGTGAACCCAGTCTTGGTCCTGAAGAAGAACAAGACTTGGCGCATGTGTATTGACTACATGAGCCTAAACAAGGTATGACCATATCGGTCAAATGATCGACTCTACGGCCGGTTACGAGCTATTGCCCTTCTTGGATGCCTACTCAGGCTACCGCCAGATTAAGCTCAATCCAGCCGACTAGATTAAAACGGCTTTCGTCACCCCCCTCAGGGTGTTTTATTACATTACCATGGCATTCGGGTTGAAAAATGTCGGTGCCACCTTCCGGCGCTGCATGCAGCGATGCCTCTACACTCAGCTTGGCCACAACATGCACGTCCACGTGGACGATGTTGTGGTCAAGACCAAGAAGAGCCGCACCCTCCCGGACGATATCAAAGAGACGTTCGCGAGCGTGCGCGAGTTCGAGATCCGGCTAAAACCAGAGAAATGTGTGTTCGGCGTCCCGGTCGGCCAGCTCCTCGGTTTCCTTGTTTCCGAGCGGGGGACCGAGGTCAATCCGAAGAAGATTCACGCCATTGAGCGAATGTCTTAGCCAACCAACCTGGATGGTGTCCAGAAGATCACTAGCTGCCTCGCCTCACTTAGCCGCTTCGTTGGCCGGCTGGGAGAGAAGGCACTTCCCCTCTACCGTCTTCTCAAGAAAGCAAACAACTTCGTTTGGAGCGACCATGCGGATGAGGCAGTGTGTGACCACCGCGCCCATGCTGGTCGTGCCGGCTGACAAGGAGTCGATGCTGCTCTACATCGCGGCGACTAGCCGCGTGGTCAGCATCATCATGGCCGTCGAGCCCTCGGAGTCGGGCCGAGGCCAGTCGGTCCAACAATCGGTCTACTATTTGAGAGAGGCGTTGTCCGCCTCCAAGCAAAACTACCCTCAGTACGAGAAGATGTGTATAGTGTGTTCCTGGTGGCCCGGAAGCTCAAGCCCTACTTCTAGGAGCACTCAATCACGGTGGTGAGCACCGCACCCCTCGGGAGATCATGGGCAACTGGGACGCGGCTAGCCATATCACCAAGTGGGCCATCCAACTAGCCGACCACCACATCACCTACGAGTTCCGCACAACCGTCAAGTCCTAAGCCTTGTTGGATGGATGAAGACGGAGTACCTGCCGCCGCCTCCCGACTCCACCCATTGGCAAACGCACTTCGAAGAATCGAAGATGCGCACCGGCCTCGGGGCCGGCATCGTCCTCACTTCCGTGAAGGGGGGTCGGCTGTAGTACGTCCTCCAGATCCACTTCGCCACCTCGAACAACATGGCGAAGCACGAAGCTCTCGCCCACGGCCTCCATCTGGCCAGGGAGATTGGCCCCTGATGCATTCTATGCTTCGGCGACTCCAACCTGGTGGTGTAGCAAGTCACTAGCGAGTGGGACACTACGGACGCAAACATGGCCGGCTATCACTTCCTGCTCCAACGACTAACATGCGGCTTCGACGGCTATTAGTTCCACCACATCCTTCGAGCCGGCAATGAGGCCGCCAACACGCTCAGGAAGTCGGCTCCAGCCGGCAACTCATCCCAACCGACGTATCCCTCGAGCACCCGCACAAGCTCTCCATTGCGCCATCTCCTGAGTTCGAGTCCATCTTCATCGTGGCAGACCCGGGGGCTGCTCCGCCGGTCCAAGGGGTTGGCGGCGCCGACTCGGGGATTGCACCGCCCGAATCGGGGTTGCCGCCGCGAGCTCTCTGTCTGCGGCCCCCACCGACCTACCAGCCGACCCGGGGACTATCTCCTCGGCCTGAGGGCTGCTGGCCTCGCCTCGAGGCCCACCCCGTTCGTCTCGGGGAACACGGCAGCCGGCCTGCTGGCTGCCGACCATGCCCAAGCAAGCCTAGCCACAACATTTGTACTCACGGTGGTCACGGCCCCGTCCTGGGCGCAACCTTTCATTGACTACATCAAAAGCAGGAAGCTGCCCGCTCAGATTTCAAGGCCCAACAAATCCGACGGCGTTCCGCGATCTTCACCATCATCGATAACGAGCTTGTTAAGCACAACGTGTTTGGGGTGTTCCAGTGTTGCGTCGAGGTGTAGAAGGGTCGCAAAATCCTCCACGACATCCACCAGGGTTAGTGTGGCCACCATGCCTCACGCTCCTTGGTGGCCAAGGCGTTCCGCCACGAATTCTACTGGTCAACTGCCGTGAACGACGCCAAGGAACCGGTCGACAAGTCCAACAACTGCCAGCGCTTCAAGGCATGTAGCCACCAGCCGTCCGCAGCCCTACAAACCATCCCGCTCACGTGGCCTTTCACCGTATGGGTCCTGAACATGGTGGGCCCATTCAAGACCACCCGAGAGGACATGACGCACCTTCTCATGGCTGTCGCCAAATTCACGAAGTGGATCTAGGCTAGGCCGATCATGAAGCTTGACGGCCCGATGACCGTCACGTTCATCAAGGACATCACCGTCCTCTACGGCCTCCCCTACAGCTTAATCACCGAGGGCGACACCAATTTTGCTAAGGGCGCGCTCGCTCACTCCTGCAATGAACGAGGAATTCGGTTGGACCTCACGTCTGTAGCCCACCAGTAGTCAAATAGCCAGGCGGAGTGGGCCAACGGCCTCATCCTGGCTGGCCTAAAGCCCCGACTAGTCGAGCCACTAGAGCGCTTGACCAGCGCCTGGGTCGAGGAACTGCTGGTTGTGCAATGGAGCCTGTGGACCATGCCCAACCAGTGACCGGTTTCACCCCCTTCTATCTAGTGTATGCGACCGAAGCAATCATCCCCACCGACGTCGTATTCGACTCGCCGCGAGTCACCCTCTACATAGAGGCTCATGCCAAAGAAGCCCGAGAAGACAATGTCAACCTCCTCGAGGAGGCACGCGAGCTGGCGCTATCCAGCTCAGCCATTTACCAGCAGGGCCTGTGCCGCTATCACAGCCGATGAGTCAAGCCCCTCTTATTTCGAGAGAGCGACCTAGTGCTTCGGCTGATCCAACGAAGAGCCGGTCAGCACAAGCTTTCCGCCCCATGGGAGGGCCCCTTCATCAGCAGCAAAGCATTGAGCAACAACACCTACTACCAGATCGATGCGCAGAAGCCGAGAAAGAACTAGAATGACGCCGCTGACTCTGAGATGGAGTGCGTGTGGAACACGGAACTCCTCCGCCTGTTTTACACTTGAAGCAAGTATATGTATGTATCGCCTCCTTTTAAGCAAATAAATGAATAGCTGGCAGCCCCAAGCAGGACTCAGGGAGTGCCTTTTCAATCCTATCTATGGCATAGTTATGTCTTTTCACCGGGCGCTCCCGGACTAGCTTAGCTGGCCCAGGGACTCATCGGCCCACCCAATAGCTCCCCGGCTTGGCAAAGTACTATACCCCATCCCCCGCGGCCTAACCCTTGTCGGGCTACAGACCACAACTTGGTTGTCCGGCCGGCGGGCACACAAGCAAAGGGCCAGGGAAGATAGGAAAAGTTGACAAGGGGCGGGCCGGGTCCGGCCGCGCTACGTGGTCCGTTCAAAACCTAACTCTAACTTGCAAGAGCCTGAAGTACTGATACGTATCCAACGTATCTATAATTTTTGATGGTTCCATGCTATTATCTTGTCAACTTTGGATGTTTTATATGCATGAATATGCTATTTTATATCTTTTTTGGGACTAACCTATTAACTTAGTGCCAAGTGTCAGTTTCTGTTTTTTTTTCGTGTTTTTGGCTCATTTTCAGACGGAGTCCAAATGGAATGAAACTTTACGATGATTTTTTTGGGACCAAAAGAGACCCCCGAAGCTTTGGGAGAAGGCTAGATGGGCCACGAGGGAGTCACAAGCCCTCACTCTGCCACCCCCCCAACCCCCGGTGTTGGCGCGTAGGCTTGTGACCTCCTCGTGGGCCCAACTGTCGCAATTCCACCGCCATAAATTCCTATAAATTCAGAAACCCCCAGAAAGAAACCTAGCTCGGGAGTTCCGCCACCGCAAGCCTCTGTAGCCACCAAAAACCAAACTGGACCCCGTTCTGGCACCCTTCCGGAGGGGGAATCCATCTCAGGAGGCCATCTTCATCATCTCGGCGATCTCCATGACGAGGAGGGAGTAGTTCTCCCTCGGGGCTGAGGGTATGTACCCGTAGCTATGTGTTTGATCTCTCTCTCTTGTGTTCTGGAGATGTCTTGATCTCGATGTACCATGGGCTTTGCTACTATAGTTGGATCTTATGATGTTCTTCCCCCTCTCCTTGTAATGAATTGAGTTTCCCCTTTGGAGTTATCTTATCGGATTGAGTGTTTGAGAACACTTGATGTATGTCTTGCACGTGTCTATCTGATGTGATCAACTTGCGGGTTTGTGACAATTGGGAACCTATGCATATGGGTTGGCACACGTGGATTCATGTGAGTACTTGATGTATGTTTTGGTGATCAACTTGCGGGTTCGTGACATTGGGAACCTATGCACAGGGGTTGGCACACGTTTTGACTCTCTGGTAGAAACTTTGGGGCACTCTTTGAAGTTCTATGTGTTGGTTGAATAGATGATTCTGAGATTGTGTGATGCATATCGTATAATCATGCCCACGGATACTTGAGGTGACAATGGAGTATCTAGGTGACATTAGGCTCTTGGTTGATATGTATCTTAAGGTGTTATTCTAGTACGAACTCTATGATAGATCGATCAGAAAGAATAACTTTGTGGTGGTTTCGTACCCGACAATAATCTCTTCGTTTGTTCCCTGCTATTGGTGACTTTGGAGTGACTCTTTGTTGCATGTTGAGGGCTAGTTATATGATCTGATTATGTTATCACTGTTGCGAGAACTTCACTCGTGAAAGTATGAACCCTAGGCCTTGTTTCCACGCATTGCAATACCCTTCGTGCTCACTTTTGTTACTTGTTACCTTGCTGTTTTTGTAATTTAAGATTACAGAAACCTATATGTACCATCCATATTGCACTTGTTTCACCATCTCTTCACCGAACTAGTGCACCAATACAACTTACCATTGTATTGGGTGTGTTGGGGACACAAGAGACTCTTTGTTATTTGGTTGCAGGGTTGCTTGAGAGAGACCATCTTCATCCTACGCCTCCCGGGGATTGATAAACCTTAGGTCACCCACTTGAGGGAAAATTGCTATTGTCCTACAACCCTCTGCACTTGGAGGCCCAACAACGTCTACAATGAGAAGGTTGTGTAGTAGACATCAAGTACCAACACCCTGCCTCCCACAGCCCACTCCTCGCCCAGTCAGGAAAAAGGCAAAGGGAGCAGGGCACATGGGAAAAAAGACTAAGGCAAGAGAAGTACCGAATGGGACGACAAATGACAACCAAGTTAAAAATAACTGCCTTGCTTAAACAAAAGATAGCAGCGCAAGGCCGAGAGTGCATTACATCAAACTTACCCCCCCCCCCGAGTGGGTGGACTTGTTCACAACAAAGTTCATAAGCGAAAAAGAGCAGGCAGCAAAGGATCTACACTATGGGCGGCTGATGGGCCACATTCTCACCAACAGGCGGTGGGGGCGTCTGGCGCATGGCCGAGCCGCCGGTAGGAGGAGTCTGCTGGCTGGCCTCCGCATCACCAGTCGGAGGAGTCTCTTGCTGGAGCATCCCCATGTCGCTAGCCGGCGGGGTCTTATGACCCACTTCAGCGCCACCAACAGGTGGCTCGACCGCCTCCACACAGGACACGGCCGCCCCTCCGGCGACAACTTCACCAACCTCGTCGGCGGCAGCACGCTCCCCCAAGCTGGAGCCAACCTCCTCGTTGTTGTCGCTGACCGAGATGCCAAACTCGTCCTCTGGGACGGGCGTGCCATTCTCACCCAACTCGGGGTAGTATGCGTGCGGCGACGCATAACTGGCGAGCTCATGGGCCTGAAGGCCAATGGCTACATCGCATCGCACCATGTATGCCTGCGCCTCCGCCTGCATGGTCGCCAGGTGGCCGAGATTGATGCTTGTGTACCAGGAGAGGGCAAAGGCCAACGCCATTTGGGCACCACCCCGCGCTCCTGACGCCCTCCATACTTCGAACCGGCCCACGACATGCTCAATCCACCGCTCCACCCGGTCGTCAAGAATCTCCACTACCTGGTCACGCCAGAGAGCATGGATGAGGTCCATGTCTGCCGCCTGAATCCGCTCATAGGCCACCAGCATATAGGTCAGCCGGACCTCGCAGGCAAGGACTACCTCTTCCATCGCAGAGTCGACATCCTCATCCACCTCGCGCCCCTCCCAACACAGTTCTTGCCGGTGGACCACCATGGACCGCTCCGCTAGAAGATGGGTCTCTAGGAAACAAGCTGGGCCGACAAAAGACGGTAAGACAACAAGCCAAGGCCGACGCAGGATGATGGCTGTCGGCGGCCACCGACGAACCACAACCAACAAAGGATCAAAACGCTTACCGGGGAAGATCTCATCATTCATCAACCTTGTGGAAGATCTTGAGTGCAGCGACCACCTCTTGCTCCGCCCTCACCTTGGATGCCTCCGCCCTGCGGACATCGTCTCCATGTCGGGCAACCTCGGCGCAGAGGGTCTCCGCCTCTCGCCCGCGCGCGGTCGACGCCCGCGATGCCACCTCCTTCATCGTCGTCTCCTGGTGGAGCACCTCGGTGAGCCACTCCACCTCCATCGCATGGGCGGTCCTCAGCTATTCCACGGCCAGCCGCTCAGCCTTGAGGTCCCTCTCTAGCCGGCTGTGGTCGCTGGCGTTGGGGATATTACCTAAGGGTAACCCGCCCTTAATGGGTCAGGTCACCAAAGGGGCGACTCACCGTTGGCTGCGTGTCCAGTGGCCCAGGAACTGAAGGGCGGTTTAGAAGATCGTGTGGATGATGGAATATCAAGGAAGCTCCTGATCGTGGAGAACACGGCGACTTAGAGATAAGGAAAGCTATGAAGAGAATAATGGCAGGACTTTGTAAACCCTAGGGCCTCGACCTGTATATAAAGGCGAGTCCCAGGGAGAGGTCAGGCGGGTTAGAAAGAACCGAGAGCTATGTCAGGCGAGTTACACCCTCCTTGTAATCGAAACCACCATTAATCCACACAAAGCAGGACGTAGGCTTTTACCTCCTCACGAGGGGCCGAACCTGGGTAAATCTGAGTCTCTCTTTCGCTCACCCCCTTCGAGTCGCCACCAAGGTGCGATAGCTCCATCTCTAAGTCCTTTCACGAGGACATTTGCCATGACAAAACCATGACAGTTGGCGCCCACCGTGGGGCCTGCGCACGGTGGAGTTGAGTTCTTGAAGGGAGCCCTACCAGGGTTAGAAAGCTATGCGGTCGACATCAAGACTAAGAGGCGCCGCGGGAAGTAGTACAACGACAACTCACTGTGGGAGCCGGAGGCCGATTCCGTCGAATCTGGCTACCGTGTCCCCTTCAGCAAGATCATCGTCTTCATCGGCATGATCGGAACACCTGTTCCTGAGTCGGACACCTCCACTGACATCGTCGATCCGGCCAGGTACGTCCTCCCCGCTACATGGCGGGACAAGAGCCACCATGTCTTCGTCGGTTTTTCGTAGGGAGACGACGTGCAAGATCAAGTGGCGGGTCACGAGATCACCCCTGTCAATTCCGATGGCGAGTCATCCATGGGCGAGATGGAGTCGATCCGCCCTCTCAAGGAAGGACAGCTCGGGGGGCTTTCGTTGGCAATGGATCCCGAGGTCTTTGAGAGGTCTCACCGGCAAATCGCCATCTATATGGCGGGGTCAGCACAGCTTGAGCTGAATCCAACTGGCAATAACGAGGCCGGGGGAACATCCAAACCCCCAGCACAAACCATGACGGAGCTGGCGGCGGAGATCGCTAGCCTCATGGCAACCATGATCACGTCTGAAAATCAGGAGTCTGTCAACGCAGAGCTAACTAAGCTGCTGGAGGTAATGGCCAAGGCCCGGCGGGACATGGAAGCAGAAGCCGCCAGGATAGATATGCAGCGAGCCGCGGTGGCAGCAGAGACAGAGCGATTGAATACTGAGGGTTGGCGGCTCGAGAGACAACACCGCGCGTCTGACGCCGTTCACCAAAGGAGACACAATGGGCGCATCCCGGCCGACTTACACCCAACTCGCCTTTTCGACACTCCGTGCATCCCCAGGGCGGGCCTAGACCGGCCTTTACAAACCAGCCCGAGGGAAGGAGCGGCTCCACCGCCCAATCAACCACCGCCTCAGCCAATGGATGCCCATGCGACTCGGTTCCAGACACCAATGGGCCACTTCTCGAATCCTGTGGATAACATGCTGGCAGCAACCCGCCACCTGGAGTCCCTTCCAATCTATGGAACCACCCCGGCCGAGATAGAGGCCAGAAACGCCATCGAGATGCTAAAGACGGTCGTGGTTCAGCATGCACAGTATTCTCATAGCCTTGATCGGCTGCACTCCACGCCTCAGGCGAGTCACACCAGAAGTCGCCATGAGGACTTCCCACAGTAACCAGTGGGCCACGGCGACTCCCTCAACATGACCTGCTCGTAATGCCCGACACACGGGCTCAGGATATTGTGGATGCGGCACGAGCCGCGCGACACATAGAACCAACAACCGCGGCGGGTTTGGCCTACCCGGCTTACGTGCCGTCACCTCCCGCGCCCCTGGAAGCTGGGGGTAAGCATATTGTGGTCTCATATCTCGCCCCAGCTTTGCGCAACAAGCGCATGCCGAAGGATTTCAAAGGGCCCAGGAAGGTCCCCAACTACTCACCGGATCTTGAACCCGGGTCATGGATCGAGAGCTACGAACTCGCGATGGATATGCTTGACGTAAGCGAGGTGGTCTGCACTAAATACTTCACCATGATGCTCGAAGGGACGGCACGCACGTGGCTGAAAAACCTGCCGCCCAACTCCATCAACACTTGGGCGGAGTTGAAGGAGCGCTTCATCAAAAACTTCAGAGGGACCTGCAAGCGCCCAATGACTATCGTCGACCTACAGCACTGCATCCAGCGGCTGGATGAGTCGGCCCACCATTGGACCCGGCGAGTTGCGGAAGTTATTCATTCATCGGAAGGCATTTCGGCGGCTCAGCCGGTGTTGATCCTGGAGAAGAATTGTCATCACGAGCCTCTAGTACTGAAGCTGGGGAGACTTAAGCGAAAGGTACAGGACATGGGCGAGCTAATGGACGCCCTTACCAGGTAAGCTGAGTCGGACGACACCAAGGACCCTGGAGAGGACGACGACAAAGCTGGTGCTGCCAGGAAGGGCGAGTTACATAAAGGCCATTCCCAGTTTCAGAACCGGGGCAATAACCACCATGGTGGGCATGGCAAGAAACGACAATAGGAGGGTCCTACGGAATTTGTTGCTAATACTAATAACGGCAACACAAACCCACGCCAGAAGAAGCGGGGCTTTAGCGGGAAGAAACAACGTAACTACCATGGAATGCTTAAAGGCATGTGCCCGCAGCATGCTACGGCTGAAGGACCGGCGACTCACTCATGGGAAGATTGCTATGTGATGCAAGAATTTCGGGTCGAGGCACTCAAGAGAAGTCAAGGTGGCGAGCAGGGCCAGCGACAGGAGCAACCCGGCACATCCGGGTCACGCCAGGCCACGTTCGGGGGTTTTCCTAACCAAGGACCATAGGGCGGGTCGCAGCACAAGGCTGGCCAATACCAAGTGCATAACCAGCAGTACCATCCACCGGGAATGTTCCAACAGCCCCCCCCCCCCCGCAAGGAGACCCCCAGCGGCAGGAGGATCGGGGCGGGTTCCAAAATAACCCCAAACAGTTGAACAGCGGGCAGTACCACGTGTTCACCACCAACACGTGTAAACGAGATCATAAGGTGAAGCATAGGACTTTCGTAGTTGAGCCGGCGCTCCCCCGATACCTTCTTTGGTCAGAGCAACCCATAACCTGGAGCCAGGAAGACCATGCACCCTGAGTTGACAACCCTGGCGACTTAGCCCTGGTCGTGGCTCCCCAAGTCGGGGGATACACCCTCTCCAAGGTCCTCATGGATGGAGGCAGCAGCATCAACATCCTGTATTTCAACACTTTCCGGCGGATGAACCTCTTGGAGAAGGACCTGATGCCATCATCCACGGTCTTCCATGGCATTGTCCCCGGTAAGTCGGCGTACCCGATCGGGCGGGTTAAGCTTAACGTGGCTTTTGGCTCGGAGTCGAACTACAGGAGCGAGTCCCTCCTGTTTGAGGTGGTCAAAATCAAGAGCCCCTATCATGCGCTGTTTGGACGGCCGGCGTACGCCAAGTTCATGGCTCGCCCATGCTATGTTTATCTCAAGCTCAAGATGCCTAGACCCAAGGGCCCTATTACCATCCACGGCGACAGAAAAATAGCCCAGGAGTGTGAAGAAGGAGACGTCGCTTATGCTGAGTCGGCCTGTGCGGCTGAGGAGCTCAAGTTTCACCAATCCAATGTCGATCCGGCGGACATGATGCCGCTCAAAAGGCCAACCATCGATTTTGGGCTGCCGCTCAAGTTTAAACCAACGGATGACACCAAGGTTATCGACTTTACGCCGGGCGACTCCACCAAGCAGTTCACCATTGGAGCGGGTCTTGACCCCAAATAGGAAAGCGCACTCATCAAATTCATCCGTGAGAATCGGGACATCTTTGCATGGAAACCTTCTGACATGTAGGGTGTACCGAGAGAATTCGCTGAGCACCATCTTAACACCGATCCTGCAGTTAAGCCAGTTCGGCAGTACCTTCACAAGCTTAACGAAGAACGACGTAAGGCGATCGGTGAGGAAGTAGCCCGGCTCCTTGCCGCGGGGTTCATCATCGAGGTTTTCCATCCTAAATGGCTGGCTAACCCGGTCCTAGTGCTCAAGAAGAACGGCACCTTTCGCATGTGCATTGATTACACCAACCTCAACAGAGCGTGTCCAAAGGATCCTTTCGCCCTTCCCCGCATTGATCAAATTATTGATTCAACGGCGGATTGCGAACGTCTGTGTTTCTTGGACGCCTATTCAAGTTACCATCAGATAAAAATGGCGGTGGCGGATCAGGAGAAGACAGCCTTCATCACCCCATTCGGAGCCTTCTGTTATGTGTCCATGCCGTTTGGGCTCAAGAGTGCGGGGGCGACTTACCAGCGCTGCATCCAAAACTGCTTACACAGCCATATAGGATGTAACGTCCACGCTTATGTGGACGACATCGTGGTCAGATCTCACCGCAAAGAGTCGCTCTTGGAGGATCTTAAAGAAACCTTCGACAACCCTGTGTTTACTAGATGAGGCTTAACCCCACCAAGTGTGTTTTTGGTGTCCCTGCGGGGAAGTTATTGGGTTTCTTGGTATCATAACGTGGCATCGAGGCCAACCCGGACAAAATCGAGGCAATTACTTCACTTGGGAAACCAGCCAACGTTAACCAGGTGCAGCGTATGGTGGGTCGAATCGCGGCTTTGAGCCGTTTCATAAGTCGCCTTGGAGAGAAGGCCATCCCTCTCTACCAGCTGCTCAAGAAAACGGATCGTTTCGTATGGACAGACGAAGCCAACGAAGCCTTCGAAGCCTTGAAGCGGAAATTAGCTAACCCGCCCGTGTTAGCAGCTCTGGCGGACAAGGAACCTATGCTCCTATACATGGCAGCCAATTCCAAAGCAGTCAGCATGGCAGTAGTTGTCGAGCGAAAGGAAGAAGGAAAGGAGTACCCCGTCCAGCGACCGGTGTATTTCATCAGCGAGGTCCTCACCCTCTCCAAGCAACACTACCCACATTGACAAAAGTTGGTTTTTGGGGTGTTCATGGCGAGTCGAAAGCTGAAACATCACTTCCAGGAACACCCGATCACGGTCGTTAGCTCCGCCCCACTCGGTGACATCATACAAAATCGAGAGGATACTGGACAGATTGCCAAGTGGGCCATCGAGCTTGGGTCCCATCAGGTACGGGATACGCCTCGGACAACCATCAAATCTCAAGCGCTCATGGACTTCATTAACATTGGACCGAGTTACAAATCCCTGAGGAAAGACCAGATCCTACATATTGGACCATCTATTTTGCTGGGTCCAGACAGTTCGAAGGCTCGGGGGCTGGAGTGGTGATAACCTCGCCTCACGGTGAAAATTTTGCTATGTCCTCCGACTCATGTTCCCATGTACCAATAAGGCAGCAGAATACGAAGCTTTGCTCCATGGTTTGCGACTCGCCAAGGAGATGAACCTCACGCGAGTGACATGTTTGGGCGATTTAGATTTGGTGGCGCAGCAGGTTTCTGGCACCTGGGATTCACGAGACCCTCTGATGGCGGCTTACAGACGAGCTGTGTACGATGTGGCGGGTCACTTCAATGGCTATCAAGTGGATCACATCGACCGACGGCTTAACGAAGCAGCGGACGCTCTTTCCCGCCTTGGTTCACAGCGTAAGCCGGTTCCTCCCAATGTCTTTTTGGATATATTACATAAACCTTCAGTAAAATTGCCTTCGAAGGAAGATATAGCGGTACCAGATCCCGAGTCTCAACTCGTGGCGGCTCTCCATGCTACTCCAGACTTGGCGATTCCCTACATGGCGTACCTCACCACAGGCGAGTTACCAGCCGACGAGTTGCTAGCTCGCCAAATCGTTCGTTGGTGCAAATCCATGGTCATACACAATGGCGAGTTACACAAACGAAGCACCTCGGGGGTATTTCAAAGATGTGTTTCTTCTGAGGAAGGATGTATGATTCTCAGTGAGATTCATGCGGGCGACTATGGTCATCATGTCGGGTCCCGATCCTTGGTTTCTAAAGCCTTCAGACATGCGTTTTATTGGTTGACGGCTCACACAGACGCAGAGGAGATCGTTCGCCGATGTGACGGCCGCCAAAAGTTTGGACACCAGATGCATGTGCCGGCTCAGGAATTGCGAATGATACCAATCACTTGTCCGTTTGCAGTCTGGGGGCTTGATATGGTCGGGCCCTTCAAGATGTCTTCCACCAAAAAGACTCACCTGTTGGTGGCGGTTGACAAATTTACCAAGTGGGTGGAGGCGGAACCTGTTAGCAGTTGTGACGCTGATACGGCCGTCAAGTTCTTGAAGAAACTGATTTTCAGATTCGTTTATCCACATACTATCATTACTGACAATGGTACTAACCTATCCAAAGGTGCAATGCAAGAGTTCTATTCACGAGAGCATATCCGGATTGATGTTTCCGCGGTTGCACATCCCCAGTCTAATGGACAGGCACAGAGGGCGAATCGGGAAATATTGCGAGGGATCAAGCCTCGGCACATGGTACCTTTTGAATGTACACCAGGATGTTGGGTTGAGGACTTGCCGTCAGTACTGTGGAGTATCAGAACGACTCCAAACCGTTCCACGGGTTTTACTCCTTTCTTTCTGGTATACGGGGCAGAAGCGGTATTACCAAGTGACATCAAACATGATTCCCACGAGTCGCCGCCTATGTGGAGCAGAACAATGAGTTGGCACGACAAGACTCGTTGGATGCTTTGGAGGAGGAATGTGACTTGGTCGCGTCACAATCGGCGATTTACCAACAGGACTTGCGTCGTTACCATAGTCGCCGGGTCAAGAGCCGAGCTTTCCAAGAAGGCGACTTAGTGCTCCGTTTGATTCAAGATCATACCGGTATGCACAAGCTATCACCTCCATGGGAGGGGCTGTTTGTCGTCAGCAAGAATCTTCGGAACGGTTCATACTATTTGGTGGATCTTCGCCCGGATCACCAACTACAGAGGTTGAGACAACTCGCCCCTGGAATATAGCCCATCTGCGGCCTTACTACACTTAAGAGCCATGAGCTCCCTCTTTTTTCTTTATCAGTTTTTTGTAATCCATGAATTGTGAAAGCAATAAAGCCGGCACCCACGAATTTCGGGGTCCTTTGCCGTTTCAGCTTCTGAAAGCATGAGTCTTTATTGTTCTATAAGTCACCCAAACATGGACGCTATCAAAGTCAAAGAACGTAAGTCGCCATGCTGCACTTGCTTCAAAACTGGGTTTTGATAAAAGCCAAAGAGGACCAATGTTGTCGCATTGCACGGTCCAAACATAGGCGCCTTGTATGGCTTTGAGAATTAAGCCGACTTACTTGGGGGGTACTAGTCCCCAAGTCGTTTTGCAGTAAGAGCATATACGCTTCTGTAATCCTATGCCTGGTTTCTTCCTAAACTTAATCAACCCCCGGGCCAGTGCTCCTCATGAGTGTTGGTCCAAATTGGCAGACTACGGGGCCACCACGGGGCAACCCGAGGTTTAGTATCTCCTAGTGTGACCCATCCATCGTGTCCTGAGAACAAGGTACGCGACTCCTATCGGGATCGTCGACACGTCGGGCGGCCTTGCTGGATTAGCTTTACCTTTGACGAGATATCTTGTGCATCGGGATTTCGGTGATGCTTTGGGTAATCTGAGAGTTGAGGTTTTGCACTAGGGAATCCGACGAGATCGCGAGCTTCGTGATTGAGGATTTCTATGCGACTTGTGGTAATTTGTGATGGACTAGTTGGAGCACCCCTGCAGGGTTAAATCTTTTCGGAAAGCCGTGCCCGCGGTTATGTCGCAATGTGGAAACTTTGTTTAACACTGGTTCTGGATAACTTGAAGTTAACTTAACTAAAATATGCCAACTGTGTGCGTAACTGTGACTGTCTCTTTCGTGAGTTCCTTCTCCGATCGAGGACACGGTGGGGTTATGTCTGACGTAGGTAGGTGTTCAGGATCATTCATTTGATCATCAGTAGTTCACGTCCGTTATGTGTAAATATTCCCCCTCTTATTTCTTGTACTCGTAAGTTAGCCACCAAATATATGCTTAGCCGCTGCTGCAACCCCACCACTTAACCATGCCTCACCCATTAAGCTTTGATAGTCTTGATATCTTTGGAAATGAGATTGTTGAGTCCCCTCTGGCTCACAGGTTACTACAACACCAGTTGCAGGTACAGGTAAAGGTTACTTGATGCGAGCGCGTTGATTGTTCATTTGGAGTTGCTTCTTCTTCTTCATCATCGATCTAGGATGGGTTCCAGGCCGGCAGCCTGGGATAGCAAGGATGGACGTCGTTCTTCTTTTCTCGTTTGTTTTCGTCCGTAGTCGGACCCTGCTCTTACTCTTGGTGATTATGTAATGTACTGATGTGACTCTGATGTAGCTTGTGGCGAGTGTAAGCCAATTCTATATATATATATATATATATATATATATATATATATATATATATATATCTTCTTTTCAGTACATGTATTTGTAACGATATCCATTCTTGCGACACGACGAGATGCGCTTCTATCCCTGACGAGGCCTTCGTGCCAAATTGAGGATAGGGTCGCATGTTGGGCATGACAATAGGTCACTTGGGGGCTTCCACTCATTGAGTCCAGCCTGAATTCACTCTTGGCTAGCGAAAAATTACCGCATTACAAATGGTTATACTGGACTGTGTGTTGAACAAGTCGCCACATGGACCTACGTACTCAAGGCGAGTCAATCTGTTATTTGGACCCTGAACTCGCCTTGGTTAAAACATAAAAGGTATAGGCCAGAGTCACACATGGAAAATAGAGAAACCATTGGTTTATTGAACCCGCTTCATATAAGCTTGACTCGCGCCTGATCAGCCGGTCTAAAACAACAAGGCTTTTTTGCAAAAGCTTCTTACGGGTAACACTAGACTTTTGCAAACTCGTCTTATCCTATCAAAACTCACCGAGTCGATAATTTTTTTACTTCGAGTCGGCTTTGATTATAACTCGCCCTGGCTCATATTGTTTGTCGTAACCCAGGGGCTAATTTATTTTTTGCCATGATCCAGGGGGCTGGTTCATTTTGGGCCATGCACTTACTGACTTGGCTGCTGTTTTTCCTAAACATACCAGGAAAAAATTTGAGACATTCCTTGGCTTATCAAAAAAATTGCAGACGAGTCATGCATAAGATCCAAGGACTACAAGTGGTTCCATCCAAAAAGACAATACGGCATGTTTGGTGTTTCACACACACTAGCAAGACTATTACATGGCTCGCACGGCCAGAATGGGTGTCATCCCCCAGTAAAGGAAGGATCCATGGGCGAATCAGGCTGCTGCCGAGTCGCCTTTTCGTGAGCTCTCTCCAGCTTTGATTCATAAGTTGCCCACCTTCCAGTTACACTTGGACAAGGCGATGAACTCGTCTTCATCATCAAGGAAGAGAGATAGGTCCAAGTCAAGATCCAAAGGATTCTTGGGACGACTAGGAACCAGGCTAGCAGTTTCGTATGCAGGAGGCGTCACCTTCTTTTTGTTCTCGTCATAGGCGGCTTGGTATTTGTTCAGATCTAAGATGGCTGCCAGTTGAGTCACCGCATAGCGAGCTTCTACGATGGTTTGGTGATAGTCCACCTCGGTGAATTCTGACCCGTCATCTTTCAGCTCGGGGTAGTCGGCGACTATTTCTTCGGTTTTGAGCTCCGGGGCATAAGCTAAGCACCGACTCAGGGTATTCAACACTTCCTTTTGAGCGGCTGATATTTTTAACTCCTCTATCTAAGGAGGCAACGTAGACAAGAAGCCAAGCATCTGCTTGATGGTCATTACTGGTCTCTTGTTGCCCATCACTGCCTTGATCGATAGCATGCCCCCGGTGTATAATTGCTCAGCAAAGCTGTATATGGCTTTTAATTTAAGTAGGCAGTCGTCCGGAAGATTGACGGCTCGTGCACCTACAAACGGTAAATCAGTATTTGATAGTTTTTTATTCCAGATTAGTTAGTCAAACAAGTTAAAGGATAAACGCTTACCAAACATGGCGACTGTCATATTGGATACATGCTTTTTTAAGCCGGTTAGCTCTTGTTGGGCGTCTTCCAATTTCTCCTCGGCCTACTCAGCACGCTTCAGGATGGCGGCTTGATCGGCCTTGGCTTTCTTCTCAAGTTTTTTCTGGTCAGTTTTCATCTTCTCTAGCTCAGCCTGCAGTAAGTGGAACTTCGTCTCCAACTCGGAGTGGGCATCCTGTTGTTCAGCCATATTTTTCTTTAAGTCGGCCACCGCCGACTCAGTCAGTGCCATAGACTCATGCACATCAAATTTGGGGAGACAAGTTTTAGAATTATTACAAGCGATACTCCTGATACTTGGGGGCTAATGTATGATTTTTATCAAAAATCATACGTATGCAAGACCCGGCCCTTGGGGGCTACAGGTTGAATTTTTTTCTTTAAATACAAGACCCGGCTCATCTTCCTAAAGATGACCCGGCCCTTGGGGGCTACAGGTTGAAAATTGTTCTTTAAATACAAGACTCGGCTCATCTTCCTAAAGATGACCCGGCCCTTGGGGGCTACAGGTTGAATTTTTTTTCTCTAAATACAAGACCCGACTCATTTTCTTAAAGGTGGCCCGGCCCTTGGGGGCTACAGTTTGTAGATTTTTTCTACTACAAAGACCCGGCTCATCTTTCAAAAAGATGAGCCGTCCCTTGGAAGGCTAATGGGTGCAGGAAAATACATCAACATACCTCATGTTTGGTCCTCATAAGACGGAGCAAGCTCTTGTTCAGTTCAAAATCCCTCTCCAGACGACTTGTGAAGCCGGAGCAAAGCTGATCGAATTCCAGCTTCTCATATTGGGGGAGCTTGAGGGGTTATGTGCCTTCATCAAGGGAAAGGCGAGTTGCCTTGGAGGTATGTTTGGAAAGCACGGCAGTTGGAGGAGTGGAGTAGCCAACGCTAGTGACCACGACGTCTGGATCGTCAGTCGCCTTGAGAGGGCTTGGCGGGTTACTCTGACCAGCGGTCTCCTTCAAAATGACGGGCGAGTCTTTCCGAGTATCAGGAATATCGCCCGCAGGAATATCACAAGTCGTTGTTTGCTCCTCATCAGGCTCAGGAACAGAGGTGCTCGTGCCTAAGGCATCACATGTTCGGAGAAGAGAAGCAGAGTCGCCGGTTTTTCTTCTCTTCGCTTGTGCCCTGCGACAAAAGCGCCAAGATTAAAAGCACATATCATTGTTTAGGAAAAATTGGGTTAACAAATAAGACTTACCCTTGCACACGAATCATTGGCGGGAGAGCAGGTATGGCCGAGTCGCCAGATGTCGGAGGAGAAGTCTGACAGAACAAAGACATTAAATTCACAAAGTGGCGAGTCATATTTCACACGACAAAGGGTATAATAAAACAAGAATGTACCTCGCTGGTGCATTTCCGACCGGTTGTCTTCTCAGGCAGTCCGGTGATCAAGTCGCCAGAGCGACTACGGGTCTTGCGTGAGGGGGTGAATCTTGCTTTCTTCAAAAGGAAATCAGGGTCCATATAAGCATGAGGGTGAGATATTCGCACTTTTGTGCAGATCCGCCTGGCTGGTCTAGGGGAAGGAAAGGTGAGTCGGAAGAAATGGAAATTACCTCGACTGCAACATTCTTGCTCTCATCATCGTCGCCCTACACATAAGGATGTATGGTGTAAACATAAGTCGGAATACATAGATAAGGAGCAAGGGAAAAACCTTATCTCTGAATGTGCCTCGTCTGCGTGTGAGTCGGCAACAAAAGATGAATCCTTTGTGGCGGTTTTCTTTTTGCTCACCATCTTCTTCTTTTTTGGTGACACCTTGGTGGACTTTGGGGCGGCCGCTTTGGGGCCCCTCCGCCAAAACACATCAGTTTTCTGATGGATGGAGGCAAATCTTAAGCCACGAACGTTGTTAAGCATAAATAAGACAAAGGGCGGCTTGGATTCTTACTGGTGGCAGCGGGTTGACACGGCAGCAGGCTTTAAGACCAATCTTGGCGCATTCTTCCAAAGACGCTGGTCAGTTTCTTGATGACTCCAACCATTTTCGCTCTTTGAGAGCTTGCGTCGACTGACGCGCTGTGGATGGTCTACTATGTCGTCGTAATCATACATCAGCCCATCACGGCGACTCAGGGGAAGGATATTCCATTCTATCTAGCAGCGGAATAGGTCGATCCCGATGAGCCCGTTGTTGTTCAGAAATTTCAAATCGGAGAAGATTGGGATAAACTCCGACTCTTCTTCTTCTATGAGCTTATCAGGAAATTTGAAGTCCATGGGCAGGCGGTCTGCTGTGAAGCTCGAGAGAGGGTTCTCGCCTGGTGGAGAAGTGTCTCGGTAGTAGAACCATGACTTGGCCCAACCTTTGGGATGGCTGGGCAAAAGAACTGCCGGGAATCCACGTTCGCGGCGTCTCTGGATGTTTAATCCTCCAAGCTCGTGGTTGGGGCCGTTGGGAAACTCGGTCTGACGGTTTAGATGGAAAAAGTTCCAGAATAAGGGGATCATGGGTTCTCTCTACAAGTATACTTCGCAGAAGACCTGGAACTGGCATAAGTTGCCGATGGAGTTGGGTCCCAGATCCTCAGGATGGAGGTTGAGGAAATGCAGGACGTCTCGGAAAAACTTTGACCCGGGTGGCTTGAAACCACGCTCAAGGTAATCGGTGAAGATTACTACTTCTTCTGGAGCGGGGTTGGGGGTCAACTCACCCGGAGTGGTTCTCCAACCAATGGTTTCCTTGCTGTCAAGGAGACCCGCCTTAACGAATTTCTCAAGCGTGGTATCGTCGACTTTGGTTGGTAACCAATCACACTTCGTAATGGCCATGACTACAAAAAAGAGGGGAACGAGGCAACTCAGTAAAAGACTAGGAGATGTTCTAACCCGCTGGTATGGGCCTACGGTGTTCGTAAAATATTTGATAACCCGCCAAAATGTTGGCGTACATCGTAGCCCATTATTTGGGAGACCTATGGGTATATCTTCAAAGGTGTTCTGACTCGCCCTTCAGACTGGAAGAGAAGGCACCATGGCTATAGTAATTAAGCTAAGTCGCTATGAAGGCTGAAGCTAAACGGTGACTCTCAAAAGTGTTCTTTTCCTTAGAGATATTCTCAACAGGTGAACAAACATGTTTCTACAGATAGGCAGTAAAATATGGATCTACGAACAGATTAAAATAGAAGGATATTGCCTGGGGTAATTGTGATGAACTATGCACATAACGCAGCTACAGTGTTGGTCACCAGTATGTAGGTTTAAACTAGCAAGAGGACATGATTAAATGGTCGAAGTCTGTTACTACCTAAGGTCAATCACGAGAGCATGCAACGGATCTAAAGCAGTTCAAGGTGTTCATCGCATTATGAAGCTAGCTTGCAAGAGGCTACAGTCATGGCATTCTCGGCCTAACCCTAAGTGGGGGAAGGTGTGTACCTATGAACAGGAGATCGCCGCCGGGGACGAATGCTCGGAGCTTCGTGTTCCTTGGCGCCCGGAAGGTCGCGGTCGATGGAGAAGTTCCAGGAGTCACAGACGACGTCGGGGCGCTGGTGCTTGGAGACGACGCCGGTGTGCTGGCGCTCGGAGACGAAGTGCGCGGGGAAGACGAGGACGAGATGGGGGTTGGTGACGGGGTTTCTTTCCCCCCATTTCCCCTGTTATTTAAAGGGCAAGAACGGAAATCGAGGCTGTCGAGGCGGAAATCGAGGCGACAAGTCAGAGATGGCAATGATGGCGCCTAGATTTTCGGGATAAGCAATTAAGAACAAAAGATTCGTTGACGGTTACGGTGTTAAAAGCCCTAGAACTAAGGGGACGAGGTGACGCCGTTCAGTATTGCATGGAGACTCAGATCAAGTATGGCGGATGGCGACTTAACATCCGTCGAAGGTCAGAAATGAGGAGAGTCACCCGAGTAGATAGGAGTTTGTTGACATGAATAAATTCAGGACAACTTGGGGCCTAAAGTTGGGGATATTACCTATGGGTAACCCGCCCTTAATGGGCCGGGTCACCGAAGGGGCGACTCACCATTGGCTGCGCGTCTCATGGCCCGGGAACTGAAGGGCGGTTCAGAAGATCGTGTGGATGATGGAATATCAAGGAAGCTCCCGACCATGGAGAACACGGCGACTTAGAGATAAGGAAAGCTATGAAGAGTAGAATAGCAGGACTTTCTAAACCCTAGGGCCTCGACCTGTATATAAAGGCGAGTCCCAGGGAGAGGTCAGGTGGGTTAGAAAGAATCGAGAGCTAGGTCGGGCAAGTTACGCCCTCCTTGTAATCGAAACCACCATTAATCCACACAAAGCAGGACGTACGCTTTTACCTCCTCACGAGGGGTCAAACCTGGGTAAATCTGAGTCTCGCTTTCGCTCACCCCCCTTCGAGTCACCACCAAGGTGCGACGGCTCCATCTCTAAGTCCTTTCACGAGGACATCTGCCGTGACAAAACCACGATAGCTGGCGACCTCGTCGCGCTTGTCCCTGACATCCGCAAGCGAGCGATGCAACTCTGCCAGCTCGGCCTCGGGGATGGCCCCCTCTGCATCAAAACGCCAGTCAATAGCTGGCTCGACAAGAATACATCAAAGGCAAATAAGATTTGGCCCGGCTTCCATGCAGCCGACCCGAATCTCGGGGACTACACCTAGTGGGTGCACCCGCGTTCCACCAATTCAAAGACATACCTTGTGCCTTCTGCAGTTTGGCCATGCAGAGGTCGAGCTCCTTCCGGACCTTGAAGTTCGATTTCTTGCTGAATTAGCACAACACAATCGCATCCTTGAAGAGTGAGTCATGTTTTGCCACGTCCGGCTACACGGAAACCATGAAAGAAGATCAGAAGACAGAAGATTTGGCTCGGCTGTCAAGCAGTCGCGTAGTCGGCCCGAATCTTGGGGACTACCCCAAGTGGGTGCGCTCATGAGCTTCCACTAGAAAACAAGCAAAGACAAATAAAATACAATACCTACCTGAACCTCCCTCTCCACCAGCTTGAAGTTGCTCACAACCAAGTGAGCAAAGCCGGCTATCCCGTGTGGTACCTCGCCATCATGTTTGCCATGCCGGCTGACACTATGGCCTGGCCGCCGATAGAAGAACTTGCCTCGGCTGCTCTAGGGTGTGGTTGAACTTTGCCCACTTATCCAAAACGAAGGACAACGACCAGCCCGTCCGGCCAGTCCCGCCGGTACCACACACTCCACGCGTTGTCAGGTTCGGCCGTGCCGATGAAATGACTAAGGCTCGGTCGTCACTGCCCCTAACCTCAGACTCGGCTTGACGCTCCTGATCGGACACTGGACTCAGCACCTCCTCGAACATCGGGTCCGTAGCTGGCGAGGCATCCAAGACACGAGCCTCGGGAGTCACTGGCGTCGCAGATTCGATTGCCGCCCTGGTCGAAGGGCCTCTCGACCTGGTTGCCGCGACCGTCTCCTTAGTCGCAAGGAGTATGGTGGCGTGCTCCCTTTCAAGCCGCGCCATCAGCGTGTACTCCATGGCAAGTTTCGCAGCACCCTCACCCCCGGTACCCGACGGGGCCGGCGGTGGGAGTTCAATAGACTCGCTATCAAGGAGAAAGAAAGGGAAAATGTCGCCATTCTGGGAATGGGGGTACCCAGACCTGCATGCATGTGGCCCAGGGCCAGCCGACTTCATCAAGAAAACCAACAGGCTCGGCACCACTCAAGGCAAGGCCCTCGTGAGGGGGCAAGCCTCACGAGGAGGAACGACATCCAGACCCGCAGGGGGGCCTCCTCAGGACCCCTTCGGAGTGGCGTATATTCCGGGGCGAGGCCCGACCTCAAGAGTCAAGGGTGAGGCAAGGGAAGGACAGACGAGCAGCAGGCAGCAGGGTGATGCAATTTCCCCTTTAGTGCAAAGGGGCAAGGACGTACTGGGGTTCCCAAGGCATCTTCCAAAGATTTCCCTTCTAGTGGAACAAGGCCGTCACCGCCCGCCAGCAGGACAGACGTCATCCCCGGGCCCGGTCCTACAGCGCGGCAGCCACTTTGCGCGCGAAGACCACCTTTGGGCAGGGGGAGCATGTTCCCATGTTCCCCTTCAAAAAAATTCGTTGTGGGATCCCTTCCCGCCGAAACGATAAGGGAAGAGGACCCGGGCCACCACTATATATAGAGGATAGGTTACTTCGTAGAGAAGGACGATTCATTCACCGACTAGCACCACGCAAGGTCACCCAACCTCCGGAGGCACCCAAGCATTGTACTAGTTCATCCACCAACCTCCGCGATAGGCAATCCACCAAAGCAAGAGTAGGGTTTTATGCTTCACAATGGCCCGAACCTAGTTAATTGTTGTGTTCTGTGTTTCCATCACCATCGGGGGAGTTTCCTGCCATCCCAAGCGAGTAGCAAGCTAGGTGAGGCGAATCACTGGGAGATCTTCGTACATGCCCCTGAGTTCGAATATTTAGGGTTTTGTGGAGCCCGAACTCCAACAATTGGGGTGCCAGGTAGGGGGCGTGTCAAGGTCTCCTCCAAGTTCCGCCTTCACCAAGCTTTGTCGCTCCAATGGTTGACACTCGTCGGGCTCGCGTCTAACGTCGCACCGCCCGCCTCGCTCAGACGGCGCCCTCAGGCCCCGCCAGCGCACGTCGGTCACCATCGCCCGTGGTGAACGCCGCCACAGGCCCTGACTCTCAAGAACAACAGGGCTCCTCCCAGACGGCTACCGAGCATCGCGATGGCCGTACCGCCACTCCGTCGCTCGTCTGGGCCTCCGGGTGACCTTGCACGCCCGGCCGAAGATGCCACACAGCCGGCACGCACTTGCCATGGCCACCGAGCTGCTCCACTACCGTCCCGCCCCTGACCGCCAACATGATTGGCTCCAGCGCATCGAGGAGCTCATTGTTGCCGCCGGCAACTCCACAGCGCTCTCTTGTTCGTTTCGGCCCCAACCGTCCCAAGCAAACGACGAGGAACAAGATGTGCCGCCCCCACCACTATGGCGAGACGTGCGTCCCGAGCCCAGATAGGGGGCGCGTCCCCGCGACCAACCTTGCGAGCCTAGGGCGAGGCCAGGCAACGAAGCAAGTTGTCAGGTGGTTCCTCGACCGCGCGCCGACGTGCACGCGCTCCCGGCGTTGCAAGTCCTGGACCACGAGCACGCCTTGTCCGAAGCAGACCCGTTGGAGCAACACGGCCCGGTCACCCCCGCACGCGCTATGCCCGTCGGACCAGTGGGATGCCTCTCCATCGCCCCTAAACTCTACCCCACTATGTAGCCCTCCAAGTTCAAGCCCGACCTGCCAACGCACTATGATGACACCTGGACCCGGCAGAGTTCCTACAACTTTACACGTTGAGAAACAGGGCGGCAGGAGGAGACGACAAGGTCATGGCATGCTGGTTCCCCATGGCGCTCAAGGGTGGCGCGCTCTATTGGCTCCTCAACCTCCCGAAGGTGTCCATCACCTCGTGGGATAGCCTGCATTAGTGCTTCGTTGCCGACTTCCACAGCACTCGCCACCGCGCCCCCACTGTGAACGACTTGCGGTGCATTAAGCAGCAGGAGGGGGAGACACTCCACTAGTTCATACAACGCTTCATGGTCATGTGCCTTAAGATCCCCAAGGTGTCGGATGAGGCCGTCATCTCGGCCTTCTCCGACAGAGTCACCGACCTCAAGATAAAGGAGGAGCTCGCCATGAGTGAAGAATTCAGCACCGCGCTAGAGATGTTCAACCTGGCAAACAAGTGCGCCAGGGCTGAGGAAGGTCACGGAACCAGAAGAGAAGAAGGCCAAGGCCAAGGAGGTGAAGTGCAAGGCTCCTGCGGTGCTCGCAGCCGAGCCTGAGGCGAAGTACGGCTGAGGAGGAGAGCGCCCGTCAAGAGGGGGGCCAATGTGCATCTTCCATGGCACCAGCGGCCATGATACCTCTGAGTGCCAAGAGCTCCAACTGGCCCATGCCGAGCATTTCAGCAAGCGCCCTGGACGGGGAGACAGAAGCTTCACCTGCGGCGGAGGCCGCTGGGACGACCGAGAATCGCGTCAGGGGTGGCGCAAGCAGCCTCATGAAGACCGCTTGCGCGGCCAAGCTCAGGAGGACCGTTGGCGCGACGACCCTCAGGAGGGGCAACGACGCGGACAGCCTCATGAGGTCCACCCTCGTGAGGCTGGACTGCCTCCTCTGCCTCCGCCACCTAGGAGGAGGGAAGAAGACAGGCAGGACGATAGGGTTGGGGGCTTTGCTGATGCAACAAAAGACCTTCCAACGGTGCCAGAAACATGTGCTGACGGGAGACTGTTCTTGTCTTGATTCTCCTCAGCAACGGCACCAGGAATCCTTCTGCTATGGCTACGCCTTTAGGGACTTCCTAGGTAAATATGCAAAGGATTTCCCCGTGGCCTTGGAGCCTTGCATTGGTGTTCCCTCGAAGCGGAAAGGGTGATGTAGCACAGCGGTGGTAAGTATTTCCCTCAGTTTAGAGAACCAAGGTATCGATCCAGTGAAGGAGTATCACAAGTGCGTGCACAAACACAAAAAGCTTGCTCCCAACCCTATGAAGGGGTTGTCAATCCCTTATAGATTGTTTGCCAAGTGAGAACTGAAATCAATAAAGTAACAAAGCAAAGTAAAAGCGGAGGTGTAAACGATAGGTGTGAATAGACCCGGGGGGCGTAGTGTTTACTAGTGGCTTCTCTGATGAAAGCAAGTATACGGTGGGTGAACGAATTAATGTCGAGCAATTTATAGAACCGCGCAAAGTCGTGACGTCATCTATGGCAATGATTATATCTATAGGCATCACGTCCAAAACAAGTAGACCGATACTTTCTGCATCTACTACTATTACTCCACACATTGACCGCTATCTAGCATGCATCTAGTGTATTAAGTCCAAAAGAACAGAGTAACGCCTTAAGCAAGATGACATGATGTAGATGGACAATCTGATATCTACGACAAAGCCCACCTTGGTACCCTTGATGGCAACTACACTATGTGTGCCTTGCTGCCCCTACTATCACTGGGAAAGGTCACCACACGGTAAGAACACAAAACCAAGCACTTCTCCCATTGCAAGAATCATAGATCTAGTTGGCCAAACAAAACCCAAGACTCGGAGAGACTCACAATGATATCAAATCATGCATATAAGAAATCAGCAAAGACTCAAATATATATCATAGATAATCTGATCACAAATCCACAATTCATCGGATCTCGACAAACACACCGCCAAAGAAGATTACATCGGATAGATCTCCATGAAGATCATGGAGAACTTTGTATTGAAGATCCAAGAGAGAGAAGAAGCCATCTAGCTACTAACTACGGACCCGTAGGTCTGAAGTGAACTACTCACGAGTCATTGGAGGGGCGATGATGTTGATGAAGAAGCCCTCCAACTCCAAAGTCCCCTCCGGCAGGGCACCGGGAAGGGTCTCCAGATGAGATCTTGCGGAAACGGAAGCTTGCGGCGGAGGAAAAGTGTTTTCGTGGACGCCCTAATTTTTTCTGGATTTGTAGGGAATATATAGGTCAAAAACCTAGGGCAGGGGAGCGCCAGGGAGGCCACAAGCTTGGTTGCCGCGGCCTCCCCCCTGGCCGTGGCAATAGGGCTTGTGGGCTCCCTGTGGGCCCACTTGCTTGGCCCTCAAGCCTCCTGATCTTCTTCCTTTCTGGAAAAAAATCATTTTGGGGATTTTATTCCGTTTGGACTCCGTTCCAAAATCTGATCTGAAAAGAGTCAAAAACACAGAAAAAACAGGAACTGGCGCTTGGCACTGAGTTAATAAGTTAGTCCCAAAAGGATAAAAAAGGTAAACAAAACATCCAAAGTTGACAAGATAACAGCGTGAAACCATCAAAAATTATAGATACGTTTGAGACGTATCAAGCATCCCCAAGCTTAACTCCTGCTCGTCCTCGAGTAGGGAAGTGATAAAGAATGAATTTTTGATGCTTTCATGCTACCTAGCATAGATGTCCTTTGTAACTCCTCTTATGTGACGTGAATGTTCAGATCCATTAGGTTCAAAATAATAGTTTGCTATTGACGTGGAAACAATAATACTTAAGCATACTAGCAAACTAATCATGAACTTTCAAAATAACAAGGCCAAAAGAAAGTTATCCCTACAAAATCATATAGTCTGGCTATGCTCTATCATCATTGCACAACGAATTTAAATCATGCACAACCCCGGTATTGGCCAAGTAATTGTTTTCACACCTTTACTTTCTCAAACCTTTTCAACTCTCACGCAATACATGAGCGTGAGCCATGGTTTTAGCACTATAAGTGGTGTGGAGTGTGGTGGAGGTTGCAAGACAAAAAAGGAGAAGATGATCACATTAACTAGGCATATCAATGAGCTGTGGAGATGCTCATCAATAGATATCAATGTGAATGAGTAGGGATTGCCATAGAAATGATGCACTAGAGCTAAGAGTATGTGAAAGCTCTTAAAGAAAACTAGTGGGTGTGCATCCAACTTGCTTGCTCACGAAGACCTAAGGCAATTTTGAGGAAGCCTATCATTGGAATATACAAGCCAAGTTATATAATGAAAATTTCCCACTAGCTATATGGTGGTGACAAAACGAGAGACTCTCAATCATGAAGATCACGGTGCTTAATATGCACAAGTGTGGAAAGGTGGTAGCATTGTCCCTTCTCTCTTTTTCTCTCAATTTTTTTTTGATGGGCTCTTTGGCCTCTTTTTTTTGGTGGGCATCTTTGGCCTCTTTTATTTCCTCACATGGTACAATGCTCCATCAATGATGATCATCACACTTACAACTCAAAACTTAGAGCAATGATGACTCTATATGGGATGCCTTCGGTAGTGTACCATGACAATGATCTAGCATGGCATAGACATTAATGGAAACAACATGCTAGCTATCTTACGATCATGCAATGGCAATGTAGACGTGGTGGCACATGCCATGGTGGTAGTTGCATGGCAATATATCTCGGAATGGCTTTGAAAAAGCCATAGTAGGTAGGTATGGTAGCTGTTTTGAGGGAGGCTAATGGTGGGTTTTCTGCACCGGCGAAAGTTGCACGGCACTAAAGAAGATAGTGATGGTGGAAGGAGAAAGTGCATCTAAACCATGGACTCAAAATTAATCATGAAGAACTCATATACTTGTTGCAAAAAATTTATTAGTAATCGAAACAAAGCATTTAACGCATACTCCTAGGGGAAGGGTTGGTAGGTATAAACCATCGCGCGATCCCGACCGCCACACAAAGGATGACAATCAATAGACTAATCATGCTCAGACTTCATCACATAGCGGTTCACCATACGTGCATGCTACGGGAATCGCTAACTTCAACACAAGTATTTCTAGATTCACAACACCTTACTAACATAACTACAATATTACCATAACCACAACTCAAAACTAGTTGAGATGAATCAAACTTATCTAACTATTCAATGCACATGAAGGTGGAAGTTTTCGTATCCCTTTGGATAACTACCCCTTTTGAGACTACTTTCATAGCATAGATCAACTACCAAGCCACGCAACGCCGTGCTCTAAAAGATATAAGTGAAGAACATAGAGCAAAATCAACTAGCTCAAAAGATATAAGTGAAGCACATGTGAGCTGAATTGTCTACCAAAGGATATAAGTGAAGCTCGACAAAATCACGGTGAGTGCATGTCTCTCTCTCTAGGTGTGCAGCAAGGATGATTGTGACACAACAAAAATAAAAGACTCCTACGATACAAGACGCTCCAAGCAAAACACATAACATGTGGTGAATAAAAATATAGCCCCAAGTAACGTTACCGATGGATTGAAGACGAAAGAGGGGATGCCTTCCGGGGGCATCCCCAAGCTTAGGCTTTTACGGCATCCTTGGATCTCTTGGGGTGCCGTGGGAATCCCCAAGCTTAGGCTTTTAAGGCATCCTTCGATCTCTTGGGGTGCCTTGGGCATCCCCAAGATTGAGCTCTTGCCACTCTTTATCTTTTTGTCCATAAGAACTTGACCCAAAACTTGAACACTTCACAACACGAAACTTAAACAGAAACTCATGATAACATTAGTATAAGAAAGCAAACCAACACTTCCTTAGGTACTGTAGCAAACTTGAATTCTACTTATGCTGATGTTGGGTTACTGTATTTTCAATCTTTCATGGCTAATACCCCCCCCCCCCGATACTATCCATAGTTTCATCAAAATAAGCAACCAACACATCAAAAACAGAATCTGTTAACAGCAGACCAGTCTGTAGCAATCTGTATACTTCGTATACTTCTGGTACTTTAAAAATTCTGAAAAATTACGATGGACTGAAGAATTTGCGTAGCAATCAGCAGCAAACAGAATCAACTCAAAAGCTCTTACGGAAAAAAAATGAAAATTCTTTTCTTGAGCAGAAAGTTTCTGTCTTTTCCAGCATGACCAAACGATCATCCCCAAGACTAATCATAACGGTTTTGCTTGGCACAAACGCAAAAAGAAACACAAAAAACACAATCATAACGGAATTATGAAAGTGTGGAAAACACATAACAGAAGGAAAAATGATAGATTTGTTGGGTTGCCTCCCAACAAGCGCTATTGTTTAACGCCCTTAGCTAGGCATAAGGTGATGGAATCACGTATAGTCATCTTTGGTGCTCAAACCATAAGTAGTGTGGTCATTTATCATCTTAAGATCTTCATCTTTATTGGATGACTCACCACTAGCTTTTGGAACAAAAACGGACTTGACGGACTTTTTGAGAGTGAGTTTTGGAGTATTTTGCACGGCGGCAAAAGCGAAACCCAAGTTGGTTATGACATCTTCTAGTTTGCCAATTCTAGAAGAATCATTAACTATAAGTTCCTTCTCCCTTAAATTGTTCAAAAAAATTCCCACTTTGGATCCGTACTGAGTAATTTGATTGTGGATCTTTCTATCCAAACCCTCAATAAGTTCAACTGTGGAAATTTTGTTTTCAATAGTCAAGCCTTTGCATCACGTGTTCCAAGGTTAAGGTAGTTCCATTAACCATGAGCGGGGGTGAGCCTACCAAATTCATGATAGCTCCATAGGAGTCAACAGTATGACTCCCCAAAAAATTCCCACCTACAATGGTATCAAGGATATACCTATTCCAAGGAGAAATTCCAACATAGAAACAGCGAAGAAGAACGGTAGTGGATTGCTTACGAGTAGATCTACTCTGAGCATTGCAAATCCTGTACCAAGCGTCCTTTAAATTTTCTTCCTCATTCTGCCTAAAATTGAGAACTTCATTCTCAGGGGTATCGTTTGGAGTGGTAGGTCTAGCCATTGATGGACTATCTCAGACACAAACGAGCAGGAAGAGGGAGAGTGAAACGGGAAAAAGAAAAACGGCAAGGGAGAAAGGCAAAAAGGCAAAAAGGCAAAAGAAAACGGCAAAGGAGAAAGGGAAATGAAAACGGCAAATGTGAAGTGGGGGAGAGGAAAACGAGAGGCAACTGGCAAAAAAAGAAAATGCAGGAGATGAGTTTGTGAGACCTACTTGGATAGATCTTGATCTCTCCTTCCCCGGTAACGGTGCCAGAAATACTTCCGCTGATGCAACAAAAGACCTTCCAACGGCGCCAGAAACACGTGCTGACGGGAGACTGTTCTTGTCTTGATACTCCTCAGCAATGGCACCAGGAATCCTTCTGCTACGGCTACGCCTTTAGGGACTTCCTAGGCAAATATGCAAAGGATTTCCCCGTGGCCTTGGAGCCTTGCGTTGGTGTTCCCTCGAAGAGGAAAGGGTGATGTAGCACAGCGGTGGTAAGTATTTCCCTCGGTTTTGAGAACCAAGGTATCGACCCAGTGAAGGAGTATCACAAGTTCCTGCACAAACACAAAAAGCTTGCTCCCAATGCTACGAAGGGGTTGTCAATCCCTTATAGATTGTTTGCCAAGTGAGAACTGAAAGCAATAGAGGAACAAAGCAAAGTAAAAGCGGAGGTGTAAACGATAGGTGTGAATAGACCCGGGGGTCGTAGTGTTTAGTAGTGGCTTCTCTCATGAAAGCAAGTATACGGTGGGTGAACGAATTACTGTCGAGCAATTTATAGAACCGCGCAAAGTCGTGATGTCATCTATGGCAATGATTATATCTATAGGCATCAAGTCCAAAACAAGTAGACCGATACTTTCTGCATCTACTACTATTACTCCACACGTCGACCGCTATCCTGCATGCATCTAGTGTATTAAGTCCAAAAGAACAGAGTAACGCCTTAAGCAAGATGACATGATGTAGATGGACAATCTCATATCTACGACAAAGCCCACCTTGTTACCCTTGATGGCAACTACATGATGTGTGCCTTGCTGCCCCTACTGTCACTGGAAAAGGTCACCACACGGTAAGAACCGAAAACCAAGCACTTCTCCCATTGCAAGAATCATAGATCTAGTTGGCCAAACAAAACCCAAGACTCGGAGAGACTTACAAGGATATCAAATCATGCATATAAGAAATCAGCAAAGACTCAAATATATATCATAGATAATCTGATCACAAATCCACAATTCATTGGACCTCGACAAACACACCACCAAAGAAGATTACATCGGATAGATCTCCATGAAGATCATGGAGAACTTTGTATTGAAGATGCAAGAGAGAGAGAAGAAGCCATCTAGCTACTAACTACGGACCCGTAAGTCTAAAGTGAACTACTCACGAGTCATTGGAGGGGCGATGATGTTGATGAAGAAGCCCTCCAACTGCAAAGTCCCCTTCGGCAGGGCACTAGGAAGGGTCTCCGGATGTGATCTCGCGGAAACGGAAGCTTGCGGCAGCGGAAAAGTGTTTTCGTGGACGCCCTGATTTTTTCTGGATTTTTAGGGAATATATAGGCCAAAGACCTAGGGCAGGGGAGCGCCGGGGAGGCCACAAGTTTGGTTGTCGCGGCCTCCGCCCCTGGCCGCGGCAACAGGGCTTGTGGGCTCCCTGTGGGCCCACTTGCTTGGCCCTCAAGCCTCCTGATCTTCTTCCGTTCTGGAAAAAATAATTTTGGGGATTTTATTCCGTTTGGACTCCGTTCCAAAATTTGATCTGAAAAGAGTCAAAAACACAGAAAAAAAGGAACTGGCGCTTGGCACTTTGTTAATAAGTTAGTCCCAAAAAAGATATAAAAGGTAAACAAAACATCCAAAGTTGACAAGATAACAGCGTGAAACCATCAATAATTATAGGTGCGTTTGAGACGTATCATGCTTCCACTAGGTCAGGAAGGTGGTCTCCATCTTGGGCGACGCCCAGACCCCAGCCTCCAACCGCGCCTTCAAGCAGTTCGCACGGGAGGTGAATTCCGCTCTCCCGAAGCCTGAAGCGATGCGCCCCTTCAACTGGTCCCAGACTACCATCGCCTTCGACCCAAGTGATCAGCTCAGGTACTCGTTCATGGCCGGCAAGCTCCCCATGATGTGCACCTCGACCATCAGCAACGTCCGCGTCACCAAAACCCTTATCGACAGTGGAGCGGGGCTCAAAGTCCTCTCTGTCGAGAGCTTCGAGAAACTCCAACTATCGTATGCACAACTCCTAACGACCAAGCCCTTCTCGGGAGTCACAGAGGGGTCCACCGTGCCCATCGGGCAGGTGCATCTGCCAGTCACCTTCGGCGAGCGCAAGAACTACCACACCGAGATCATCGTCTTCGACGTCGCGCACATCCACCTGCCGTACAACGTGATCATTGGGTACGCGGCACTCGCCAAGTTCATGGCAGTGACCCACCATGGCTACAATGTCCTCAAGATGCCGGGAAGCAGCGGCGTCATCACCATTGGCTGCGATGGGAAGGATGTCGTATGCACACTCGAGAGCGCCTACCGTGCAGCGGCAGTGAAGCGCTCGGACGACGAACCGCCCCGCGAGGACCCACGCAAGAAGAAGAAGGAACTCCTCCTCACGGAGCACCCAGGGGCTTCGAGCTCCGTGCCGGGGGACGGGGCCATGCCTCCCATCGCATAGGGAGGCACGCTCGGCGCCCCCCTTGGGTCGGACTTGGGGCTCCCACCATGGAGATCCCCGGCCTGATCAGTGAGGCGAGGGTGGCGCTCGAGCACAACTCGGGGGCGAGCTCTGGCGCGCGTTGATACGTCTCCATCGTATCTACTTTTCCAAACTCTTTTCCCTTGTTTTGGACTCTAATTTGCATGATTTGAATGCAACTAGCCCGGACTGACGTTGTTTTCAGCAGAATTGCCATGCTGTTGTTTTTGTGTAGAAATAAAAGTTCTCGGAATGACTTGGAAACTTACAAGGATTTTTTGTGGAATATATAACAAATACTGGCGCAAGAATTACCCGAAGACACGGAGCCAGGGTCCCACGAGCCCAGGAGGCGCCCCCCTAGGGCGCGCTTGGCAGGCTCGTGGGGCCCACGTGGCTCCAAAGCCTCGAACTCCAACTCTATATAGTCTCTCTCGCCAGAAAAATCAGGAGAGAAGAGTTCATCGCGTTTCACGATATGGAGCCGCCGCCACCACGTGTTCTTCCTCGGGAGGGCAGATCTGGAGTCCGTTCTGGGCTCCAGAGAGGGGAAATCGTCGCCGATGTCATCATCAACCATCCTCCATCGCCAATTCCATGACGCTCTCCATCGTTTGTGAGTAATCTCATCGTAGGCTTGCTGGACGGTGATGGGTTGGATAAGATCTATCATGTAATCGAGTTAGTTTTGATGGGGTTTGATCCCTAGTATCCACTATCTTCTAAGATTGATGTTGCTACTACTTTGCTATGCTTAATGCTTGTCACTAGGACCCGAGTGCCATGATTTCAGATCTGAACCTATTATGTTTTCATCCATATATGTGTGTTCTTGATCCTATCTTGCAAGTTGTAGTCACCTACTATGTGTTATGATCCGGCAACCCCAAAGTGACAATAGCCGGAACCACTCCCGGAGATGACCATAGTATGAGGATCCCATGTATTCACCATGTGCTAATGCTTTGTTCTGGTTCTTTATTAAAAGGAGACCTTAATATCCCTTAGTTTCCATTAGGACCCCGCTGCCACGAGAGGGTAGGACAAAAGATGTCATGCAAGTTCTTTTCCATAAGCACGTATGACTAAATACGGAATACATGCCTACATTACATTGACGAACTGGAGCTAGTTACGTATCACCCTATGTTATAACTGTTACATGATGAATGCCATCCGACATAATTATCCATCACCAATCCAATGCCTATGAGCTTTTCCTATACTGGTCCTTGCTAAGTTACTTTACCGCTACTGCTGTCACAATTGCTATACAAATTACAACTGCTACTGTTACCGTCGCTACCTTTACTATCATACTACTTTGCTACTAAAACTTTGTTGCAGATACTAAGTCTTTCAGGTGTGGTTGAATTGACAACTCAACTGCTAATACGCGAGAGTATTCTTGGGCTCCCCTTGTGTCGAATCAATAAATTTGGGTTGAATACTCTACCCTCAAAAATTGTTGTGATCCCCTATACTTGTGGGTTATCAAGACCTTTTTCTCGCGTCTGCTTAGCTCTCGTGAGTCCGTCATCACAGCAATCCAAGAACTTCAAGAGGACAAAGTCATGCGAGGCGGGGGCTGCCCTGCACCACCAATCGCAGTCGTCGTCGACGGCACGGTCGACCGGCCCCGCATCTGCATCAACACGCTCCCAATCGGCAGAGCCGCGGCTCAAGGCCCTTTCTGGCCCGCGCCAATCGAGCATCGGTGTGTGTACCCACGCGCCGGTGCCCACAGACCCTTCGGGCTGGGGAACGCGGCTGCCACCTACCAGCGGCTCACCCAGTCCATGCTCATGCCTAGCCTGCTAGGGCGTGGCGAGGAAGAGGAGATGCTCGGGCCGAGCGAAGGCCCCGAACCTTGGGAGACGGCGGACCCGTGAGGGTCGCGGCCGTGGAAGCAGGAGTTCGGGTGACCACGGTGCTTCGGCACTTCAGCAGCTTGGCCGCCAGGTGACTTTTTGTTGGTTGCTGCTAGGTAACTTTTTGGCTCACCCCGTCCGAGGGCGCCCGCAGGGCCATGCGGTCTCCAGGAGCTCATGGCACTCCCAACCGCTACTTTCATCTAAGAATCTTTGAGTTGTTTCTTCCTCACCCGCTTCAAACACTAAAGTTCTACTTTGCTTGTGTCTTTGGGCGGTCGACCCCCGCTTGGGGGCTCCGGTCGAAGATTATCCTTGCAGGCCGCCTGAGGCATCAGACACCCAATCTCACTCTCAAAGAAAAAGAAGTCAACAGGGTTTACCAATGACCCAAGAGAAGCTCAGCTCACCAATGACTCGGGGGTAGGGACACTCGCGATGCCAAAGCATCCTCGCAACCTCCCAGATACACCCCCACCGTGACACTCTCACGTAATAATGAACCGAGGCTGTATACGCTCAGGGCCCCCCGAGGACGCGGAGGGTTCCATCCCACGCCTAGTGGCAGTCCTATGCACCACGCTGGGGAGAAGCTCAGTCCACCAATGACTTGGGGGTAGGGACACTCGCGAAGCCAAAGCATCCTCGCGGCCTCCCAGATACACCCCCACCATGACACTCTCACGTAATAACGAGCCGAGGTTGTATACGCCCAGGGCCCCCGAGGACGCGGGGGGTCCACCCCACGCCTAGTGGAAGACCTATGCTCCGTGCTCGGTACAGATGGGGCAATCAACATAGTCTGCCAATGAATATGCCCTCATCTGGCACCAATGCAGTCCGCCAATGACTATGCCCGCAGCTAGCACCAACACAGCCCGTCAATGGCTACGCCCACAGCTGGCAAGGAAAACAACATAGTCCGCCAATCAAGACCTTTTTCTGGCGTCGTTGCCGGGGAGCATAGCTCTATTCTTTGAGTCACTTGGGACTTATATCTGTTGATCACTATGAGGAATCCGAGAGATCCAAAAACTAAAGTCTTACCCTCAACTACGAGGACAGGTAAGGAACTGCCATCTAGCTCTACACTTGATTCACCTTGTGTTATGAGTAAATTTGCGACACCACCACCTACTAGTAATTTTGATATGTCGCATGTGCTTGATGATGCTACTTATGCTATCCATGATGGTTATGATGATGCTTTTCTTGATAATGATATGACACTGGGTGAATTTCTTGATGCACAAATTGCTAGAATTACTGCTGAATCTGATGATACTTCTGAAACTAATGAAATTATTGAAGTTGAACCTCTTGTGACACCTGTTAGACCTAGCTCTCCTAGATATGAATGGCCTAATATACATAAGGGTTATGTTATGGAGGGAGAGGTAGCTGAAGACTTTCTTACTTGTAAGGATAGCTATGATTTTGAGAATTTATTACGCAAGTGGAAAGAAAAATCTCTGAATGTTAGAATGAAATATGATCCTAAGTTTGCTACTTCACCCATCTTTGTTACTTATGAGGATTATGAATTCTCTGTCGATCCTGAGTTAATCACTTTGGTTGAATCTGATCCTTTTCATGGTTATGAATCTTAAACTGTTGTAGCACATCTTACTAAACTGAATGATATGCCACCCTATTCACAAATGAGGAAAAATTCGCTATTACTATATCCTTAAGTTGTTTCCTTTCTCACTAAAGGGTGATGCTAAAACTTGGTTTACTTCTCTTGCTCCTGATTGTGTGCGTAGTCCCCAGGATATGATATACTACTTCTCTGAGAAATATTTTCCTGCCCGTAAGAAACAAGTTCCCTTGCAGGATATATATAACTTTGTGCAAATTGAAGAAGAGAGTCTCCCAGAAGCTTGGGGGAGGCTTGTCCAGTTACTTAATGCTTTGCCTGATCACCCTCTTAAGAAAAATGAAATACTTGATATCTTTTATAATGGACTAACCGATGCTTCTAGGGACCACCTAGATAGTTGTGTTGGTTGTGTTTTCAGGGAACGAACTGTGGAACAAGTTGAAATTCTATTTAATAATATCTTGAGCAATGATAATGCTTGGACTATTCCCGAACCACCTCCGAAGCCAACTCCGAAGAAAAGAGGTATTCTATTCCTTAGTCCTGAAGATATGCAAGAAGCCAAGAAATCTATGCAAGAGAAAGGTATTAAATCTGAAGATGTTAAGAGTCTACCACCTATTGAAGAAATACATGGTCTTGATAACCCGACACAGGTAGTAGAGGTAAATTATCTTCGTAGATTCAATGAGAGTAATATTCCTTATGATAAACCTGCTAGCTTATGCTTAGATGAATTTGATAACTTTGTTGCCAAACAACAAAGTTTTAATGAATATGTTAGCAGACAACTGAAACAAAATACTCGTATGATCAATCATATAAGTGCTTGTGTGGATAGAAATGTTAATGATCTTAAGCTTATTGGTAAACATGCTTCTATGGTCACTACTCAAGTAGAACAAGTACTTAAGGCTCAAAATGACTTGCTTAATGAATTGAATGATAATTCTGTTAGGGTTGTTACTAGAGGTGGTAGAATGACTCAGGAACCTTTGTATCCTGAGGGCCATCCTAAGAGAATTGAACAAGATTCTCAAGGAGTTAATACTGATGCACCTAGTCATCCTGGTAATAGGAAGAAAAAGAAAGATGATAGGGACTTGCATGCTAGTAAACCTGTTGCTGTTACACCTGAGAATCCAAATGATGTTTCTATTTCTGATGCCGAAACACAATCTGGTGATGAACATGAGCCTAGTGATAATATTGATAATGGTGTTCATGTTGATGCTCAACCTAGTAATGATAATGATGTGGAGATTGAACCTGTTGTTGATCTTGATAACCACAACCTAAGAAAAAGAGATATGATAAGAATGATTTTATTGCTAGGAAGCATGGTAAAGAAAGAGAACCATGGGTTCAGAAACCCATACCCTTTCCTCCCAAACAATCCAAGAAAAAGGATGATGAGGATTTTGAGCGCTTTGTTGAAATGATTAGACCTATCTTTTTGCAAATGCGTTTGACTGATATGCTTAAAATGTCTCCTTATGCTAAGTACATGAAAGATGTTGTGACTAATAAAAGAAAGATACCTGATGTTGAGATTTCCACCATGCTTGCTAATTACACTTTTAAGGGTGGGACTGCTACCTCTTGAGCTTGCGTTGGTTTTTTCCCTTGAAGAGGAAAGGGTGAGCACCAAAGTAGCAGTAAGTACTTCCCTCAGTTTGAGAACCAAGGTATCAATCCAGTAGGAGTATCAAGATGAGGCACCAATGTACCTGCACAAAAACAGCAAACTTGCACCCAACGCTACAAAGGGGTTGTCAATCCCTTCATGATTGATTGCAAGGTGAGATCTGAAGGCGGAAACTGCAACAAAGTAAAAGTTTAGGGATGAAAATATGATGTGAAGTAGACCCGGGGGCCATAGTGTTCACTAGAGGCTTCTCTCAAGATAGCAAATATTACGGTGGGTGAACGAATTCTGTCGAGCAATTGATAGAACCGCGCAAAGTCATGACGATATCTAAGGCAATGATCATACATTTAGGCATCACGTCCGAGACAAGTAGACCGATACTTTCTACATCTACTACTATTACTCCACACATCGACCACTATCCAGCATGCATCTAGTGTATTGAGTTTATGACAAACAGAGTAACGCCTTAAGCAAGATGACATGATGTACAAGGATAAATTCATGCAATAGATATAAACCCCATCTTTTTACCCTTGATGGAAACAACACGATGCGTGCCTCGCTGCCCCTTCTGTCACTGGGTGAGGTCACCGCACGGTATGAACCCAAAACCAAGCACTTCTCCCATTGCAAGAATCATAGATCAAGTTGGCCAAACAAAACCCACAACTCGGAGAGAATTACAAGGATATGAAATCATGCATATAAGAGATCAGAAGAAACTCAAATAAGATTCATAGATAATCTGATCATAAATCCACAATTCATCGGATCTCGACAAACACACCGCAAAAGAGGATTACATCGGATAGATCTCCATAAAGATCATGGAGAACTTTGTATTGAAGATCCAAGAGAGCGAAGAAGCCATCTAGGTACTAGATATGGACCCGAAGGTCTATGGTGAACTACTCACGCATCATCGGAGAGGCAATGGTGTTGATGAAGAAGCCCTCCGTATCTGAATCCCCCCTCCGGCAGGGCACCAGAACGTGCCCCAGATGGGGTCTTGCGGAGACAGAAGCTTGCGGTGGCGGAAAAGTATTTTCATGGATCTCTCTCGTGCTTTTGGATTTTTCGGGGATTTATAGTCGGAAGAAGTAGGAAAGAGGAGCCACAGGGGGCCCACAAGCCTGCTAGGCGCCCCGCCCCCCAGGCCGCGGCTAGGGGGCTTGTGGCCTCCCCTGGCGCCCTCTGCCATGGTTCTCAAGCTCCTTGTGTATCTTCTATTCTGGAAAAAATCTTTTCGGAGGTTTTATTCCGTTTGGACTCCGTTTAATATTCTCCTCTGAAAAGGGTCAAAAACACGGAAAAAACACGAACTGGCACTTGGCACTGACTTAATAAGTTAGTCCCAAAAATATATAAAAGGCATACAAAACATCAAAAGTTTGACAAGATAATAGCATGGAACCATCAAAAATTATAGATACGTTGGAGACGTATCAAGCATCCCCAAGCTTAACTCATGCTTGTCCTCGAGTAGGGAAGTGATAAAGACTGAATTTTTGATGTGGAATGCTACCTAGCATATTTGTCCTTTGTAACTTCTTTCATGAGACATGAATGTTCAGATCCGTAAGATTCAAAACAATAGTTTGCTATTGACATGAAAACTATAATACTTCAAGCAAACTAGCAAGGCAATCATGAACTTTCAAAATAAAAAGGCTAAAGAAAATTATCCCTACAAAATCATATAGTCTGGCTATGCTCCATCATCCCCACACAACTAATTTAAATCATGCACAACCCCGGTATTGGCCAAGTAATTGTTTTCGCACTCTTACTTTCTCAAACCTTTTTCAACTCTCACGCGATACATGAGCGTGATCCATGGATATAGCACTATAGGTGGAATAGAGTGTGGTGGAGGTTGTGAGACAAAAAGGAGGAGATGGTCACATCGACTCGGCGTATCAAACAGCTATGGAGATGCCCATCAATAGATATCAATGTGAAAGAGTAGGGATTACCATGCAATGGATGCACTTAGAGCTATAAGTATGTGAAATCTCAAAAGGAGAACTAGTGGGTGTGCATCCAACTTGCTTGCTCACGAAGACCTAGGGCAATTTTGAGGAAGCCCATCATTTGAATATACAAGCCAAGTTATATAATGAAGATTCCCACTAGCATATGGTGGTGACAAAACAAGAGACTCTCAATCATGAAGAACATGGTGCTATTATGAAGCACAAGTGTGGAAAAGACAGTAGCATTGTCCCTTCTCTCTTTTCTCTCCTTTTTTTTATTTTTTTGTTTGGGCTCTTTGGCCTCTTTCCATATCTCTCTCTCTTTTTTTGTGGGCAACTTTGGCCTCTTTTTTAATTTCCTCACATGGGACAATGCTCTAATAATGATGATCATCATACTTTAATTTACTCACAACTCAATGCTTAGAACGATGAGGACTCTATACGAAATGCCTCTGGTAGTGTAACGGGATGTGCTACGATCTAGCTTGGCGTATGACGTTGAAACATCTCGCTAGCTATCTTACGATCATGCAATGGCAATATGAAAGTGACGGCACATGTCATGAGACGAAACGGTGGGAGTTCCATGGCAATATATCTTGGAATGGCTATGAAAATGCCATAATAGGTAGGTACGGTGGCTGTTTTGAGGAAGGTATATGGTGGGTTTGTGCACCGGCGAAAGTTGCGCGGCACTAGAGAGGCTAGCAATGGTGGAAAGTGAAAGTGCATCTATACCATGGACTCACATTAGTCATGAAGAACTCACATACTTATTGTGAAAGTTTTTATTAGTAATCGAAACAAAGTGCTAAACACATACTCCTAGGGGAAGGGTTGGTACGTGTTAACCATCGCACGATCCCGACCGCAACACAAAGGATGACAATCAATAAATCAATTATGCTCTGACTTCCTAACATAGCGGTTCACCATACGTGCATGTTACGGGAATCACTAACTTTAACACAAGTATTTCTAGATTCACAACACCCTACTAACATAACTCTTAATATTACCAAATCCATGTCTCAAAACTAATTCAGAGGAATCAAACTTCTCTTTCTAATCAATGCACAAGAATATGGAAGTTTTATTGTATCCTCTTTGGGTGCCTATCACCTTTGGGATTACTTTCATAGCACAAGCCAACTACCAAGTTACTCAGAGAGAGCACTCTCAAAAAGATACAAGTGAAGATCGAGAGTTCTTATTTCTCCAAAATATGACACCACCGTGATCTAAAAGATCTAAGTGAAGCACTTAGAGCAAAGTTATCTAGCTCAAAAGATATAAGTGAAGCACATGTGAGCTAAATTGCCTAACTCAAATGATATAAGCGAAGCTCAATGAGTATTCTAGCAAATTCACGATGAGTGCATGTCTCTCTCAAAAGGTGTGCAGCAAGGATTATTGTGACACAACAAAAAGAAAAAGACTCCTATAATACACGACGCTCCAAGCAAAACACATATCATGTGGTGAATAAAAATATAGCTCCAAGTAATGTTACCGATGGATTGAAGACGAAAGAGGGGATGCTTCTCGGGGCATCCACAAGCTTAGGCTTTTTGGTGTCCTTTAATTTGGATTGGGATGCCTTGGGCATCCCCAAGCTTGAGCTATTTCCACTCTTTATCCCTTTGTCCATGAGAACATCACCCAAAACTTGAAAACTTCACAGCACAAAACTTAAACAGAAACTCGTGATATCATTAGCACAAGAAAACAAACTACCACCTCTTGAGGTACTGTAGAAAACTTGATTTCTATTTATATTGGTGTTAGATTACTGTATTCTCACTTGTACATGGCTAGTACTCCCCGATACAATCCATAGTATTATCAAAATAAGCAATCAACACAACAAAAACAGAATCTGTCAACAACAGACCAGTCTGTAGCAATCTGTATACTTCATATACTTCTGGTATCTCGAAAATTCTGGAATATTACGACAGTTTGGGCAATTGGCATATCAACCAGCATAAAAAAGAATAAACTCAAAAGCTATTTCTGGATAAAAATGAAAAATAATTTCGTGAGCGAAAAGTTTCCGTCTTTTTCCAGTATGATCAAACAACCATCACCAAACTAGTCATAAAGGTTTTACTTGGCTCAAACACAAACACAAAAGACACAATCATAACAGAATTATGATGGTTTGGATGTAACAAAACACAAAGAAAAAAAGCAAAGATAAATTCATTCGGTTGCCTCCCAACAAGCGTTATTGTTTAACGCCCTTAGCTAGACATAAGGCGATAGAATCACGTATCGTCGTCTTTGGTAGTCAAACCATAAGTAGGGTGAACACTCATCATCTTAAGGTATTTATCTCTCTTACTAGATGGTTCACCACTATTTTTAGGAACAAAAATAGCCTTGGTGGCCTTATTGTGGGCAAAATTTGGAGTGTTCTGCACAGCGGCAAAAGTGGAACCCAAGTTGTTTATAACATCCTCTAGTTTGCCAATCCTAGCGGAATCATGACCTAGTTTTTCGTTAACCGCGGGTTCCCTCTCCTTTAAATTTTTCAAAGTCATTCCCACCTTGGATCCGTACTGAGTGATTTCAATGTGGATCTTTTTATCCAAACTCTCAATGAGTTCGATCGTAGCAACTTTATTTTCAATGATATCCAGCCTATGCATCACATGTTCCAGAGTTAAGGTAGTTCCATTAACCATGAGTGGGGGTGAGCCTACCAAATTTATTAAAGCACCGTAAGAATCAACGGTATGGCTACCCAAGAAATTTCCGCCTACGATGGTGTCAAGAACATACCTATTCCAAGGGGAAATACCCACATAAAAGCTGCAAAGTAGGACGGTAGTAGATTGCTTACGAGTAGATCTACTCTGAGC